>NC_135375.1:11391585-11691585 GCF_049243985.1 Paroedura picta
GAGAAAGCCATTGGACAGATTCTTTTTTCCTTTGTTGTGATTTTGGGATCGTCCGCTTTCTTCTTGCCGCTTCAGACCAACACAGCTCTCCGACCCAATCCAAACCCATCAGTACCTGTTGGACAAAGGAGATTTCCTGCCCAAGCCGATGGTCCCGAGGATCCCGGACGTGAGCCTCTCTTCGGCCAGCAGGGCCTGGCGGCTTTGCAAAGACATCAGCGTCCGGATGACCGTCTCCACCAGGATGGTGTCATCCTGCTGGGTTTGGAGGAGGCAGAGCTGGAGGGCTTTGTGCCACCAAAGGAACAGCTTGGCTTCATCCCGGGCAGAGCTGGGAAGGCAGGGGGAGGGGGCAGCAACGACACAATGATGGCCACGGTTAGAAGCCAATCGCTTTGCCAACCCTTTCAAGGGCTTAATTAATACTATGATTAAGTTTAACAGGGAAAACTCAAACAAGAATGACAAAAAATCGGAGGATTGATGCCGATAAAACAGCCGTTGCCGAAACACGTGAAATTGCCTTATACGGAATCAAACCAACCGGTCCATCCAAACCAATATTGTCTTCTCAGACTGGCAGGGGCTCTCCAGGGTCTTTCTCAGCACCTGCTTTCCACTGGAGATGCCAGGGATTGAACTTGGGACCTTCCGCACGCCAAGCAGATGCCTTCCCCATTGAGTCACAACCCCTCCGTCATCTGACCTATGCCAGAGTAGGAACACAGCCAGGAGCAGAGTTCATGAGATGTAGACATCGGCTGTTTTGTGACACAAAAAAAGGCTGGATTCTCACTCTGGTAGTGCACAGGAATCTGGGACACATTTGGAACATTCTTCCAAGATTTTGTGTTGCTTCCTTGCCACATGCTACAGCACGCTCTGCTGTCCTACCCCCACTTTGCTCTAATGAGCCAGAACCACTTAAGAACATCAGAAGAGCCCTGCTGGGTCAGACCAGTGAGAGTCCATCTAAGTTCAGCCTCCTGCCTCACACAGTGGCCAAGCAGTTCCTCTGGAGGGCCATCAGCAGGGCAGAGAGGCTGAGGCTTTCATAGGAACATCAGAAGAATCCAGTCAGATCAGGCCAGTTGTCCATCCAGTCCAGCCTCCTGTCTCACACAGTGGCCAGCCAGTTCCTCTGGAGGGTCAACAACAGGGCAGAGAGGCTGAAGACTTCATAAGAGCATCTGAAGAGCCCTGATGGATCAGACCAGGGGTCCATCTAGTCCAGCATCCTGTCTCACACAGGGGCCAACCAGTTCCTCTGGAGGGTCAACAACAGGGCAGAGAGGCTGAAGACTTCATAAGAGCATCTGAAGAGCCCTGCTGGATCAGGCCAGTGGTCCATCTAGTCCAGCATCCTGTCCCACACAGGCAACTATTTGGGAATGCTTGTGCCAGGTCTATGGTCAAGGCCTAAAACGGTATGGAAATCCTGGCCTCTGTGTTCAAAACATCAGCCAAATTTGTGCCAGAATTAGCCTTGTGTCGACCCTCCCACTATAGGGAGGCAGCAGATCGGAACTTGTTTAATGTTATGTTTTAGTGTTTTAAAAATATGTTCTTTCCCTCCCTGAGCCCCCGGGGAATGGCAGGCCATATTATTGTTTTATTAATCATCTCCAAGGAAGCAGAAGCCACACTATCCCGGGCGGACCAGACCAAACCAGCCCAAAGAGAAGGCTTCCATCATACGAAATAATGAAAATCAGATGGGGACATCTTCTTTGGGTTCCCAAGAACTGGACACCCGATCTAATCTTTGTGCAACTTGGAGACTCCTGAAGCTATGCTACAAATTTGGTGCCTCTATCTCAAGACCCCCCCCCCCCCCCCGAGGCCTGGAAAAGACAGAAAGGGGGAAACCTCAAGACATTTGACTGGCACAATTCACTTCAATGGTGCCGAATCGATTCACGACAGGTGATTCAGGGGAATCAGTCCAATTCTTCTTCTCCTTGGACAAGTCTAGTTTCTACCACTGCATTACAAAGCTTTTCCCAAAATCCCTACTGACATCTCTTTGCTTGACGTCAGGAGACCTGCCCTCTGCTACGGCCTCAATGGAACTGTCGGCAAAGAGGAAGTGGCTCTCCTGACTCTGTGTCAAGGAGTCCCAAAATAGATGACCTCGCTGTCCTTGTTTCTGCCAGGGCTAGGGACAGCTGGATTTCTTTCCCTTACAAGAGGATAAAGGTCCACACTTGGAAAGCCATGCTTCTCAACTCTGCAGTGAGGTGGGCATTCCCCACCTCACGGCCTGGACCCAACTGACCCCCACCCCCTTTACGGGTTCTGTTTCAAAAGTTCTACTGCATTGCTAACAGTTATGCTATTGTTGATCCATGCTGGTTCTTATTGCTACTGTTACGAGGCTAGGGTAATGGCTGACTGCTTTAAACCAGTGGTCCCCAACCTGCGGTCCGCGGCCCGAAGGCCAGGGCGCCGGGCCGCAGTTCCCTCTCCCCGCCCCCCCGCAGCAAAAAACTTCCCAGGCCGCAAGCTTGCAGGAGGGGGGGGGAGAGGGAATCAGGGCCGGGCCGCGCACGCGCACATGCACGCTGCGTGACCGAAGTCACGCATGTGCAGCACTATTGCGCATGCGTGCATGCGTGAAAGTGCTGCACATGCTCGATTTTAGCTGCGCATGCGCGCTGCGCGGGCGGGGCAGTTGCCCTGCCGGTCCCTAGCCGAAAAAAGGTTGGGGACCACTGCTTTAAACTACTGGGTTAGACTATCCTTTGTCCCTTGTGGCCTTGCCCCACTAGCAACCGAGGATGGTTACCAATCTTCATGGCAATGAAAAGTCAGAGCTAAAGTTACACTCGGGGCTCTCTTCTGAGCTCCTACTGAGTATGGGATATGATCAGGCCAAAGAAGTTGTTAAAGCAGAGATCAGTGAACCCTCTTTGCCTGACATATTTGGCCAAGGTTGAAGTATCTAGTCACAGGAGGGCCTTCACTTTGGCACGCTGTGATGCCTTCCCTTCGGCTGTATTAGAAGGAAGATACAGGAAAAGACCCTATAGCGAAAGGAAACGCACCTGTGGCTCTGGACATATAGAAACCATGGAACATGCTCTCCTTCAATGTCGATTTTATAATGACATTCGAATTAGTCTAGTTCTTCCACTGTTAGGCAGATTCCCAGGACGTTCAGGAGAATTTTACATATCTCCGCTGCTTACAGATATAGATAAAGATACGACCTATAGAGTTGACAAGTTCTGCGCAGGAGCGATCAAAATTCGTAACAGAATGGTCTGTTTCAAGTGAACTGGACAGCTGTGTTTATGTACCAAATTATTATTCTATTTTGTATTGTTATGTTTTAAGATGTTTTAATTCCTGGTTTTAATGGATGTTTCTGTATCATCTTGTGCTGTTCTATGACTGTAATAAAACTAACTTTCAATGTCCTTTGGGGTAGCGGTCCCCAACCTTCTTGTAGTCGGGGACCGCCTCCGAGGGTGGGAGAGAGCCGGCGGCCTGGTCACAGCAGCTGCACGTAAACGCGCACGCGCAGTTGCCGCGCATGCGCGTTTTCGCCACTAGGTGGCGCTAACGCGCATGCACAGAACAGCCACACGTGCGGGTTTTCGCCAGCAGGGGGCGCAAACACGCATGCGTGGCGGCTCCGCGCGTGCGTGTTTGCGTCGCTGGCGTGCCAGCGGCCGCACCTGCCTCTTCCCCCCCTTTCAGAACCCGTAAAGGGGGGGGGAGGCAGGCGCGGCCGCTGGTGGCCAGGTACCATGGCCTTAGCGGCCCGGTACTGGGCCGCGGCCAGGGGATTGAAGACCCCTGCTTTGGGGATATAGCAGGAAAAGGGGGTCCCCATAGGTCTGCCAGTCCCAAACCACCAAGTGCTTTAAACCTTAATACCAAAACCTTGAACCTGATCCTGTCTCCAATCTGGAGCCAATGCAGCTGGGAGAGCTCTGGTGTCACATGCACCCTCCAGAGGGTCCCTGTGTTATCGTAATTGTACGTTGGGGGGGGGTGTTTTCACTGGCGACTGTCCGTAAGCTGTTTAGAAGGGTGGGAGAGCAGCCCAAAATCTATCAGAGACTGCTAGATGGAATCCTGCCTAACAACACTGGCTCCTGCCCTAACGCCCCTCCTCTCCCCCAGTTGCCAATACCTGGGATAGGCCTCTTCCAGCCACTTGCTCAGCATCAGCAGCACTCCCATTTCATGGGCCGAGGTCTGCTCGGTGTTCAGCTGCTGCAGCGTGAAGACATAGAGGGTCAGGTAGCTGCCCAAGGAAAGGCACTCCCGCAGGAAGTCTTCGGCTGTGAGCTCGGGAACTTGCAAGGCAGCCACGATGGGGGCCCAGCCCAACCCCTGGCTGAGAGGAGGATCTGCAAGGTGAACAAACACACGTAAAGCTGCCTTAGTCCAAATCCAACCACTGGCCCACCAAGGCTGGCATTGTCCACTCCAGCCAGTCTTAAACTTCAGGGGCCACGGTCCTTCAAGGAGCTCTTCTCAAGCTCCCAGAGGCCATCAGGGCCCTGATGGAACTTGAACAGTTCCACAGGGCCTGCAAAAGGGAGCTCCTCCACCAGGCATTTGGTTGAGGTCGACCCAAATCACCGCTTCTCACTGGCCCCCCCAAAGCCTCGCCCCTACAACTATCACTGCAGACTCACCCACCCCCCCGCTGGGTCATGAGTAAGCGTTGACTTATTGTTCTCCCCAATGTTCCATTGTTCATAATGTTGTTATTACTGTATTATTACAAACTGAGTTATTTGATGTAAACTGCCCTGAGCCTTCGGGGGAGGGAGATAGATTAGGTGGGTGGATGGATGGATGGAATACAATATAAACAAATAAACAGGGGATAATCTGAAATATCAACAACCTCAGATATGCAGATGATACCACTCTAATGGCAGAAAGTGAAGAGGAACTAAAGAGCCTGTTGATGCAGGTGAAGGAGGAGAGTGCAAAAGTCGGCTTGAAACTCAACATCAAGAAAACAAAGATCATGGCATCCGGCCCTTTCAATTCCTGGCAAATAGATAGTGACAGATTTTATTTTCCTGGGCTCCAAGATCACTGCAAATGGGGACTACAGCAAAGAAATTAAAAGACGCTTGCTCCTGGGGAGGAAACCTATGGCAAATCCAGACAGCATCCTAAAAAGCAGAGACATCACCCTGCCAACAAAAGTGCGTTTAGTCAAGGCTATGGTCTTCCCAGTTGCAATGTATGGCTGCGAAAGTTGGACTATAAGGAAGGCCGAGCGTCAAAGAATTGAGGCTTTTGAACTCTGGTGCTGGAGAAGACTCTTGCAAGTCCCTTGGACTGCAAGGCGAACAAACCGGTCAGTCCTAGAGGAGATCAGCCCTGACTGCTCTTTAGAAGGCCAGATCCTGAAGATGAAACTCAAATACTTTGGCCACCTCATGAGAAGGAAGGACTCCCTGGAGAAGAGCCTAATGCTGGGAGCGATTGAGGGCAAAAGAAGAAGGGGACGACAGAGAATGAGGTGGCTGGATGGAGTCACTGAAGCAGTCGGTGCAAACTTAAATGGACTCCGGGGAATGGTAGAGGACAGGAAAGCCTGGAGGATCATTGTCCATGGGGTTGCGATGGGTCGGACACAACTTTGCACATAACAACAACAACAAATCTGAACACCAAGAATACATGAACATTCTGAGAAACCGGAAAAAACGTGCAAATTTGCTGCCATCCACAGGTCTTCCCCACTGCTTTAATCTAAACTTACCTAGACTTTTATTGCTAAATTCCTGGCAACTGGAATTAAACTTGGTTGTCTTAAAGAGGCCCACTGGACTCAAAATTAACTCCCTAGCATATTTCATCACAGAAGAGGAAAAAACCCGAAAAACACTTACGGAGACCGTAACAGAACCAAACTACAACCCAGGTCAGTCTTGTTTGAGTTTTCATGCACTGCTAATAAATTAAGCCACTAAAAAGAGCGCCGAATTCTTGCATTTTTAACTTTTTAACAAAAAATACTGCAGATCGCTCCTGCAAGGTGACGTCCTGCTCACAGGTCACGCTGACCTCTGAGGTTTCTCAAGTCCCATGCATGTGTTTTGGAGGCTTACCTCCAACTGGATGCTTAATTTTTTACAACACCCACCTGTGATGGAAGCCTGACTGTCCTTTACTGACAGCTGCATGGTAACGATCACTGCACGGGATGCCTAGATCCGGGAAAAGCCACGCAGGGGGTTCCCCTAGCCCCGCACAAGGCATCCAAAATGACGGGCGACCCAGAGCTTCTTCCCTCTCACCTTCATTGAAATAGGCAGTGATGCAGGCTTCCATGGTCTCTGCCATGAGCCGGACCGACGCCAGGCTCCGGCACACGGCCGTCAGGAGGGGCATAACCCCTACGCCGTGCATGGTGGCCTCGATCCAGCCCCGCAGAGCGGCCTGGAGGGACTCGGCTGTCGAAACGCTGGCGTGGTTCAGCAGCATCAGGGCTTCCGTGAAGAGACTGCTTAAGGCCAGGTGGTGAGCCTGCACGTCTGTTTCTGGAAAGGAAGGACAAGGCTTGGGAAACAGCAACTGGGCAGGCAGCCGTCCCTCCAAAGGGAATTCCACCCCAGCTCGGCTAAGGAGCCGGATTTGAGTCCAGTAATGTCTTAAAGGCCAACAAGATTCCCGGGGTTGGTTGAACCTTTCGAGGGTGAAAACTCCCTTCCTTGTGTGCAAGGGACCTCTCAAAAGCTTATAGCAGGACTCCGCAAAATGATGCCCTCCCTTGATGTTCACCAAGCCTATCTCACAAAGTGGTAGAGGCCACGGTAAAGCAGAGATTGTCAATAGATGTAAGAATATTAGAGATGTCAGTGGCCCATCCAGTCCCGTGTTGTGTGTCACACAGTGGCCAAAACCCAGGGAGCACTAGGAAGTCCACTAGCAGGGTCAGAACTCCAGAAGCCCTCCAATTGTGGCTCCCAAGCACCAAGAAGACAGAGCAACACTGCCCCACACATAAGAGAGGCCATGTTGGATCAGGCCAATGGCCCATCCAGTCCAAGACTCTGTGTCAAACAGGGGCCAAAACCCAGGTGCCATCAGGAGGTCCCTCAGTGGGGCCAGGACTCTCCGACCGCAGCCCCCCAAGCACCAAGAATACAGAGCATCACTGCCCTTGAAAGAGTCTTCCATCTATACCTGGTGGCTAAGAGCCACACATGGACCTCTGCTCTTAAGAACACAAGAGAAGCCATGTTGGATCAGGCCAGTGGCCCATCCAGTCCAACACTCTGTGTCACTCATGGTCCAAAACCCAGGGGCCATCAGGAGGTCCACCACTGGGGCCAGAACTCCAGAAGCCCTCCCATTCTTGCCACCTCAAGGATCAAGAATACAGAGCATCACTGGCCCAGACATAAGAGCATAAGGGAAGCCATGTTGGATCAGGCCACCAGCCCATCCAGTCCAACAGGCTGTGTCACACAGTGGCAAAACCCAGCGGCCATCAGGAGGTCCATCACTGAGGCCAGAATGCCAGAAGCCCCTCCACTGGAATATCTGAAGGCCTCACAAGCACCTAGGCTTTCCTTAGTTGGCATGTGGCTCCATTCGCCCTTGAGGCTTTCCTTCTTCCCAGGAGGAGCGTGGAGGGAGGCGTTTTGCTTGGATGTTCCTCCTGTGGCAACCGCCTTGGGGTGGTCCTCCCCCAACCCCTCCCAAACTTCCAAAGATGCCCACAGGCACGGAGACACGAACTCCAACCTGGACAGCAATTTCAGGAGGGTAGCTGTGAGGGTCTGAAGTAGAAGAACTTGATTCAAGTCCACTACTACCTTCAGAGGTTCACAAGAACTTCAGGACAGAACCCTTGGAGAGTCTCAAGGATTCGTATCGTTCAAAGGGAGCTTTGACTCTCGGAAATTTATACCCTCAGAATCGTGTTGGTCATGCGCTCGGAGAATCTCCTGCTGAGCCCACCTGGAGGGCTGAAATGGACGATGTCGTCCAGCAGCGTGGACATCTCCTGCTCCAGGGACGGCAGGCTGATTTTCCCATTTTGCTCCAGGATGCTGAGGAAATGGACCGCCTGGCGGACGTAGGCTCGGCACTTGTGGGTCGCGTCCTGTGAAAAGTTAAGGGAACGGCTGCACCTCGTCCTGCTTTTCGAGAGGGAGTTATACCTGGGCGCAAAGACGTGGAACGGTAGGGTACAGCCAGACCTTGTCATATTTCAGAAGCTAAGCAGGAGCAACACAAGGAAGGCTCTGCGGAGGAAGGCAATGGCCAACCACCGATTCTTCTCACCTTCCTTGAAGGTAGTCATAAGTCTAAGCTAAGCAGGGTTGTTGGGAGGATAAAGTGAGCAGGGGGCACCCTATATAGCAGGGGTAGTCAAACTGCGGCCCTCCAGATGTCCATGGACTACAATTCCCACGAGCCCCTGCCAGCATTCGCTACCCCAGGCTCCTTAGGGAAGCTGTTCTAACTTTTTAGTAGTTGAGAAACCCCTGAAAAATTCTTTAGGCTTTGAAAATCCGCAGAAGTGGTGCATTCATGCAGAATATGGCTGTGGAGCAGAGCTTTGTACACACCCACCTGGGGCTACTCCCCTTCCCACCCCCTCCAAGACCATCATTGGCCATTTTGGAAAGGGGGTGGGGCTGACATGACCATAAATTCCCACACATAAACCCAAGGGTTTCACGAAACCCTGGTTGGGAAAGGCTGCCTTAGGGGGAAAAGAGGAGAAGAAACAACCATAAGACAAGCAAACAGAAAGACCACCGGCTTTCTCAGTTCTTTTACTGTTGAGAGACCCCTGATTTATTTTTCAGGCTTTGAGAAGCCCCAGAAGTGGCGCCATCATGCAGAGCATGGTTGGGAAGCAGAGTTGTGGACACGCCCATCCAGTGCCCCTCTCCTTCCCAGGCCCACTATTGGCCATTTGGGGGAGGAGGTGGGTCAACATGACCATTGGACGGTCATATCACCTGACCACAAAGCCCCGGTTTAGAAAGCCCAGGCTAAGTAGACTCGAACTTACGAGATTCACGTGGCCGTCGGGTGCGGCGCCAAAGCCAGCGGACGCCTTCAAGAGCTTGACGATCAGCTGGGCCGTGGGCTCCTTGGCCAGGATGATGGACGGAGAGTAGTGGCTGTTCATGTAGCTGATGATACTCTGGTAGGACAAGATGCTGACGAGCTGCCAGGGGAGGGAGCTAGTCTGGCCCAGGAGATTCAGCAAGGGGGACTCCTGCAGTTCCAAAAACCCAGAAATCTCATTCGCGCTTCAACCCACCATAAAACACACAAACAAGGTTGAAGGACACAATGGCTGCCTGCTCAAGCACCTGTGCCGGTCTGTCTGGGGCCGTGGACAAGAGCCAGAGTCCAGGAGCACCTTCCAGACTAACAGAATTTGGAGCAGGGGAGGAGCTTTTGGGAGTCTCTGCTCACTTCTTCGGTAGGAAAGAGCCAGAGTCCAGGAGCATCTTCCAGACTAACAGAATTTGGAGCAGGGGAGGAGCTTTTGGGAGTCTCTGCTCACTTCTTCTGTAGGAAAGAGCCGGAGTCCAGGAGCACCTTCCAGACTAACAGAATTTGGAGCAGGGGAGGAGCTTTTGGGAGTCTCTGCTCACTTCTTCTGTAGGAAAGAGCCAGAGTCCAGGAGCACCTTCCAGACTAACAGAATTTGGAGCAGGGGAGGAGCTTTTGGGAGTCTCTGCTCACTTCTGTAGAAAAGAGCCACGGCACCTCACAAGTCTGGGGACACCTGCACCACTAACACCCATCATTGAGGGATGGGGAGGAAGAAATCCTCTCCTGTTGGGGATGGTACCTCTTTGGTGACCGGCTGCTGCTCCTTGGCCAGCAAGACTACCATGTACAGGAGGCACACGATCATGTTGTGAGTCTCCGGAGGCGGGCTGGGATGCCAGGCGTTCGAGAGGACGCTCACCCAGTTGACTTCGCATAAAACCGAGCCCAGGAAGAGGAAGCAGCTTTTGGGACTGCCTCTTTCTATCTGGAAGAAGAAAAAGAAGAAGAGATGGTTCTCATCAACTGAAGGAGTCCCCAAAGCGGCTCACAAACACCTTTCCCTGCCTCTCCCCGCAACAGACACCCTGTGAGGTAGGTGGGGCTGGGAGAGCTCTGAGAGAACTGCTCTGAGAGAACAGCTCTAAGAGAACCATGACTAGGCCAAGGTCACCCAGCTGGCTGCCTGTGGAAGAGAAGCAGGGAATCAAACCTGGTTCTCCACTCCACTAACAGCCTTGCAAACAAGCACCTGCCTCTTACTTTAAAGAACTCTTCCATCAGCTGATGGTCTGGGTGCATCTCCTTCCACGGAAGGCGACCGAACTCGGTGTGGAGTGTGTACAGAATGTGCTCCGGCATTTTGGGGGCCGTGCAGGTCTGGCAGTATTGCATCAGGTGGAGCCAGAGTGCCCCCTGGTGGCTGGGCAGCAGCTTATCTAGACGAAGGGGAAAGACCAGAAGAGAGAAAAATGGAGGAAAATAAACAGGGGGGTTCCCACAAGGATTGGAATTAGGACCGGTACTATTTGATTTATGCAGACAAACACGAAACCGTGAGATCTCGGGCGTCGGCCAAATACATGCCAGACTGGAAAGCCTTGTTGTGAGTTTTTATTTTAGCTACAGCGAAAGGAAAAAATCATAGGGAACTCTTGTCCATCAAAAGCCCATGCGAAGAGTAGAGGGTTGCACTGAATTTTATACATCTAAATCACGTCTACCTCAGAGGCCTGGATCAATGCAACAATGCTGCTCCTTTGGAATGCTCTCCGGGACCAACCCTGAAGTCTCCAGGCCAGCCCTGGAGCCTCTGACGTGGTATGGGGCTGCTGTGTCAGCATACATCAATTCAAGGTGATTCCGCGAAGGTTCAAGGGGGTCGCAGGTGACAGGGGATGAGTGATAGGGTTGTGAGTATCCTGCACAGTGCAGGGGGTTGGACTTGAGAGCCAGTTTGGTGTAGTGGTTAGGAGTGCGGACTTCTAATCTGGCATGCCGGGTTCAATTCTGCGCTCCCCCACATGCAGCCAGCTGGGTGACGTTGGGCTCGCCACGGCACTGATAAAACTGTTCTGGCCGAGCAGTGATATCAGGGCTCTCTCAGCCTCACCCACCCCACAGGGTGTCTGTTGTGGGGAGAGGAATGGGAAGGCGACTGTAAGCCGCTTTGAGCCTCCTTCGGGTAGGGAAAAGCGGCATATAAGAACCAACTCTTCTTCTTCTTCTTCTAGATGACCCTGGATGTCCCTTCCAACTTTTATCATTGTATGATTCTAAGCTTATAATAAACAAAGCATATCCTCTAAAGCAGGGGTAGTCAACCTGTGGTCCTCCAGATGTCCATGGACTACAATTCCCATGAGCCCCTGCCAGCAAACGCTGGCAGGGGCTCATGGGAATTGTAGTCCATGGACATCTGGAGGACCACAGGTTGACTACCCCTGCTCTAAAAAACTCTGGGGCCTGCTTGGATCAGAACTTGTTCCACCAGGGATGGGCGGATACAGCAACAAAGAATCTTAGCCCGAACTCAATTTCCTAGCATATCTATAACCCATCACCACTATGCTCCATCACAGGAAACAGGCTGCGTATAGCAAACAGCGTTTCTTAATACAGAAAGAGAGATCAGGTCTGGGCCTGCACAATATGGAGCGAAAGTCAATGTCCGATAAACTGGGTGATCTGTTAACAGGTTGTAATCGTTTCCTCCAACGCCAGCCATCAGAAGACTGCATCAGGAAAGGCCACAGCAGAGACCGGAAACCCCTTGTGCCTGGCTCTTAACGGGGGATTATCTCTGACCTTTAAAGCTTCCGTGCAGGAGTCCGATGCTGTCTGCGTATAACTGCACCATGTGGGAAGCCACGGTCGTGTCGCTTTCCAGCCACGGGTAGCAAGGCTGTTTGCTAAGGAAAGAGGAAGACAAGAAAAGGATTTGAGAACAAAGCTCCACCTGCTTCCGTGGGCCCTGCAGACATCTTGGGGGCAAACCAATCCGAACACATGAATCTGGCTTAGGAAGAATCATAGAGTTGGAAGGGGCCACACAGGCCATCTAGTCCAACCCCCTGCTCAACGCAGGATCAGCCCAAAGCATCCTAAAGCAGTGGTCCCCAATCTTTTAATCACCAGGGATCACTCAACGCTTGACAATTTTACTGAGGCCCGGTGGGGGTGGGGGGTTAGTTTACTCCTCTACTCTCAACCACTGCCCTAACGCTCTCTGATCGCTAAGGTAATGTTTAAACATCCCTTCAAAATAAGATACAGACACGCCACAATAATGAACATAAGGAGCATTTTATTTTCATGGAAATTTTAACTCATGACAATGACAAATCTTCCATGCTAAGATTTTTTGTTGCTGTATCCGCCCATCCCTGGTGGACAAGCCTTCCATCCTTCCGAGGTCGGTAAAATGAGTACCCAGCTTGCTTGCTGGGGAGTAACCGGTAATAACTGGGGAAGGCACTGGCAAACCACCCCGTACTGAGTCTGCCATGAAAACGCTAGAGGGCGTCACCCCAAGGGTCAGACAGTACTCAGTGCTTGCACAGGGGATACCTTTACCTTTACCTAATGACAAATCAATGGGAACCCTGAGCTTGTTTCTCTGCAACGAGATAGTCCCATCTGGGAGTGATGGGAGACAAGGACACCCAAAGTGTGTTGTAAAGGCCTGGGGGGGGTGAAGTAAAGGGCCTGGGAGGGGGGGAGGCGTCCTTCGCGGCCCACCTCCAATTAATCAACGGACCACATGTGGTCTGTGGCCCACAGGGCGGGGATCGCTATCCTAAAGCATCCAAGAAAAGTGTGTATCCAACCTTTGCTTGAAGACTGCCAGTGAGGGGGAGCTCACCACCTCCTTAGGCAGCCTATTCCACTGCTGAAGAGCCCCTTTAAGCTCAGTACTGACAGCTCAGATGGTACGTGGCAAGGGTGGCCAATTTGTGGTTCTCTGGAGGTCCATTCCCACGTGCCCCTATAATTATGTATAAGGCTTATATATTCCCCCTTTATGTTGGTCAGTTTGGAAGAGGAGGAGGTGAGGTGACCCAAGACAGAATTTGAGGAGGAAGACAATGCGATCATCCAGGTGTCTATTAATCCAGGGGTAGTCAAACCTGGGGGTCCTCAGGGGGTCATGGGAATTGTAGTCCATGGACATCTGGAGGACCTCAGGTTGACCACCCCTGGATTAATCCATACTTCATTGTATTGTGTAATGAATAACAGTTCCAAAAATTCTTAGGCACGGTTTTTCTTTTTGGCATGTCTATTTTTCCTTAAAAATAATACAGAGATAAATAATTTGCCACGAGCCCATCTGTTTCCCGGTACCTTGGGTCTTCCTGCTGCAAAACCAGAATCCAAGGGGTAAAGAGCTGGCTGATGACCAAATGCAAGGACTGCAGAGCTGGGGGGAAAGAAAAAAAAATGTCACACAAACAGAGTACACAAGGAAACATTCCCCAAATACAGCCAAATGCCAGGGGGTGAGGCCAGCATAAATCTATGAAATGTGAAAACTGATTGTGGACAGGGAGGACTGCTTGAAGACTACACTGGCAGTCTTCAAGCAAAGGTTGGATACACACTTTTATTGGATGCTTTAGGATGCTTAGGGCTGATCCTGCGTTGAGCAGGGGGTTGGACTAGATGGCTTGTAGAACCTCGTCCAACTCTATGATTCAATGATTCTATGAATGGAATTCTGCCGTTTCCTGTGTATTATGCTATCAGGGCAGTGGTTCTCAACCTGGGGTTCAGGACCCCTTTGGGGATCGAACAACCTTTTCACAGAGGTTGCGACAGGGTGATATCTGGAAGCATTTAAAGGGCTCGCAGGCTCTTGAAATGCCTTTTCCAAGCCGAGAGCTCACTTTGAAGGCATTTCAAGGGACTGAGAGCTCTTTAAGTGCACTTCAACTGCCGCTCGCCAGCAGTCCCCCCAAAAAAATCCCAGATATTTTCTGGATTTTTCAAACTCAGCCATTTCGGATAGCCCACAAAAACCAATTAAATACCAATAGAATAAAATAAATATCCAGCCAAATTAAAACCCAAAAAAGGTTGACAGGTTTTGGGGAGGTAATTCTGTAGCTCAGATCAGCCGAACGCATGCTTTCTAATCTCTATCCTGAGAGCTTTCGATTTTCGAAAGACAAAATGACGTCTGCAAAATCAGTCTGGCCATGTCATGTGAAAAACTGCAAACACCATAAAAGGCCAAGCGAAATTTCAGGAGGAACCATCCGAATGTCCTGTGCCTTAAAAAAAAATTATTTTTTTTGCTTTCCACCACCACTAACGCACAATGAAGGCTTAATCAGAATCAATGCAGTTCTTTAGCCCTGCATCAGACAGTTGAGTTTCATGCTGCAGCAGTTCTTCCAGATCCCCATTCCCAGCCTTTCTGTCCGAGAGGCTTTTAAGTGACAATACCGGGGAGTGAACCCTAGACCAGGAGGGGCCAAACTGTGGCTCTCCAGATGTCCATGGACTACAGTCCCTATGAGCCCCTGCCAGCTGGCAGGGGCTCATAGGAACTGTAGTCCATGGACATCTGGAGAGCCACAATTTGGCCACAACTGACCTACGTGAAAAACGTGTTTCTCTTCTGCTGAGTTCAGCATCTGGGCTTGCCTTACCTGCCAGGACGCGGTCGCTGCCCACTGCCTCCCGCTCCAAGGCAGCAGCTTCCGCGTCAATGAGCCGGCGGATGAGATACTCCATGAAGAGTTTCACCTGGGCGATGTAGGGGGCCCACTTGGAAAACAAGCCGAAGGTCTGGAAATCTCGCGAAGACAAGCGCAGCTTGAGGAAGTAATTGGACAGCCATTCTACAGTCTCCACGACCTGCGGGGAGGAGAAACCTCAATTTTATTTATTACCAGATTTATAAAGGTAAAGGTATCCCCTGTGCAAGTACTGGGTCATGTCTGACCCTTGGGGTGACGCCCTCTAGTGTTTTCATGGCAGACTCAATACGGGGTGGTTTGCCAGTGCCTTCCCCGGTCATTACCGTTTACCCCCCAGCAAGCTGGGTACTCATTTTACCAACCTCAGAAGGATGGAAGGCTGAGTCAACCTTGAGCCGGCTGCTGGGATCAAACTCCCAGCCTCATGGACAGAGCTTCAGACAGCATGTCGGCTGCCTTACCACCTTGCGCCACAAGAGGCTCAATCAGATTTATAGTCTGCCCCCTTTTGGACCTGCCATCAGGGGGGATGGTTTACAACATAATACCATAGGGGGCTTCTGCTCGCTGGACAGCCAATGAAGGCTCAGAGGAAACGTAAGGCTGGATATGCTGCAGAGAGCCCGCAAAAGCCAATTGCAAGCAAAAGCCAAGAAGCAAGCGGCGAGGCAGCATGGACTGAGCAGCGGCTACCTGCTCAGTTGACAGAAGCGTCTCTGCAGAGGTCTGCAATGCTGCACTCTCTGTGGACTCCTCCGTCCTGGCACCTTTTTTGGCTGAGGAGGGGAAACAACCCAGGGCTTTCAGGGAGGTCTTCCAGCAGTCGGGGCGCAGGAGCTGATCCGAGGAACCTGCAGGCAAGCAGAGACCCCAAAACGGACAATTTTTAACATGGGTCCCATCCAGCAACGCTACAGAAGATTTGATGCAGGAAGTGGGGCTGTGTATTATTCTGTGATTCCCCAAGAATAGCGCCACTTTAAGTCTAGGTTAATGGGGTCTGATCCTGGGCAGACTAAGAAAGAAAAAGAACTTGGGGTCAGAGTGGACAGATCAATGAAGCTGTCAACCCAATGGGCTGCTGCAGTGAAAAGGTCGAACAGTTTTGTTAGGGATTCTTAGGATACTCTTGTTCCCCCTCTGTGCTGTTGGTCATTTAAGCAAACTTGTTTCTCCATTTGGTCCATCTATCCCAGCATCCCGTCTCACACAGTGGTCGACCGGTTCCTCCAGATAGCCAACAACAGGGCATAGAGACTGAGGCCTTCACTAGAACGTAAGAGCACTGCTGGATCAAACTAGTGATCCATCTAACCCAACATCCTGTCTCATGCAGTGGCCAACCAATTCCTCTGGAGGGCCAACAACAGGGCACAGAGACTGAGGCCTTCATAAGAACATCAGAAGACCCCTTCTGGAGCAGACTAATGGTCCATCTAGCCCAGCATCCCATCTCACACAGCTGTCAATCAGTTCCTCTGGGTGGCCAACAACCGGGCACAGAGGCCGAGGCCTTCATTAGAACATAAGAGCCCTGCTGGCTCAGACCAGTGGTCCATCTAGCCCAGCATCCTATCTCACACAGTGGCCAACCAGTTCCTCTGGATGGCCAACAATAAGGCATAGAGACCAAGGGTTCCAGAAGAACATAAGAAGAGTCCTACTGGATCAAACCAGGAGTCCAACACAGTGGCCAACTAGTTCTTCTGGATAGCCAGTAACAGGACATAGAGGCGAGACCTTTGTAAAAACACAAGTAGAGCCCTGTGGGATCAGACCAGTGGCCCATCCAGTCCAGGATCACATTTTACACTGTGGCCAGCCAATTCTTCTGGAGGACCAACAACAGACCATAGAGGCCGAGGCCTTCCCCTGATGTTGCCTCTTGACAATTCAGCCGGCTACTGCCTCTGAATGTGGAGGTTTCCCTCACCCACAATGGCCACCCCCTCCAGGCCCATCATTGGCCCTTTGGGGACAGAGGAAGGCAGGTCGACATGACTCAATATGGTCAATATCACCCAATAAATGTTTAACAAAAAAATTAATTAACTCCCACCCATCCGGAAACCCTTCTGGGGCTGTCACGAAGGCCTGATCGAAACCCCCAAATAAATCAATAAATCAATGAATCAATGAATCGATGAATCGATGAATCGATGAATCGATGAATCGATGAATCAATGAATCAATATAAATAAAATAAATCCACTGGCCGAAGGGCTGCAGGGCGAGGCCAAACACCTTTGGGGAACTCACTCTGCATCAGCAGCCGGAGGAAAGTGCTGTAGTGGTCGGGGAACTGGTAGCGGAGGAGGCAGGCCCAGTGCTTGCAGAAGAGATGGTAAGGCATTGAGACTTCCTCCTCG
This sequence comes from Paroedura picta, assembly GCF_049243985.1. Taxonomy (NCBI): domain Eukaryota; kingdom Metazoa; phylum Chordata; class Lepidosauria; order Squamata; family Gekkonidae; genus Paroedura; species Paroedura picta. Next base: position 11,408,672 of record NC_135375.1, read on the forward strand.
GGTTCGAAGCCGCAGGTCTTGAGCGCCAGGTGGATGGACTCCAGGAGCCGGGTGCGCTCGGAGAGGGCGGGCCTCGAGCTCTGCAACCACTGCGGGAGATCGAACTAGAGGAAGAAGATGGCGTGATTGCACGAGGGGGGCATGGACACGCATTTATTGGCAGTAACCACGGCCCAGTGCTGTGGCCACAAGGGGGAGTGCTGAGAGCCCCTCTTGCCTTGGTGAGCAGCATGAAGACGACGTCGCTGTTCTCCCCGCAGAGGAAAGAGACCACTTGCTCGTAGAGGCCCACAAACTCCTCCGGGGAGGCAACAGGAGTGAAGTAAGGCGAGAGGAGGGTGCAGAGCCTCCGGTTCTTCAGGATGGTCTGCAGCAGGGGCCGGCATTCCGATTCCGTTCCTGCCACGAAGACCTGGAAAGGAACATGAGGGAGAGAGCATCTCATTGGGCAAAAGCACTGCTCGCCTCCCCCCCCCCTCCATGGTTCTGCTGGGCCTTCCCATTCCCTTGCCAGAGTCCATATGTGTTTGAAGTGGTGAGAGCTCCCCCTCACTGGTGGTCTTCAAGCAGCAGCTGGAGAGATATTTTTTCATGGATGACTGAGGCTGATCCTGCATTGAGCAGGGGGTTGGGCTAGATGGCCTGTACGGCCCCTTCCAACTCTATGGTTCTATGATTAGATGGCCTGAGTGGCCCCTTCCAACTCTATGATTCTATAACAGCCTGAGTGACTCCTTCCAATTCTATGGTTCTATGATTAGATGGCCTGAGTGGCCCCTTCCAACTCGATGGTTTTGTGATTCTATGACTGGATGGCCTGTACAGCCCTTTCCAACTCTATGAATCTTTGAAAAGCTATGCAGCAGACATCTGCTACAAGAGAGGGCCGGTCTACACAACCTCCCTCTTATTGAAGGGTTTGTCCTCATAGTCCCTGTGGCGTGAGATGCTCAGCAGTCCTACTCACCTGGAGCTACGTTCTCTGTGAGATGCTGGCCTGAAACCAGTGGATTTACCCTAGCGGATTAGGACTTAGTGGCAATGGCCTCTGCCTCTTTAGGGGTTTCAGAAAACATAAAGGGGGATGGGGAAGGAGGAGGAGAAAAAAACAAGAAATAGCAGGAAGGGGAACATGACAGCAGAACAGAGATGAATGGAACCAGGAGATTAGACAGGATCAGGGAGATCTGTCCACCATGGCACCTAAAGGGAACTGTTAAATTTGGAGGCAGTAAACCTCTGAATACTAGTGCCAGGAAGCGACATCAGGGGAAGGCCTCTGGGTTGGCCAAGGTTTGAGACATGATGCTTGACAAGGTTGGACCACTCGTCTGACCCAGCAGGACTGTTTTTATGTTCTCACAAAGGTCTCAGCCTCTGTGCCCTGTTGTTGGCCCTGCAGAAGAACTGGTTGGCCCCTGTGTGAGGCAGGATGCTGGACTAGAAGGACCACTGGCCTGATCCAGCAGGGCTCCTCTTATGTTCTTGCGAAGGCCTAGTGATTCGTCTACATCAGTGGTCCACCTAGTCCAACATCCCAACCAGCTCCCCTGGAGGGCCAACAACAGGGCACAGAGGCTGAGGCCTTCATAAGAACATCAGGAGAGGCCTGCAGGAACAGACCTGCGGTCCATATAGTCCAACATCATGTCTCACACAGCAGCCAACCAATTCCTCTGCACAGCCAACAGCAGGGCACAGAGATCGAGGCTTCCATAAGAGCTCTGCTGGATCAGACCAGGGGTCCATCTAGTCAGGCATACAGTCCAGCCAGTTCCTCTACAGGACCAACGACAGGGCAGAGAAGCCAAGGCCTTCATAAGAACCTCAGAAGAGCCCTGATGGATCAGACCAGAGGTCCATCTAGTCCAGCGTTCCATCTCACAATGTGGCCAACCAGTTCCTCTGGAGGGCCAACAACAGGGCAGAGAGGCTGAGGCCTTCGCCTGATGTTGCCTTCTGGCCCTTCAAACTGATAGATATATACACTCCCACCCCAAACCAACTTACTTGGCCAAGGATCTCGATGCAGGAGCTGAAGAACTGCCTTGTCGGTGGATGGCGCTGCGTATCGTCACTCACAAAGCCCACCACTGCAAAAAACAGACTGATCCCGACTCTCTGGATCCCTGGCACAGGCTGGATCTTGTAGAGATTGATTAAAGCTCTGTAGAAAAATGGCAGTGGGAGGGAGGGGAAGGAGACCTTTTTAAACACAGTCGAAAGCACGCTCAGTTTCCTTGAGTTAGCCCACAGAGAAAATGCAGTACAGTGCTGTGTAGAAAATTATACTTTTGGCTAAGCATCCGGAAGAAGTTCCTGACAGTTAGAGTGGTTCCTCAGTGGAACAGGCTTCCTCAGGAGGTGGTGGGTTCTCCCTCTATGGAAGTTTTTAAGCAGAGGCTGGAGAGCCATCTGACAGGTATGCTGATTCTGTGAACTTGGGCAGATGGTGAGTAGGTGGGCAGAAGGGAGTGTATTGGTGCTTAGCTCTTGTGGCCCTTTCTTGCATGCCCAGGGAAATGCCGATTGCCACTTTGGGGTTGGGAGGCAAATTTCCTCCAGGCCAAACTGGCCAGAAATTCTGGAAGGGGGTTTTTTTTGGGGGGGGGGGGATCATATGTGCATGAAACTGGAGTCACTGTGAGTGGGCAAGTGGATGTGAATTTCCTGCATTGTGTTGGGGTGTTGGACTAGATGACCCTGGAGTCCCCCTTTCAATTCCATGATTCTATGACATGAATAGAAGTGAGTCAGACAGGTTCAAGCTTTACCTACGGGATGCCAAAGGAATTGCCCTAACATGGACAATTGAGGCTAGTTTGATCTCGTCAGAAGCTAAGCAGGGTTGGGCCTGTTCGGTATTTGGATGGGAGGCCACCAGGCAAGACCCAGACTGTGACACAGAGGCAGGCAATGGCAAACCGTCTCCATATGTCCTTTGCCTTGAAAACCCTATGAGGTCATCATGAGTTGGCTACAACTAGATGGCAGAAAAAGGAGGGAGAGATTCATAGAATCATAGAAGAGTTGGAAGGGATCTCCTGGGTCATCTAGTCCAACCCCCTGCACTATGCCGGACACTCACAACCCTCTCGCTCATCCACTGTCACCTGCCACCCCCTTGAACCTTCACAGAATCAGCCTCTCCGTCAGATGGCTCTCCAGCCTCTGTTTAAAAATCTCCAAAAATGGAGAACCCACCACCTCCTGAGGAAGCCTGTTCCACTGAGGAACTGCTCTAACTGTCAAGAACTTCTTCCGGATTATAGCAGCCTATGAAAGGGCTCCAGAACACAAAACTAACAATAACTATTATTTGCTTCCTCCCAAGTTCTTATCATAATGCTTTTACTGATTTGTTGTCTATGCATTTAATTTTTAATTTTCTTTTTTAAGTCTTAACGTTTAATGTGTGCCGCCTCGGGGACCCTATATGGTGGAAAGGCAGAGTAGAAACATTTGAAAGGGATGAATACATTCTCCTTGCGCTTGAGCATTATTGCGGGGAAACACGTACGTGAATGCTTCCCTGCCACTGCAGCATTTTGTCCTGGAATGAGATTCCAGAATCTCCCCTAACCAGAACAGCTTGGGACAGGAGCAGGGAAGAGGACTGCCAACCTCCAGGGGGCACCTGGAGATCTCCCACCAGACGACTGAGAACAGTTTCCCTGGAGAAAAATGGCCTTATATCCTTCTGAGGTCACCTCTCTTCTCTAAACGCTGCCCTCCCCAGGTTCTACCCCTAAAATCACGTATTTCCCAACCTAGAGCTGGCAAATCTAGGCTTGGGGCATAGAAAGAACAATGCCAGGGACTCTGAGGCCTCTTGCTTAGAACTGCTGGATTCAAGCTGGGCCTTGAAATCCCCTATCACTCCCCTACAACCAGAAGCCCAAAAGGACAACTGAGGCAACGTCTTGCAGCGAACAGAGAAAGCAACGCCCAGAGACCTACGTGATGAAGTTCTCCAAGTGCACCGCAGCTTCCACGACGGCCAGAGAAGGGGGTTTTGTGGCCTCCGCCTGCAGCAGCTTCACTTCCTTCTTCAGGGCGTGGAGCTGCTGGCTGGTGGCTTCGTTTTTATACTTCCCTTCGAACTGGAGGGGAAAAGGAGATGATGGGTTACAAATGGAACCCAGGTGTTTCATCATCGGTCACAATAATCCAAGAAGAAAAATCTGTGGCTCGGCAATCCTGTATACATTACGATAAAGTTGACCTCAACCGCACTGAATGTATTTCAGTCTTTCAACTAGGATCCCGGACATGATCTAGTTTCGCAGGTCTTCCTCAGCTCGTTCATATTATAGGTGAATGCATACATTCAAAACGAGCACATGGTCTCTTAAACAGCAAGAAAACATCGCATTGCTGTCTGAGAGACTATGTGCTCATTCTGACTAGGTGCAGTCACATTTAATAGGAATGAGCTGAGGAAGACTTGCGAAACTGGATCATTATATCCGGGGTCCTAGTTGAAAGACTGAATCCATTTAGTGTGGGTGAAGTCAACTTTATTGGAATTCATATGTGCTTGTCTTCTTTGATGATTGCATTATACTGTGTGATTTCTTCCAGTAGCTTTGAGCTTCCTCAATTGCAGCATTTTCGATCTGCTTTTCCCAAGGCTACGTCCAAAAGGCATGGGGCCACTACTGAGTGGTAGACCCTGGCTTCTTACATACATAATAAGAACAACAGCATCGCTTGAGACCTAGAACGATTCTCTCTGTTTGGAGCTCAGACCCCTTACCTCACAGTTTCTCAGCCAAGATTTCGTGAAACTCTGTAGTTTCTTCATGGCTCTGGAACAGTTTCCTTAATGGGTGGGAGTTAATTAATTTTTAATATATATTTTTACATTTGTTAAACATTTATTGGCTGGTATTACCATAAAGGTTCATGTCAGCCCGCTCCCCTTCCCAAAATGGCCAATGATGGGCCTGGATGGGGTGGGAAGGGGAGGGGAGGGGCCCTGGGTGGGTGTGTACACAGCCATGCCTCTCTGTTCTGTAGGATTGTGCCACTTCGGGGGTTTCCCAAAGCTTGGAGAATGCTTCAGGGCTTTCTCAACAGTAAAAACGATGACCAAAAGAGAGAAAGAAAGGGAGGAAGACAGAAAGAGAGAGAGAGACAGAGACAGAGAGACAGACAGACAGAGACAGACAGACAGATTCAGGTGGGTCACCATGTTGGTATGAAGCAGCAGAACAAAATTGGAGTCCAGTGGCCCAACAAAGCTTTCTTCAAGGTAATACAGACAGACAAAATTCTTAGAAATTACCGGGGGAAGCTAAACCCGCCCAAGTGGGGCTGGGCAGTGGGGAGGGCTTCTATGGAGTACTGTGTGCAGTTCTGGAGGCCTCACTTCAAGAAGGATGTAGACAAAATTGAAAGGGTACAGAGGAGAGCGACGAAGATGATCTGGGGCCAAGGGACCAAGCCCTATGAAGATAGGTTGAGGGACTTGGGAATGTTCAGCCTGGAGAAAAGGAGGTTGAGAGGGGACATGATAGCCCTCTTTAAGTATTTGAAAGGTTGTCACTTGGAGGAGGGCAGGATGCTGTTTCTGTTGGCTGCAGAGGAGAGGACGCGCAGTAATGGGTTTAAACTTCAAGTACAACGATATAGGCTAGATATCAGGAAAGAAATGTTCACAGTCAGAGTCGTTCAGCAGTGGAATAGGCTGCCTACGGAGGTGGTGAGCTCCCCCTCACTGGCAGTCTTCAAGCAAAGGTTGGATACACACTTTTCTTGGATGCTTTAGGATGCTTAGGGCTGATCCTGCGTTGAGAAGGGGGTTGGACTAGATGGCCTCTATGGCCCCTTCCAACTCTATGATTCTAGGATTCTATGATTCTATTCTAACCTGAATTGTTACAAGCGCTGCTCCTTGGCACGGCTTCCCAGAGCTGCCCCGACACTCCAGGTGGAGGACCACTTGCTCTTCTCTGTTGGTGTAAAGCTTCGGCAAAGTGTCCAGGATCTCACTCCTAAAGGCAACTTGCTGGGATTCTCGGATCGCTGCGGCTCTGAAGGAGTTCAAAAAAAAAAGAAGAAGAAGAAGAAGAAGAAGAAGAAGGGATGCGTTTTTACCTGCACCCCAATTTGCAATCTCCTCCAACACTGGGAACCTCCCCAGCCGCTGAGCTCAGAGACTGGATGTGGCATCAAGGCCGCTGGCCAAACAAAGGGCTGCCCCTTACTTGGCATGGTGCTGCAAGATGCTGAGGTTGGCACGGACCAGCTCTTTGGCTTCGTTCAGATTCATTAAGCTGGAAGGCGAAATCACAGGGACGGGGGCTTTCATTGGCTGGAGCGGGAGAGAAGGCCGGGGCGCCTCGTATTTCTGCAAATTGCTGATGATTCTCTCCTTGGCTGAAAGAGAAGAGGAGTAGCTTCTTGTACCTCTGCTTTTCTCTGCCTCAAGGAGTCTCAAAGCGGCTTACAATCACCTTCCTTTTCCTCTCCTCACAATATGCACCTTGTAAGGCAGGTGAGGCTGAAAGAGTTCTGGGAGAACTGGGGAAGGCCCAAGGTCCCCCAGCAGGCCTCACGTGTCTCAAAGTGGCTTCCAATCGCCTTCCCTTCCTCTCCCCACCACAGGCACCTTGTGAGAAAGATGGGGCTGAGAGAGTCCTGGGAGAACAGGGACTGGCCCAAGGTCACCCAGCAGGCCTGGGTCTCAAAGCAGCCTCCCTTCCTCTCAGGGCCGAGACTGCTGTGAGAGAACTGGGATTGGCCCACTATTGCCCGGTGAGCTTCAAGTGGAAGAGGAGCGGGGAACTAAACCCAGTTCTCCGCATTGAGAGTCCACCATCCTGCATGCCCAGGCCATGCTCGAAAGAGTAAGGATTCGCCTCCGACACTACCTACACTGTAGATCAGGGGTAGTCGAACTGCGGCCCTCCAGATATCCATGGACTACAATTCCCATGAGCCCCTGCCAGCTTTTGCTGGCAGGGGCTCATGGGAATTGTAGTCCATGGACATCTGGAGGGCCGCAGTTCGACTACCCCTGCTGTAGATGAATATCTAAGAAACATTCAGTTAAGGAAACTGTTTTGAATCCTTTTTTTTTAAAGAAACCTCCCCCCCCCCACACACACACACATTTTAAGAACAGAGATGTTTTCCTCCGGCGTTCCGACAGGATGCACTCAAACGCTCCTCTCTCTTTTCTCCCCAAGCCTCAACCCCGTGCACTGAATGTTAAACGGCCCAGGAGACTGCCGATGACACTGCACACGAGGCAAGAACTCAGGGGTGATTGGGCAGCTTGACGTACTGGCAGCCGCTGCGGTCCCCAGTGGAGAGCCCCGCCTCCCCCTGAACTGCCACTGAGAGCTCCTGGCCTGCAGAGACGGACAAGGAGAAGCAGGTACAGGCCGCCAGAACACTGCTGGGCCTTCCACAGGGGTTGGCAGAAGCTGTGGGCTCTGAGAACTATCTGGAAGCATCTCACTGCCTGAAGCCTCTTCTTCTTTGGTCCAGCACGAGCTGCAGCACAAACACAGGCACCGGAATAGCCAGTGGGTCTGCTCTTCTTGTGTCATGGGTCCAGCCAGCTTGCAATGGGGTGTGTGTGTGTGTGTGTGTGTGTGTGCAATGATCCGCAATGCTGTGGCCAGGGGGGGGGGGGGATGCCCCTTGTGGTGGAATGGGGGTGGGGGGGGGTGGAGGAGGTTGTGAGCTCATTAACAGCCAGCTATGTTTCTTTCACTGTCTCCAGCCTTTTTAAGCAGAGGCTGGATCCCCATCTGACGGAGAGGCTGATTCTGTGAAGGCTCAAGGGGGTGGCAGGTGACTGTGGATGAGCGATAGGGTTGTGAGTGTCCTGCATAGTGCAGGGGGTTGGACTAGATGACCCAGGAGGTCCCTTCCAACTCTATGATTCTAAATTCCGTCTCAACATCCAGAAGACGTTCCTGGCTGTTAGAGTGGTTTCTCAGTGGATCAGGCTTCCTCGGGAGGTGGTGGGTTCTCCGTCTTTGGAGATTTTTAAGCAGAGGCTGGAGAGCCATCTGAGGGAGAGGCTGATTCTGTGAAGGCTCAAGGGCATGGCAGGTGACAGTGGATGAGCAAGAGTGTTGTGAGTGTCCTGCATAGTGCAGGGGGTTGGACTAGATGACCCAGGAGGTCCCTTCCAACTCTATTAGTCTATGCTTCTATTGAGATAAAAGTATCTTGCCTTTTGTGCTTCCTTTGACGGTAACAGGGAACAAGCGTTACGGGGAGAGAGTGCCCAAAGACCTGGGGAAAGGCAGCCGAACTGGGAGGGGGGCTGGACGTGAGTTTTGAAGAGGGAATCTTGACCTGGCCTGGCAGTTCTGTCGGACCTGGAGTAGGCCTTTAATCGATTACAAAGCCAATCAATTAAGCCTTCTTTGCTGCCACAAGGGTCAGATTACTGGGGAATTCGGGCAGGAGCCTCACACAATGCGGACAGAGACTTAAGGATTACGCTGAATGTGGCCAGGAAAGGAAGGCTCCTTTTTCATTGTTCCTGCTGGCTGGATCAAAGGAACGCGAAAGAAAGGCAAAGACCTTTGCCTGAGACCAGCATGGTGCCGTGGTTAAGAGCAGCGGTTGCTAATCTATGGAACTGGGTTTGATTCCCCATTCCTCCTTCACGTACAGCCAGCTGGGTGACCTTGGGCCAGTCCCAGTTCTCTCAGAGCTCTCCCAGCCCCAACTACCTGACAGGGTGCCTGTTGTGGGGAGAGGAAGGGAAGGCACGCACACACACAATGTCTCCTAGGCCTGAAAGTCACTCTGTGGGAGCAAACCCTTCCTCTGTCTCCAGCTTCTCAAACAGAAGACGTGGACAGAATCCAGAGGCACAACTGTTATCAAAGAATTAGCAATCGGTGTGTATGTGTGGGGGCGGGGAGGGGTTAGCCCAGTGGTTCTCAGCCTTCCTAATGCCACAACCCTTTAATAATGCCTTAACATTATGCAAGGGTTCTTTCACAGAAATTAAACCGAAACTGACCCATGGCATGAAGATCCATTGTTCATGATTGTATATAAATTGTTCCCCCCCCCCTGGGGTTTCTCAGTTCAGTTCTGCCCTTTGTCCCACCATGCCGAACTCGCTCTTTTCCGCTGCTCCAGACAAACAAACACTGTATCTGAATCTACCCCGCAAGGCTGTTGTGTGGATGGCCCCCCTCCCCCCGGCTAAGCTGCTTGCCCTGCCGTGACCCCTGTGAAAGGGTCATTCGACCCCCAAAGGGGTCCCTGACCCCCAGGTTGAGAACCACTGGGTTAGATGCTCAACCCAAACTCCCAGGGATGCTAATATCCCAAAAAGGGAGCACCCATAACAGAAGCTTTCCCCCTGCAAGTTCCAAGCACATCCCAGAGGAATCAGAAAGATATCTTTGAACGTGTGACATACCCGATAAAGGGTTAGTGAAGTCCATTTGCGCTGACAAGGTGCTTGGAGATGCATGCGATTCCACCCTGACCTGAAGCCAGAAGTCTATCGCCTCTTCGAATTCATGTTGTATGCGTTCCACGTTGACAAATTCCAGCCACAAATCCTAAAACACAACAGAGAACAAAAGGTGGATGAGCCAAGTTTTATGGATAGCGACGGCGACTGATTTGATTGAGTCAGGTATCTGAAGAAGCGAGCAGTTAGCCCAATAAAGTTCCTCCCCTGAACCAAATTTGGTTAGTCTTGAAGCTGCTACTGGACTCTTAACCTTTTCTACTGCTTTAGATTCCTAAAGTGCAGAAATCGCAAGGGGTGTGCCACCCAGCCTGTCCACTGGGCAGGAGGACATGGTGTGTGAGCTATGAGCCAAATCCCTTTTTCCAAACATCTCCTGCACTTCATCTTGAAGACAAAACCAGGTGGATTTTTTTTTCTCTTTATAAGTTCCAATAGCATCAAAGCCTTATTTCAATTAGATTCAAATGGGTCGCCGTGTTGGTCCGAAGTGGCACGATAAAATCAGAGTCCAGTAGCACCTTTAAGACCAACAAAGATTTTATTGCAATCGGTTTTACTTCCCTTGAAATGCCCTGGGTTCGATGCACACTGAGCACCCGTGACAAACAACGACCTCATACGTGTGTGCAGACCGTTAGTCATTGCATTGTTAAATAATTACACAGCATTTAATCGTTAATTCTGATGATTAAGAATGGCCATTTGAAACGGTCAGTCGGGCCACCTCACCTGTTGGTTCTGCATGATTTTGGCCAGCCTGTGAGCATCGTATTGCTTTGGTAAGGAGGGGATGTACGTGTCCCCTTTCTGAAAGCTCTCTTCATCCAGCCACAGAACGCACACGTTGAAAAGCCTGCGAGCAAAACGAGAAAGCAAGATGACATGCACGGGCCTGAAAGCGTTTCTCCCTTGCTGCATGCGTGTCCACCCACAGTGGTCACCCCTCCCCCCCCCGCCCCCCAGCGTTCTTCCTAAGGCCATAAGATCTGCAAATCCGGCAGTCACAGATTTGCAGCTTTTCTCAACTTTTTTACCTTTGAGCAATCCCTGGAACATTCTTCAGGCTTTGAGAAGTCCCAGAAGTGGTGCAATCGTGCTGAATATGGTTGGGAAGCATACCTGCGGACATTCATTACCTGACAAGCTCCTTGTGCAGCTCCGGGGAGGTCAGGTGATCGGGCTTCCTACATCCTTTGTCGGTCGAACTTTCACTGCCCTCTTCTGGGCTCTTGGGCCGGAGAGCTTTGCTGGCTGCGTGGTGGAAGTCGGCCGCCTCTATCAGCCGCTGCTTCAGGTCGCTCAAGAGGCTGAGGTGAGCGGGACTTTGGAAGAACCTTTTCCCAATGCAGCCGTCTACGGGTAGCCTTAAAAACAGAATCCTGGTCATTTACGAGCGACGCTTAGGGCTTCGTCAACGCAAGCCGCTCAAAATGGAGCGCTGCTCTTCTGCCTATTATTATTATTATTATATTTGTTTCCCGCCACTCCCTTATGGCTCGTGGCGGGTTACAGCATCCTAAAATCCCCATTAAAAGACAACAATAACATTACCAACATTACCGACATGGCGGAGATCGGCAACTCAACTTCCCCCCCTCCCACTACTGGCGGGTGGAGAGGAGGTCCTGATGATGTATACTTCAGGTCCCAAATCCCGGGGGGGGGGGGGGGGGGCGTAGGTCTATATTATCAGCCCCGACCTCAACCATAGACCTGGCGGAAGAGCTCCGTCTTGCAGGCCCTGCGGAACGTTGAAAGATCCCGCAGGGTCCGCAGCTCTCCCGGGAGCTCATTCCACCAGGTCGGGGGCCAGGACTGAAAAGGCCCTGGCCCTGGTCGAGGCCAGGCGTGCTTCTGTAGGGCCGGGAACGACCAGCAGATTTTCTCCCACAGAGCGCAAAGTGATGGATGGATCACTGCATGGATCACTGTGGCTAAGTGTTCGGGGGACAGTAGCCGGGCCAGCCGCAGTTGGAAGAACGCCTGGGTTTTGAAGCAGAACACCACTTCTCCGGGGTTGGTACGGGAAAAATGCCTGGCAAAGTGAGCAAAACTGGGAGAGGAACAGCCCGGACTAGCTGAGTGAGCAAAAGAGGATGCGAACCTCAAATTGCACTGGGTGGGAAAACTTATTCATGACTCATTTTTGGAAAGAAGTAGAAGAACAAGAGTTAGTTTTTATACCCCGCTTGTCTCTACCAGGAGGAGTCTCAAAGCAGCTTACAGTCGCCTTCCCTTCGACTTCATACAACAGACCACTCTGTGAGGTAGGTGGGACTGAGAGAGCTCTGAGAGAAACTGTGAGAACGGCACTATCATGACTGTGACAAGCCCAAGGCCCCCTCCTAGGACAGTGGTATGAGTGACAGTTTGCGACATCTGCACCCTCGTCCCTCCCATCCCTCTATGAGATGTTCGGGGGGGACTGAGAATAGCGAGGGTTTTTTTTCCCCGCATCTTCTTCTTTTTGGTTTTTGGATAATGCTTGTGTCTTTTATGTCTGGAGTTTTATGGGGTTTATATCAGACGTGACGGGGAATGAATGAATGAATGAATGAGTGAGTGAATGAATGAATGAATGAATGAATGAATGAATGAATGAATGAATGAATGAATGAATGGAGGTCACCCGGCAGGCTGCATGTAGAGGAGCTGCATGCGGAGGAGCAGGGAATCAAACCTGGTTGGCCAGATTAGAAACGGCTGCTCTTAAGCACTACACCAAGCTGGCTCTCTGAATCAGACCGAGACCCCTCAAGGTCCAAGTGGCCTTCTCCAGTACTGGCTTCCCAGAGTCTCTGGCAGAGGTCTTTTGCCTCACCTCCGATCCGACCCTTGATCTGGAAATATTTATGTATGTATACTTGAATTTCTAGACCACCCCTCCCCATGGGCTCAGGGGAGGTTTACAACAATAAATTCAATGTTTAAAAGCACAGCATTATAAAACACAGTGAAATTATCAAGGTGTTCTGCCATTTTACCAACCGCCACTGTCTGGAAGGCAATTTGACATTGTTACAGTGGTGGAATATCCCATGCGGGAGGGGGGGGGGACCCAGAGCAGGAGGAATACAAGAGGAAAGGAGGGAGAGCCACATATTTCTGAGTCACCCTGGGCTCAATCAGAGGCTCGGTTGAAGAGCGCTGTTTTACAAGCCCTGTGGAACTTGGACAGCTCCTTCAGGGCCCAGATCTCCACCGGTAGTTTATTCCACCTGGCATGAGAGAAGGCTGAGAAGGCCCCAGCTCTGCTTGAGGCCAGTTTGATCTCTCTGGGGCAGGGGTCACCAGCAAGGTGGTGTTTGCAGAGCATCATGCTCTTCAGGGAACACACTGGAGATGCTGGGGACTGAGTCTGCAACCTGCTATAGAATCATAGAATCATAGAGTTGGAAGGGGCCATACAGGCCATCTAGTCCAACCCCCTGCTCAATGCATGATCAGCCCTAAGCATCCTAAAGCACCAAGTATTGGCTGTAACTCAGCCTGTCTCAACTTGTTTACCATTGAGAAAGCCTGAAACATTCTTCAGGCTTCGAGAAACCCCAGAAGTGGCACAATCATGCAGAATATGGTTAGGAAACATAGCTGTGGACACGCCCACCTGGGGCCCCTCCCCTTCCCCTCCAGGCCCAGCATTTGCCATTGCAGGGGGGGAGGGTTGTTTGATATAACCCATATATGTTCATATCAACACCCACCCATTTGGGAAATCCTTCCAGGGCCGTCAAGGAACCCCTGGGCTTCGTGAAACCCTGCTTGAGAAAGCATGCTCTAACCACAGCCCAAGTCGTCATCTCTTAATATATGCAAATTCAGGAGCTGTTCCATGGCCTGGCATCGGTCAACAAAGATTTCAGTGATTTCCTAACCCGCCTTGGGAGTTGCCAGCATGCGGGCAGAGCCCACCGATGTCGAACTCACCCGTACTGCGGCCCTGGGCGATGGAGGTAGAGGAGGAAGAACTTCTGCCAGATGAGGGGCAGGAGGGGGTGGTCCTCGGGCGTGGTCAGGGCCTGCTGTGCCCAGCGATAGATCAGGAGCCGCTGAAGAGAGGGCACGATGGGCAGCTTCAGCTGGGCCTGAGCTTTCTGGAAACGGGAGACCAAGTCTGTTACGAGCGGGGAGCTGTGCTGAGCAGCCACAGGAAAACGAGGAAAAGCTCCCTTAGAGATCCCTGAGCCCTTATATCTCCATCGGAAGGTGGGAGGGGGCGTTGCAAGGAAGAGAGCCACGATACAGAGGGACGAAGCAAAGCGTAGAGCCCTGAGCTAATCACGGTGATTGTCTTGCACCTTTGCAGGCTGGCTACCTTTCCATCTTCACCCTGAGATATAAGTACCAATGATCTCCATTCCTACTTGTACGTGACGAAGGGAGCTCTGACTCTTGAAAGTTCACATTCCCCAAATTCTGTCATATCACCTTAACAAAGCGGCTTTGCTTTTTTTTTTTCCCTTAGAAGGAAGAAGCAAAGTTGGGTTTCATACTCTGCCTTTGATGACCCAAGAGTCCCAAAGCAGCTTATGATAGCCTACCCTTCCTCTCCCCGCAATAGACAACATGTAAGGTAGGTGGAGCTGAGAAAGCTTTGAGAAAACTGAGTTGAAGGCCATACGGCAGGCTTTGTGTGTCTCAAAGTAGCTTACAAACTCCTTCCCTTTCTCTCCCCATAACAGGCACCTTGTGTGGAGGGAGGGGCTGAGAGAGCTCTGAGAGAACTGTGACTGGCCCAAGGTCACTCAGCAGAGCTCATGGGTCTCTAAGTAGCTTACAACTTTTGGCTGATCCTGCGTTGAGCAGGGGGTTGGACTAGATGGCCTGTATGGCCCCTTCCAACTCTATGATTCTACAACCTCCTTTCAGGCACCTTGTGAGGCAGATGGGGCTGAAAGCGATCTGAGAGAACTGGGACTGGACCAAGGTCACCCAGCAGGGCTCATATCTCTCAAAGTAGCTTACAAACTCCTACCCTTCCTCTCCCCTCAACAGGCACCTTGTGAGGCAGGTGGGGCTGAGACAGTTTTGGAAGAACTGGGACAGACTCAAGGTCACCCAGCAGGCCTCATGTGTCTCAAAGCGGCTTACAAATTCCTTACTTTCCTCTCCCAACAGGTGTTTCATGAGGCAGGTTGGGCTGAGAGAGCGCTGAGAGAACTGGGGTTGCCCAAAAGTCACCCAGCAGACCTCATGTGTCTCAAAGCGGCTTGCAATCTCCCTTCCCTTCCTCTCCCCACAGCAGATACCTTGTAGGGCAGGTGGGGCTAAGAGAGTTCTGAGAGAACTGGGACTGGCCCAAGGTCACTCAGCAGGCCTCATGAGGAGCAGTGGGAAATTAAATCCCGTGCTCCAGCTTAGAGGCTGCTGCTCTTCACTGCTACCCCCCTGCTGGCACTACACCAAGGAGATAGACTCATTTATTTATTTATTACCTTTAGAGCCTGATCAGGAGTCAACGAGTTGATGACTAATTCCTTCTCCACAACTCTACGGAGCTGCGAATCCTCTTCAAAGATGGATTCCATATTCAGAACGGTCCACGCAAACCAAACCTATTGAAGCAAGAAGGAGGGAGTGGGGAAGGATCCAACCCTTTTCAAAAAGCTGCAATTATGGCCCTCCCAATCAGATACTGGAGCTCTGAGAGAACTGTGACTGGCCCAAGGTCACCTAGCACGCCTCATGTCTCAAAGTAGCTTTCAAGACCTTCCCTTCCTCTCCCCACAACAGACACCTTGTGAGGGAGGTGAGGCTGAGAGAGCCCTGAGATTCCTGCTCAGTCAGAACACCACCATCAGAGCTGTGAGGTGCTGAGGTCACCCAGCTGGCTGCATGGGGAGGAGCAGGGAATCAGGGAGCATTTATTGTCTTAATTTTTAAAAAATTGTATTTTAAACTGATTTTGTTCTAAACTGGGCCAACCCTTTCCAAAAACAGGAGCAATATATAAATGTAATTATAAATAACTGAGTTATTTGTTTGACGTAACCCCCCCTGAGCCTTCAGGGAGGGTGATATATAAATATAATAAATAAATACTGAATGCTTGAAATAAATTATATTCAAATAAATTAAAACGACAACAAAAAGTTATTCCGCAGACCAAAGACCTGGCAGCTTTTTCTCCGAATTGTTGCTGAGAGCTAAATTCTTCACAGCATCTCTCCCCGGGTGACTTTCTTTTGTTTAATAATTTTCCCCCTTATTGTTTTAAATTCAACAGGAGGCATTTTAAAAAAAGAAACAAGGAAAGACAAGTAGCAACCACCAAGACCGCTCTAGCAAATCAACTCTATGGCACCATCCTACCTGCGTGGAGTTGGCATTTCCCTCGATGAAAGAAGGTGTAACATTTCCTGCCACAATCCAGCTGACTAAGGAAGACAGCAGCCCTTTATCACAGTGGTAGCCCAAGGCATTCTGGGAGTTTTTGATAAGGAGAGAGATAGACAGAGAGAAACAGAGAGAGAGAGAGAGAGGACAGATCAGAAAAGACTGTGTTTCTTACAGACCATCAATAAAGGATACACTCTACTGCAGGCTTTTTTAGCCAGTGTATCCTAAACCCCTAGGGTTTCTTGACGACCCTGGAAGGGTTTCCCAAATAAGTTGGACTTACATTTTGAACATATTTTTAAAATTTGTTAAACATTTATCGCGTGATATGACCATATGTAGTCATGTCAAGCTACCAGCCCCTCCCACAATGGCCAATGATGGGGCTGGAAGGGGTGGGAAGGGAGAGGACTAGGGTGTCCACAGCTCTGCTTCCCAACCATATTTTGTACGATCACACCACTTCTGGGGTTTCTCGAAGTCTGACAAAATTGAGAAAGCCTGGTCTATGGGTTGAAAGTCATTCAGAAGAAGAAGAAGAAGAGTTTGTTCTTATATGCCGCTTTTCCCTACCTGAAAGAGGCTCAAAGCGGCTTACAGTCGCCTTCCCATTCCTCTCCCCACAACAGACACCCTGTGGGATGGGTGAGGCTGAGAGAGCCCTGATATCACTGCCCAGTCAGAACAGTTTTATCAGTGCCGTGCCGAGCCCAAGGTCACCCAGCTGGTTGCTTGTGGGGGAGTGCAGAATCAAACCTGGCATGCCAGATTAGAAGTCCGCACTCCTTACCACTACACCAAACTGGTTCTCCAGTTTCAGAAAGACTTTAATCACAATGTGAAGCCAGAACTGGAAATTCCACACATGAATATCAACAAATGCCTTTTGAAGCAATCCAGAGAGTATTTCCATGTCCTTGAGGGGAGGAGAGGAGGGGAAAGGGTGGCGCCCCCTTACCTTGTGCTGCTGATACAGCAGTTTCTGGACGCAGTCCTCCTGGTTAAACTGAAAAGCCGCCTGGCAGAGATGATCCATCAGGCACAGCGTGGCTCTCTCCTTGTGCCAGGATGGCTGGCTTACGAGGGCCTGGACCCAGAACTCCAGGACGGCTGCCAGCCCCACTCCACTGGGGTGGCTGCTGACGAAGACGTGATTCTGTCAAGGCAAGCCAGAGGGGTGACTCATTAGTGGACTGAGAGTGGGAGGAGAGCCCTGCCAGCGTCCGGTCAGGGGTCGCATACTTCCAGCATCCTGTCTCCAAGTAATGCTAATGGTGGGGATGCAAGTGGGCATAAAAGAATTCGGCATACAATGAAACAGAAGAGCAGGAGGCTTAGAGCAGGTGGAAGGAAGAACTTAAGGGCCTGGGACCAGTTGTTAAAGTTCCTTTTAATTGCTTTAAATTGTTGTTGTTGTTAGGTGCGAGGTCGTGTCCTACCCATCGCGACCCCATGGACAATGATCCTCCAGGCCTTCCTGTCCTCTACCATTCCCCAGAGTCCATTTAAATTTGCAACAACTGCTTCAGTGGCTCCATCCAGCCACCTCATTCTCTGTCGTACACTTCAAGGATCGCTGCCAAGACGTGGTGAAGGGTCTTACGTAGCTCAGTGAAGCTATGAGCTATGCCGTGCAGGGCCACCCAAGATGGACAGGTCATAGCTGAGAGCTCTGCCAAAAGGTGATCCACTGGAGAAGGAAATGGCAAACCACTCCAGTATCTTTGCCGTGAAAACTCTATGGACAGGTCCAAAATGCTTTAAATTATTTAATTTTGCCTGTTTTTATAAAATGTTGGACACAGCCCAGAATCAAGCTACTGAGAATAAATAAATACATCTGCTGACCAAATTTGGCCACGACAGAAAATCCTGATCACCTGACCTGCCCCAAGCTCTAAAGTACTCCCCCCCCCCCATGAAGGATCATGCATACTTTAGGTGCCTCACCTGGATCATGCTGTTCAGCAGCTTAATGTTTTCTCCATAGTTCGTCCCTGTCAAGTGCTGGGCCACTGTGCGGGTGACCTGCTGGGTCATCCCTTGGGGACTGCCACTGTCGAGCTGAAGAAACTGGTGGAGGTATGACAAGAACCTAGAAGAACCACAGACCGAGAGCTATGAAAATCAACACAACCCAGACCCCTACGAAGGCTCTGACTCACTGTCAATTAAATTACGGGGGATCATTTTAGAGCATCAAGCAAAGACCAATTGCCTGGGGGAACTGCTAGCTGGAGAGGTGGGAGTTCAAGAGTTACAACAGAGAGATTTGTTTGGCTGAAGGAGCAAACAAGATCCCCCTCCTGGTATTTATGGCTGGCTTGGCCAAATTAGAGGATTTCTTCCTTCACAAAGTAGCTAACACAGGAGATTTCTCTCCAGGTAGAGCCTCTGGAAAGATCCAAATCCTATTTCTAGAACTCTTTTCCCCAAGTAATGCGCCCACGTTCTCCCTAAGGTCAATAAAGCTCCTTCTGGTCATGGAACAGCCAGACCTTGGATACAGCTCTGACTGCTCTGATGAAGGACAGCAGGATTCTGTGCCCAGCTGCCACCAGACACAAACACCTGAGCAACAAAAATCACAGGAGGCTATGAAGTGCCTGTCTCATCCCGCCCCCTGCCCCTGAAGCTGACAGTTCAGGGTCAGCCAGATGCCCTGTCTCCTCTAGGATCCCGAGGTCTGCAAGACCATCAGCACAAGGTTGGAGGAGATTTAGTTTTCACACAGCTCAGAACACTGCAGAGATCAGCACCCACAACCAGTTGTGGAGAAGGTATGAAGCAGCTGTCAAAGGAGTGACACAGGGACCGAAGCACGTAAAAGGAAGTCAGAAAAGCCCTCCAGCATAGCTTAAACACATTCCCTTAGAGCAGGGGTAGTCAAACTGCGGCCCTCCAGATGTCCATGGACTACAATTCCCAGCATTCGCTGGCAGGGGCTTCAGGGAATTGTAGTCCATGAACATCTGGAGGGCCGCAGTTTGACTACCCCTGCCTTAGAGACTCACTTGTTACTGCTGTATCAAACTTGCTTTTGGCAAACTGACCTTGTACGCTTTACAGACTCTGCTAATTAAACTCTGCCTCTGATAACCAGCTCCGTTATCTGTCTCCGTTCCCCTACATGTCTTAGCACCAGCCTGAAAACTACCTTCACATTCTGGCTGTGAAGTTAAAATAGGATCGATGCTACATATAGGCATGGATTGAGCACAGGAAGCAGCCTTGTACCGAGTCAGACGCTTGGGTCATCAAAATCTGTACGGCCTGCTCTAACCGGCAGCCGCTCTCTGGCCTCTTGGCCTTTCACATCACCTACTGATACTACTTTTAACCGGAGGTGCCAGGAACTGAACCTGGGACCTTCTGCATGCTGAGCGGATGCTTTTCCACTGAGCCACAGCCCCTCCCATATCCCGGTCTCCTTTGAGGAAGGGCAGGATAGAAGCATGATATGGACAGAGTTCAGCCTGACCTTGGTAACATGCGAATCATAGTGGGGGAGGTTTAGAATCTGCTGGCTTACTGTTCGTTCTTCAGCAGGTAAAACTGGCAGGGATAGAACAGCGGCAAGACTTTATCCAGCACGTGGACGACGGTTCTCAGGTGTCGCGACTGCACCAGAATGCCCAGCAGAGGGACCCCTTCGGCACAGAACTTTTCGATGCTGTTCGGGGGGGGGGGGATAAAGGAATGCATTTGACGAATCAGGCAAAATAATAAAGCATTACGATGTTCGGTCATCAGTTATCCAGCTCAGTTTAAGGTTATTACAATTAGAGACAGGTGATTCAGGTTGGGTAAACCCGAAAATACTCAAATCAATGCCGATATGAGTATTTTTTGGGTTTGTCCAAGTTGAACAGGAGATTGATTTGGCCGATTGAAGATCAGAAAGATCACCAAACAGCGGGCTCTTTAAATGCCTCTCCTCAGACTCCTACCGGCTGTGCAAAACTCACACTCCACAGCCTTGAAGGAGTCTGCAGGGAGACATTTAAAGACCCCACCAAACAGCTGATCTTCAGGCTCTCTATCTCTGCCCCTAGGAAGGAGCCAGGTAGATGTAGAGGCGAGCTGGATGACTTTGCCAGGATTAAGCTCCAAACGTCGATAGATGAGATGCTCTCAGAATCCTGGAAGCCTATGGGAGAGAAACTTTCTCATCACTTACCTGTGGCCCAGCGTCGTCATGGCCAGCGCCAGGTAGCAGCCAATGGGAAGGCCTGTTCTGACGGCCTTCAGCAGCGGGTGCAGCGTGGGCGATTCCGCCAGCTCCAGCACCGTCCGGGAGACGGGAGCCAAAGGCCAGCCTTGCAGCATGCTATGATCGTTGGTGTGCAGTTTTAACCTCAGCACCAGCCCCCACGCCCATTGGTTGAAGGAGGTTTCTGGCGTCTCTCCGTACCGAACGATGCTGGCCAGGTAGGAGACCTGGAAGGAGAAAAGCTTGGTGGGATCACAGTTCCTTACAGTTGGCCGGGATTGCAGCTAACACTGCAAAAACTGCCACTGACTGGAAACTTTCAAGGCTTGCCCTTATACTCGAACTCAACCAGAGACCAGGGCCCATTCTGCACACAATGGATAATGCACTTTCAATGCACTTTTGAAGGAGATTAGCCTGTTGTGCACAGGAAAAACCAGCCACAAAAGCAGCTGAAAAGTGCATTATTCAATGTGTGCAGAATCGGCCCAGGGAAGACGTCCCGAACGTGGTGCCCACAATGTGCTTTTCCAAATGGGGTGTGGCCAAGTGGTGCCTGGGCCCAGCAGTGTTTCTGTTTGACCTCTGAAGACTTGACTGCCTGAGTAGATTTTTTTTTAAGTTGGTTCGACAGGAACTGCTGCCAAAGTCATTGAAAGAATAAACAGATTAAATAAATACAAGGTTCTTCCCCATCGGACTGAAAGTAAGCTGTGTGCATACAAGGTGCTATTAAATAATGTGTTCCTTTTGAAAAGCCACCTTGTTAATAAGCAGGGTTTCGGCCTGAAATGCAGAAGAGTTATCATTAGAACGGTGCATGCTTGCATTCCTTGACATTAGGTGGCTAGCTCCTCCTACTGGGGCAGCCATTTTGTAGTTATGACCACACCCTGTCTCAGGACTCCAAAGGTGCGAACAGGCTCAAATATTTTGGGGCCCTCTGCACTAGGAGACATCTCCCCACAGTTCAGCACCTACTGAAATCAATTCTGTGAATTTAGGCAGATTGTAAGTGGGTGAGTAGACTGGATTGTTGATGATTGCCTCCTGTGGCCCTTTCTTGCATGCCAGGTGAATTCCCTCCAGGTCAAACTGGCCAGAGATTCTGGTTTGGTGGGAGGGGGCATCATCTGGGCAGGGAATTAGGGTCACTGTGGGTGGGCAGGGAGTTGTGAGTTTCCTGCATTCTGCAGGGGGTTGGACTAGATGACCTTGGAGGTCCCTTCCAACTCTATGATTCCATGAATAGCATCCCATCCTGGCTCTGCAATACATTTGTTAATGCAGACAAGCCTTTTAGAGGGGAAAAATAGCGCTCATGCATTCTAGGCTAGTCAGTAAAAGCCCACGGAAGGCTCTTCTAAAAATCCAGGGGATATTTCTTCACCCACAACGAACAGTCCAAGAGGATGGGGGTGTACCTGCTTGATGCTTTCGGAGATCAGTCCACTGTACGGTTTCTGGGGGAGATACTTCTGGTATGCTTCTAAGACGGTCAGGGCAACTTCGACGTGGACAGTGGGATCGAGATGGAGGCAACCCTGTAAATAAAAGAGCGAGCTTAACTCTTTAAAAAAATGTTTGAAGCAGGGGAGACCTGGGTTCAACTTATGCCTCTACCAAGATGCTCGTGGGGGTGACTGTGGGACGGCCACCATATTTCTCATTAACACACCGCACAAAGTTGTTCTGAGGAGAAAATGAGGGGGGAAGTAAAGAACATCCTTAGGAACATATATCCTTCTTGCTTTATAGGTGAACTGTGGTCTGTTATGGAAAAGAATACGGCCTCCACATTAAAGTTTATATCAGTGAATGAAATATGCGCCTAATGAAGAACTGAAATGGATATATTTCTAGAATCCCACTGAACGTACATATCCACCTTTGCTCCCTGGGTAAGCAAGGCACGAACACGTCAACAGAAGGAACCGGACTCACTGCTAAGGAAGAAATAATAAGCAGGACATTCCAAAATTTCAAGGAGCAGCTAACAACTTCTGTTTCACTACAGGAATATTAATGGCATTTGATTAATACTCTACAAACAGCATTGGATGAATCAAGGGACCTACAGAGAGAGAGCTCCTGTAAGCTCTTCCACCTGGCATACGTTTGAGGCCTGTTCGGTTAAACGAGTCCTGGTGCAAATTAGATAGAAGAAGAAGAAGAGTTGGTTCTTATATGCCGCTTTTCCCTACCCGAAGGAGGCTCAAAGCAGCTTACAGTCGCCTTCTCTTTCCTCTCCCCACAACAGACACCCTGTGGGGTGGGTGAGGCTGAGAGAGCCCTGATATTCCTGCTCTGTCAGAACAGCTTTATCAGTGCCGTGGCGAGCCCAAGGTCACCCAGCTGGCTGCATGTGGGGGAGTGCAGAATCGAACCTGGCATGCCAGATCAGAAGTCCGCACTCCTAACCACCACACCAAACTGGCTCTCACCATCAACTTCTAGAAGAAGAACATCCAACAAGTATACTACCAGCTGCTGGGCTATTTTAAACTGTTTTAACTGACTTTAAACTGTACCGTGTCATCTGTATTATTCCTGTTGTGAACCTCTCCGAGACGGCAGGTCTGAGAAGGGTGGTTTGTGAATATGACAAAGAAATAAATTTGCTGGCAGCCGTCCCTGCCTGCTGAATTGCGAACCGAGGACTGGCCGGGTTTACGGCTGTTCTCTTGCTGTGAGCTGCTTTTGGGCTGTAATTGTTACGGAGTGCTCCATGGAGTGATGCCATGAGATGGTAATATAGGTTGGCTTTATTGCTAGCTCTTTATTAATCCAGGGAGGACTATCACTCCTCCTCTAGAAAACTTCTTTATTAAAAGTACTAGTGTATGCTTTTGGCTTGAGAGCCAGTTTGGTGTAGTGGTTAGGAATGCGGACTTCTAATCTGGCATGCCGGGTTCGATTCTGCACTCCCCCAATGCAGCCAGCTGGGTGACCTTGGGCTGGCCACAGCAGTGATAAAGCTGTTCTGACCGAGCAGGAATCTCAGGGCTCTCTCAGCCTCACCCACCCCACAGGGTGTCTGCTGTGGGGAGAGGAAAGGGAAGGCGATTGGAAGCCACTTTGAGACTCCTTTGGGTAGAGAAAAGCGGCATATAAGAACCAACTCTTCTTCTTCCTCTTCTACAGGAGTGGGGAGACCTTTTTTCACAGTGTCTTTTTCGGTTCATGTCAGTCGGAAAGCCAAGCCAGACTCCCCCTGGACACATTCGGCTTCTACAAGGAGAGGGACTATTTTGGACAGAGGGACGTGCAAGCCACATGAGCCCCAATGCTGCAGTCTAAATGATATTTCATTCCTGTTGCCATCAACACGGCTGGGGAGGGGAGAGGTCCCCAATAACCTGACCCAACTACACCTGGGCAGCTGTTGAAGCTACGGAATGCTGCCTGTTACCCGCCACTGAGGCCGTTCACGGAGTCGGGCAAGTAAATAGAAACGAGGAGGTAGAGCTGCTGACATTCCCTTGCTCATCCGTCTTGTTAACACCCCCCCCCCCAAAAAAAAAAACCCACAGGTCCAAACCACAGTCTGGCTCACTCACAGTGAGTTGGGCTTCCTTCGGAACTCCTGATACCTACGTGCTCATTGGCTCCCCAATTCAGCCCTTCCAGAATGACGCAGGCTAGCTTGTTCTTGACGGCGCTCAAGTTGTAATCCAGCAGCCAGCTGCGGATCAGGGCCACTTCCGGGGCAGATGGCCGCCAGAGGTGCATCGGGAGCTCTTTAAATAAATAAAGGGAAACCTTAAAAAGAAAAAAAATAGAGAGACATCGATGAACGCCATCCTACAACCCAGTCACATGCAATGCTCACGCAAATGCAGCAAGGAAACGACCACCAGGTGGGGAAGGCTTAAAAAACTGGAGGGAGGAAGAGAACAGCAGAACTCCTCTATGAGTCATTACATGGAAGCATCTAGCATGGCCAGTTCTATAGCCCTAGGTTCTCCTATAATGACCTCCACAGGCCAGACGGCACATATTCTGCTACTCAGGACAACCGCAGCAGAAACGCTGCATAAGATACCCACGTGCATGAATGAGAGTGCTTAATTCTGGCCAGTGTTATGACATAAACTTGGCAGTTCGCCGATGCCACCTTAAAGGTCAAGGTA
Source organism: Paroedura picta (assembly GCF_049243985.1). NCBI lineage: Eukaryota > Metazoa > Chordata > Lepidosauria > Squamata > Gekkonidae > Paroedura > Paroedura picta. The sequence goes on from NC_135375.1 coordinate 11,432,826, forward strand.
TCCCCTGTGCAAGCACCAGGTCATGTCTGACCCTTGGGGTGATGCCCTCTAGCGTTTTCATGGCAGACTCTGAGGAAGAGTGCCTGCACTCGAAAGCTCACGCCTGGAATAAATCAGGATAAAGCAGGATTTCTTCTAGACATATACTTTGTTGGTCTTAAAGATGCAGTTGGACTCAAGTTTTGTTGTGCGACTTAAGACCAACATGGCGACCCACCAATCGATCCTGACGGGCTAAGCATCTGATTCAGTAGAAATACACGTGGGCAATTTGGACTGGGTATTTGAAGGGGTGGATTTTTTTTTGCATGTTTGTTTCCTTTCTTTCTTTCCCCCAAGCCCCAGTCTGACAGTCCACTCTGCTTGGGGGTCCTTCTCAAGTCTCGTACCATGCCGACGGTTTCAATGGTCTCTCGGACTCGGTCCAGCAGAACGGAAATCATGGAGGTGTGGACAGCTGTGATGGCGCTGAGGAGCTCCCGGCCAACCTTAGAAAAGGTTTCTCTGGTCGAAAGGCTGACGTAGGACACCTGGAAGGAAAGAGGGAGGGAGGGAGGGAGGGAGAAGAGAGAAAGACACAGAGAGAGAGAGAGAGAGAAAGAGAGAGAAAGAGACAGAGACAGAAATAAAGGGTTTTTTTATTAAGTATGATTAGGAAATATTAAGATACTAGGCATTCAAGGTATAAGCTTTCGTGCATGTGCACACTTCCTCAGAAAAGACACACAGGAAAGCTTATCCTCAGAATTCACTTGGTTGGTCTTAAACCTTAACTCATGAGACCTCCTTTGTGCAAGGATGACCCAAGGCCAGCCTCGTTGATGACATCTAAGCTCCACCCTCCCCCACTTCCATCCTCCCAGGAGAACACTGGCAATTAAACTACACCAGGCTTTCTGAAATACAATTTCCTGAATGGGTTAGTGACATGGTCATGTGAACCCACCCACCCTTCCCAAAATGGCCAATGGTGGGCCTGGGTGTGGGAAGGGGAGGAGCCCCAAGTGGGCATGTCCACAGCTATGCTTCCCAGCCATATTCTGCTCAATCGCACCACTTTGGAGGTTTCTGGAAGCCAGAAGAATGTTTGAGAGATTTCTCAATAATAAATATGTTGAGAAAGGCTGGACTACACAAATGAGCGAGCAAAGCAAAGCAACAGAAGCCGTTATAATCAGCTTATTTTAACAGACTTGCTCCCCACTGGCAAATGGCAATCCACAACTGCACAAAATGACAAAAGGACACAGACCACTGACAAGTGACAGAATCACGCCAGGCGGCTGGCAGCCAGGCAGATCCTGACACCAGCAGCTCTTGGAGAATTCCACCTCCTCCCAAAGGCATCAACAGCTCCCTGCCTCCATCTCTTCTCCCTTACCTCGTAGATCTCCAACACGATCACTTGGACAAAATCTTCATCCGCGCCTGCCCGCTTGGTCTGTGCCATCTGGGCAAAGGTGGTCAGCAGGCAAATTTCCTCCGAGCCGTTCATCGCCTGCAGAGACTTCGTGAACTTCTCCAGGTGAGCTGGGTCTACGAACGGCACGGGAGAGACAGACTTTATTACCTGGACACGCATTTCAAACCTTTTTTGCAGGAACCAGGATTCTCAAATGTGGCATTCCAGGAACAGGAGCGAGGCACTATATTCATGGCCAAAAGGGGGAGCTGTTTGACCTGGCCAAGGTTGTGCTTTGGCGCCACCATTACAGATGGCCAGAGAGCAGCACTGCAGGCACCAAATTAGCAGGGATCAAGTGACAGGTCTGAGGAGGTGGGGATTGCCTGCTTTGTGGGGGATTCCTCCCCCCCAGTTGCTGAAACTCCCAAAGCGGGAGGAGTAACACCAACGTTGGAATTCCCCCAGCCCCAGCGAGGGTCAGGCACAGTCTGAGCTGTCCTTGGACTGCTAACCCCACCAGGCGTGATGCTTTCCTAAGAGCAGCGAAGGCACAAACCTTTAAATAAAAGCAGGGTCTGAAATTCCCTTCCCGTAAAAAGGGGGCTACCTTTGAGTTCCCGCTTGCAGTCGGCGAGGCGCATGGTGGCACACAGCTTCTCTGGGTTCTCGCTTTCCACGCAGTGCATAATGGAGAAGAGCTTCCACAGCATGTTGCTGGAGAGGGTGCCATATGGCATCTCTGACATGAAGAGCCACACTCCGAGCCTGTGGGAGTTGGAAAGCCAGTGAAAGACTGCCTAATAAACAGAGGACAGCTGTTCAGGCCCGCCCTGGCATGAGGGGAAGCCAGTGGCCAACCAAGTCCTCTGCAGCGGTGGCCCCCAACCACCGGGCTGCGGTCCGGTGCCAGGCTGCGAAGGCCCTGGCACCGGGCCGCGGCTCCCTCTCCCCGCCCCCCCCCCCCCGCAGGAAGAAACCTACCAGGCAGCAAGCTTGCGGCCTGGCAAGCTTCTTACTGTGGGAGGGGGGGAGAGGGAAGCAGGGCCGCGCCCGCGCATTGCGCATGGATGGCTGCGCCCGCACATTGTGCATGCACGGCCGTGCCTGCGCATTGCACATGCGCAGCCAGGCAATCCCCCTGCTTTCTGCCGCTGGTCCCCAGCCTCAAAAAGGTTGGGGACCACTACTCTGCAGGGCCAGCAACAGGGTATAGAGGCTGAGGCCTTCACATGAACAGAAGAAAAGCCCTGCTGGATCAGACCAGGGGCCCATCTACTCCAGCATCCTGTCTCACACAGTGGCCAGCCAGTTCCTCTGGTGGACCAACAACAAGGCAAAGAGGCTGAGGCCTTCCTAAGAACATCAGAAAATCCCTGTTGGATCAGACCAGTGGTCCATCTAGTCCAGCATCCTCTCTATCACAGGGGCCAACCAGTTCCTTTGGACAGCCAACAACAAGGCACAGAGGCCAAGGCCTTAAAAGAACACGAGAAGAGTCCTAGTGGATCAGACCAGTGGTCCATGTAGCCCAGCATCCTATCTCACACAGTGGCCAACCAATTCCTCCAGATAGCCAACAATAAGGCATAGAGGCAGAGGCCTTCCCCTGATGCTGCCTCCATGCACACCGGTATTCAGAGGTGTACTGCCTCTGATCACAAAGGTTCCCTTCAGTCACCCTGGATAGTAGCCACGAATAGCCAAGAATCTGTCTAATCCCCGAATACAAACACACAATACTCATTATTTCCTACCTTTTGGCCTTCAGCACATGGAGCACAGCCCTCAGGAAGAGTTCATCGAATTCCACCTGCAGCTTTTCGACAGTGTAAGGGGGCCCGGTGGAGCCAGAGTTTTTGGCATGGCTGACGTGCTGGGCCCAGTGGTCGCTCACGAAGCAAAGCGTCATCCTGCAGGAACAAGGAGAGGGTCGGGAAGAGGGGGAAAGGCCGAGCAATTAACCGCTGCACGCTGGAGGTCCATCAGCTCTGCCCCTTCATCCTCGCTCCTCCCCCCTCAACGCATACATATGCAAATGACCAGAATCACAGAGAGCTGGAGGAGACCACAAAGGACCATCTAGTCCAGCCCTCCCACCTTCCCGGGGACATAAAATCCCCCAATCCTGACAGGTGCTCGTCCAAATCTCATCCTAACAACTTCCAACCAAGGGGACTCCACCACCCTCTGAGGCAGCATATTCCATCTATGAACAGCCCTCACCGACAGAAAATGCTTTCTAATATTTAAGTGGAAGCCCCTTTCCCATAATTTGAACCTATTGCCTGCAGTAAACAAGTGCCCCTCCCACACACGATCCAGCCCCGCCCCTCACCTGATGAGACGGCCGATGCGTTTCACAAACTGCCGGTAGCGCGCCCGGTTAAACGTTTCCAGCCCCGCCGCGAGAAGCTCCACTAACGAATTAGCGAACGCGAAGATCTTCATCATCTCATGGGGTGACGTTTTTTCAGGAGTGTAAACACCTGGGCGATTTTGTAAAAAAACCAAAGCAGATTCAACAGGGATACGGTTCTTCTTGGTGGAAGTTATTAGTCAGAACTATTCTGTATTAGGAGGGACATCAATTGTTGAGGAGTTCATATGCGCATTTCAACTATCGGTCTGTCTCCTGGAGGCGAACCAACGGCCAATGAAAATGGACCCTCTCTGCCCTTACTGCAGCTAAACTGTTTGTATTAAAGAACTTGAAAAATAAAAGCCCACCTCTGGTAGAACAATGGATTGGGGATCTTACAAATCTGTGGCATGTACACTGAGATTGCACATGAACTTGTTTTTAGATATTTTGAAGCAGATTTTAGGAACATATCTGCTGCTCCACCAAGACTATTTATTTATTTATTTATTTATTTATTTATTTATTTATTTATTTATTTATTTATTTATTTATTTATTTATTTATTTATATATAATACATTTTTGTCTTTATTTTACATATTTTTCCTTTCCTTTTTTCCTTTTTGAAATTTTATTTAGTTAATGGATTTTAATTCCTCCTTTTAATTTTTTTCTTAGAAATAAGAACATCAGAGAAGCCGTACTGGACCAGGCCACTGGCCCATCCAGTCCAACACTCTCAGTCATCTAGTGGCCCAAACCAAGGTGTCACAGGAAGTCTACACATGGTACCACTACTCCAGAAGCCCTCCCACTGTTGCCCCCCTCCACTAAAGCACCATAACTGGTCCAAGAAAGAAGCAAGTCTCCAGTAGCATGTTCTTGTAGTTGCCAGAGAAGGGTCTGTAAGGAAGGAAAAGCCCGCAAACAGCTGATCAGTCAGCACTGGGTGAGCTGCTTGGTGGGCGGTTCTCCCTCCGCACGGCCCTCTGAGGCTGTAGAGAGCCTTCTCCCTGTAGCTTCAGAAGGGTGTGCAAGGGGAAGGTTTAAAAAGTCCGCCAAGTACTTCTCGCTGGGTGAGCTTCTTGACAGGTGGTGCGAGATGGGCTAGCTAGGGAGTAAGGTCCCTTTAAATGCCCCCAGAGCTTTCAAACCACTGATCCTGGAAAAGGTTCTCTCCGCTGCAGGATAAGCTGTTTGGCGAGTGATTTGGCCGAATCGGTCTGGGTTTCCCCAAATCGGACAAAATCAAATCGGTCAGCCGAATCACTGAAAACCCAAATCTGAAATGCACCTATTTTTTTACCGGTGCACATCCCTAGCGCCAGCTGATCCCTCTGCCAGGACCAGCCAAATATTTTCAGAAAGCAGGCTCAGACAGATATGGCTTCTGTCCTGCAAAGTTTCTCACTGACCACGAGAGATTTGATTGGGAGTGCCAAATTTTTATAAGATTCTTTCGGTGGCAGCTGCCACCAGCGTCCAAAATTCTTAGAGAAGGTAAATTGTGGCAACCATTTTACTCTGGATCTGCCACCTGCTGCCGCCATTTTGTGGCTCCGCCCACCATGCTGTGTCAGAATTACAAGTGAACCTGCAGGCTCAAAAAGATTGGGGACCACTAAACTGGACAACTGGTTTCATGGACACTTCCACGTTGTTTCCTTGTCACCAGATACACATTTGTTGGGAAGGTTCTTCACCTTGACTATCAAATCTGAGCATGTGCTGGAAGAGTTCGTGAAAGGGGAACTGGGACAGGAGGGCAATCAAGTCGTCCTCAAGAAGAAGGACCCAGCTCGTAGCAGGATCTTCATCCTAGGAGGAGAGAAAACAATGAGGAAACGCCTCTTTGAGGGGAAAAAAAAAGCAAGCAGAGAAGGAAGAATGGATGACAGGCTGCCAAATTCTCCAATAAACCTGCAATGGCCGAGTGACACCGTTCTAAATCCACTTAAGTCAATGGGAGGGGGAGAGGGAGGAGGAAGAACAAGAAGAACTACTAAAGGGACAAGAAAAACAAGAAGAATAACAAATGTTTCTACACTCTGCGTTTCACTACCCAGTGGAGTCGCAAAGCGGCTTACAATCTTCTACCCTTTCTCTTCCTACAACAGACATTCTGTTCAGTAAGTGGGGCTCAGAAAGCTCTGGGAGAATGGTGACTGGCAACGCAGTTCTCCACATTAGAGGCTGCCACTCCTAACCACTACCCCCACACTGAAGGTGTGACACTGATCCAGATGGTACCCAAAAGCCCGCAACTTCACTCCCTTGGCTACATCATGTTGGGGGCGGGGGGAGGAGTTCCTAAAATTCAGGTCTTCACTAGCGTGCCTAGGGTGACGGCTTCTAACAGGCACAATAAACTTCCTCCTTGTCAGGGGAAGGGCAAACAGGCTTCTTCAGTAGAAAAGAGCCCAGAGTCCAGGAGCACCTTCAAGACTAACAGAATTTGGGGCAGGGGAAGGAGTTTTCAGGAGTCACGGCTCACTTCTCCAGTAGAAAACAGCCAGAGTCCAGCAGCATCTAAACAAAATCTGTGGCAGGGGAGAAGCTTTCATGAGTCCCTGCTCAGTTCTTCAAAGCCAAGTTAAACAGGACCCTGCATGGCTTTATTCATGCCAGACAGACTGATATGACATCTAGGGTGCATGGGACTACAGCTGATGAGTCCTGGGCTCCAATCCCATCTCCCACGAAGCTTGCCTTTGGCCCATCATCCCCTCAACCCCAGCCTACTCCAAGATATTGTCCGGACCAAAGAGAGGGAGGAAGAACCATATATTCTAGTTCTGACCTCCTTGAGCAGTGGTCCCCAACCTTTCTGAGGCTGGGGACCGGCAGGGCATCGGGCCGCGCCTGTGCATCGGGCCGCGCCTGCGCATCGTGCCACGCCTGCGCATCGTGCCGTGCCTGCAGTCCACGCCCGTGCATCGGGCCGCGCCTGCGGACCTCGCCCGCGCTTTGGGTCACGGCCGTGCACTGCGCATGCATGAATGCGCAATGCGCATGCGCAATGCGCGGGCACAGCCCGCACGGGCACTGCCCGGCCCTGATTCCCTCTCCCCGCCCTCCCGCAGTAAGAAGCTTCCCGGGCCGCAAACACCTGGGAAGTTTTTTACTGCAGGGGGGGCAGGGAGAGGGAGCCGCAGCCCGGCACCATGGCCTTTGCGGCCCGGCACCGGGCCGCGGCCCGCAGATTGGGGACCACTGTCCTTGAGGGATAAAAACAGAGAAGAGAGTTCTAGTTTCCATGGGAGAGGCCACTATAAAGTCGAGGATCAAAGCACACACTTAGAAATACCTCTTCTCCACCTTCGTCAACTAAAGTCCAATTTCCAGATTCTTCCCCCGACGAAGAGGAAGTCTGTCGTTCACACGGCTTCATGTGGCACATAAATTCAGCTCGGCCTCTGTAGAGGAGATAAAAGGGGCTTGAGTTTGGTTATCAGATTACTGGTGGGTGCCAGAGTTCTACAACGCTAGCCTCCCTACCTACAAAATAGAAAAACAAAAAAACACCAACTGCCCAATAAAATCGGGCCCCTCTATAAGGTGGCTGATTAATATAATGTATGTAATTTGATTTATGCAATTCGCTTAATTTAATTTAAATGTTAAAAACCGTTGTTGTTATTAGGTGCGAAGTCGTGTCTGACCCATCGCAACCCCATGGACAATGATCCTCCAGGCCTTCCTGTCCTCTACCATTCCCCGAAGTCCATTTAAGTTTGCACCTACTGCTTCAGTGACTCCATCCAGCCACCTCATTCTCTGTCGTTCCCTTCTTCTTTTGCCCTCAATCGCTCCCAGCATTAGGCTCTTCTCCAGGGAGTCCTTCCTTCTCAGGAGGTGGTCAAAGTAAAAACCATTATCGACCATTTATTAATGTCATGCCAATGGTCTGAATTCCTGTTGCTACCCATCCTGAACCAACCGGGACAGGCAGCCTATAAAAACAGTTATTATTATTACAATCCAAACCCTAGTGTGGTTGCTGGATATGCCATCCTGCTCACTGTATCGATGTGTGTGCATGTGTGAGCGCATGTGCACGCATGAGAGCATGCGCACGCATGAGCACATGCGCACACATGAGCATATGCACTACCACAAACTGCTCTCAAGTTACAGCTGACCCATAGCGACCTGGAAAGTTTTTCAAGGCAAGAGACAAACAGAGTTGTTTTGCAGTTGCTGACCCTGCATCACGCTTCCTCCACCAGGGTTTCATGAAACCTTGGGGTTTCTTGACGGTTCCGGAAGACTTTCCCAAATGGGTGGGTGTTAATTAATTGTATATATATTTTAAAATTCGTTAAACTTTTATCAGGGGATATGACCATAAGTGGTCGTGTTGACCTACCTCGCCCCCAAAATGGCCAATGATGGGCCTGGAGGGGGTGGGAAGGGGAGGAGTCCCAGGTGGGCGTGCTCACAGCTATGCTTCCCAGCCATATAATGCATGATCACTCCACTTTCAAGCTTTCTTGAAGCCTGGAGAATGTCGAAGGCAGGGGTAGTCAAACTGTGGCCCTCCAGATGTCTATGGACTACAATTCCCATGAGCCCCTGCCAGCAAATGCTGGCAGGGGCTCATAGGAATCGTAGTCCATGGACATCTGGAGGGCCACAGTTTGATTACCCCTGGTCTAAGGGGCTTCTCAGAGCCTCTTGTGGCGCAGAGTGGTAAGGCAGCCGTCTGCAAGCTTTGCCCATGAGGCTGGGAGTTCAATCCCAGCAGCCGGCTCAAGGTCGACTCAGCCTTCCATCCTTCTGAGGTTGGTAAAATGAGCACCCAGCTTGCTGGGGGGTAAACGGTAATGACTGGGGAAGGCACTGGCAAACCACCCTGTATTGAGTCTGCCATGAAAACGCTAGAGGGCGTCACCCCAAGGGTCAGACATGACTCGGTGCTTGCACAGGGGATACCTTTACCTTTTAAGGGGCTTCTCAATGGTGAAAACATTGAGAAAGGCTGCTCTACATAGTAACCTTGTGGGTCAGCCAGAGATACAAGGAATAGATCCCGCCAGGCAAAAGAAATGTGTCCTCTCACTGCCGAGTGCCCCTCCTTTAAAAAAAATAAATAAAAGCCTTTCGGTGTTGACCAAGGGTGGAACAGCAATAACTTGCTGCAGGAGAATCAACAAAGCAACCCTGGTAAACAAAAAAAGGTCACCAGCAATGAGAAGATAAATATATCAGAACTGGAAATAGATGGATGGAAGCCAGCTTCGAGTTGCCACTGGACTCACTTAGTTCTGCTGCCTTGGACCAACCCAGCTACCCACGTGGACATGCATGGGGGGCAGGGATGCTCTGTATTCTTGGTGTTTGCGGGGGCTGCAGTACGAGGGCTTCTGGAGTTCTGGCCCAGCTGGTGGACTTCCTGATGGCCCCTGGGTTTTGGCCACTCTGAGACACAGAGTGTTGGACTGGATGGGCCATTGGCCTGATCCAACATGGCTTCTCTTAGGCTCTTAAGAGCAGAGAGTGGCTCTTAGACACAATTTATTTCTTACATTTACATTCCAATCTCCCTTGAGGGTCAGAGCAATGTACAGATGGAATGGTCTGTCTGGGGCAGGGATGCTCTGTCTTCTTGGTGCTTGGGGGGCAAGAGTGGGAGGGCCTCTGGAGTTCTGGCCCCACTGATGGACCACCAGACGGTACCTGGGTTTTGGCCACTGTGTGCCGCAGATTGTTGGCTTTTTAAAGGACTGACCCCAACAATCCCACTGGTATGCCAACAGAAAGTGACTTCTGACCACTGAAAAAGCTCAGCTGGGGACCACGCCAGCTGTGTGGACAAAAACACCATGGAATGGTGAGGAGGAGGGAACTGGAAGAGACAAGGAGTGAAAGTACTGGTAGGAAACCATTCAACATTTCTGTTGCCTGTCGCCCCAATTCCGTACTTACTTGGCGGGAGACATAAGCAACGCAAGGGATTGCATAAAATGGAAGACTCCCGACGGGTTACCCAGGACTCGAATCTAAAAGCAAACAAGAAGAGATACAAAAACTGGAATTTCGATCACAGAGTTTGGTGCTATTAAGTAACACACAGAAGCTAGCTTTTTGGGCATCAAAGATGCAGGTGTCTGGGTGTAAGACTGGGACACCCTGTGAGCCAGGTGGGACTGAGAAAGCTCAAGCTGGCTGCATGTGGAGGAACTGGGAATCAAACCTGGTCCTCCAGATTAGAGGTTGACATTCAACTATGACACCAAGCCAGATTTCTTCTAGACATGTAGTTTTCTTTTAGACATATGTTCTTGTGAAGGCCTCAGCCTCTATGCTCTGTTGCTGGCTCTCCAGAGGAACTGGTTGGCCCCTGTGAGAGACAGGATGCTGGACTACATGGACCACTGGTCTGATCCAGGAGGGCTCTTCCGATATTCTTGTGAAGGCCTTGGTCTCTGAACCCTGTGCTAGCTCTCCAGAGGAACTGGTTGGTCACTGAGGGAGACAGGATACTGGACTAGATGAACCACTGTTCTGATCCCACAGGGCTCTTCTTATAGAAATGTTTTCTTTCAAAAAGAAAGACAGCTCTGGCCACTGCCCAGTCTCTTCCGCCCTTCCATGCTCTAGGTCTCCCAAGAAGGTTCCAGCTCAACCACAATGACCCTTCTCCTTGTCACTGAGCTCCCTACGTACATAGGGGATTTTTTGTTGGAAGTCTTTAGCAGAGAGAGGCACATAATCCTGAGACTATACCCCACTGCAAGTCTGAAGTGGCACAGCCCACCTAAAGGGCTGGCCATGTTAGTGAGAACTGGGCCTCAGAGACATCACACCAGAAGAAAGATCTGAAGGCTCTCACCTGAATGAAAGGAACGGCCCATTTGCTGACACCGGCTGGACACCGGAGAATGTGGTTCAAGAGGAAGAGGTGATCTCCTGGAGAGCCCACCCTTTGCAAGACTGACACCTGAAGCAACAAAAGGCAGTGTTAAAGATGATTAAGGAAGGACCATATTAAGGAAGAAAGGACCACTAAACCACTAAATATTAAGGAAGAAAGGACCACTAAACCACTAAATATTAAGGAAGAAAGGATCACTAAACCCCTGGGAGAAATGCTTTAAAAATGCTCAGCCAAGCTGCTGTCACTCTTTACACCAGCTACAACCCCAAAAGCTCTCTGTTGTCAGATCCTGTCGACTTTCTCCATGAACACACTTGACATTAGCAGCAAAAGTAGTGAGATGAAGCTCATGATTATTCTTGCTGGAACTAACTCGATAGGCAGGACAATCATCAATATAACCCCTGAAACTCCACCCCATCCCGTCAACAGGTGGGCTTCCCCTGAAAAGGTGCTACTCCATTCCCAGGAAAAAGTGCATGAAATTGTCCTGGGCCCAGGTACACATGACATCTTTCTTGCCAGGCTGACTCAAGGCCCGCCTCACCAATAACGTCCAAACTCTTGTTTGCTTATTTCCAGCTCATTGTGTAAGTTGATCTGCAGCATCATAAGCCTAGGACTTTCTTCAGCTCACAGTACTAGATCACATTGACTTTTGTGATACCCTCATCATCATTTGTCTAAATAATATCCAAGAATCATTGGCAATTATTGCAAAACACAGGAGCCATGAATCATAGTGATTGCTCGTTTCCAGATGTTCCACACTGTGCTACCGTTATATGTAGATACGAAGCAAAGAAGCAGTGAATGCTGGGAAACTCACAGCACCCGCTCCCCCACCCCACATCATAGAAGTGAGGAAAGAGCCAACAAAATGTGCACCCTTGCGATGACTTTCTGGCAGTGGTGTCTGTAAACGGCTGGCGCCTGGGGCAGACCACACCCCTCCTCCCCGACACACACCCCGTGGATTTCTCACCAGCCTCTGGAGCCACGTGAGAACGTCGCTCTGGAACTGTGAATCTTCAACGACCCGGCGGGTGAAGCTGAAGAGAACGCTGATGCACTCTTTCAAGGGACCCAAGTCTGCGGAATCTCTGTCCAGCTGTTTGAGAGCTGCTGGTTAGAAGGAAGAATTGGGAGAGCCAGACAGGTGAGTGCTAAGATTCAATCCTTTTCACTGGAGATGCCAGGATTGAACCTGGGACCTTCTGCATGCGAAGCAGAGGCTCAACCACTGAGCCACAGCCCTTTCCTTGAACATAGGAGCAGGGGACCCAAACCACAGCCCTACCCAACATTGATCCATCAAAATCAGTACTGTCTACTCAGACTTAACTCTTTCCTATCACCTCCTGCCTGGTCCTTTTAACTGGAGATGACAGGGATTGAACCTGGGGCCTTCTACATGCCAAGCAGATATTCTACCAATGAACCACGAGGTCTATCTCATCAACTTCCTGCCTGGTCATTTTAACTGGAGATGCCAGGGACTGAACATGGGACCTTCTGCATACCAAGCAGATGCTCTAGTGGTGAGCTGGGGGGGGGGTCTTTCCTATCCCCTCCTGCCTGGTATTTTGAACTGGAGATGACGGGGATTGAACCTGGGGCCTTCTGCATGCCAGGCAGATGCTCTACCACTTAGCCACAGTTCCTCCTGCTGCTGCCCAGGACTCACAATGCCCTCCCACTGGAAGCAGAAGGCCACTCAGAGAACACACCTGGCTCTTTCTGCTGTACCCCCACAGACATCAGCAGAGGAGAGCCACTGAGCAGCCTGTAGATGTAAGATTCCACCTGCAGGCGGGACAACACGGAGGTGTACAAGTGCAGGGCCAGCGTCTGATGCATGTGCTCCGCTTGCCCTTCAAACAGCCGCTTCAGCTCCTCCAAGGCACCTGCGTTCGCCTCTACGGTCTGGTAACGATGGTGACCGGTAACTTTGCACTGGTCGGCACAGACCCCCTGCAAAGACAAAGGCAGCTCTCTACAACTGATCCAAGGTTTTCAATGTACCAGTACAGAATGGGAAGAGGATGGAAGAAGAGCTGCTTGTTTATAGCCCTGCTTTTCACTACCTGGAGGAATCCCAAAGCTACTTACCTTTGCCTTCCTCTCCTCACAACAGAGACCCTGTGGCAGGGGTAGTCAAACTGCGGCCCTCCAGATGTCCATGGACTACAATTCCCAGGAGACCCCTGCCAGCGAATGCTGGCAGGGGGCTCATGGGAATTATAGTCCATGGACATCTGGAGGGCCGCAGTTTGACTACCCCTGCCCTGTGGGGTAGGTGAAGCTGAGAAAGCTCTGAGAGAGCTGGGACTGGCCCAAGGTCACCCAGCTGGCTGCACGTGGAGAAGTGGAAAATTAAACCCAGTTCTCTAGATCAGAATGCACAGCTCTTTAACCACTTCATCAGGGGTGGGCAAACTGTGGCTCCCCAGATGTCCATGGACTACAATTCCCATGAGTCTCTGCTAGCACATGCTGGCAGAGGCTCATGGGAATTGTAGTCCGACATCTGGAGAGCCGTAGCTCCCCCACCCCCACCCCCTGAACTACACCATGTTGGAGAAAGTGAAAGGGTGCAGGGCTCGACAGAAAGATTTTACTTTGCATGACTGTATCAGCAGGCTGCGTTTGCGGAATCTTTACAATTCCACGGCGTTTCCTCCGCCGTGAGGACTTGAAGAAAGCGAGCAGACGAAATGCATACAAGGCCCTTCAGAGACCCATGACATGTAGGACACAGAAGCTGCCTTGCCAGGTTGGGCCCAATAATGATTTATTATTAAATAAAGAGCCCCACCAAGACAGCTAACAATTTAAAACACACATGATAAAAAAACACATTTTAAAACTATGGAAATCGTGTCCCCAAATCTGGTGCCTTCTAGTCCAGCATCCAGTCTCCATTATGGGCCAGCAAGCCACTCCTGGCAACTGCACAAGCCTGAGCCAAAAGGCAGGATTTGTCCAATTCCACTACGTGACTCGCTCTCAGGGTGAGCCCCACAGGGTACAGATAAAGCACTTCTGAAAATGCTAAAACAAACCGGGGAACAATTAAGGCAAACGCCTCCCAGAGAGCCAGGACTGGCTGTTGTGTGTTTGTAGTGATAAACCCAGACTTTCCAACCCATATGAAAAGCTCCTTTAGCTCGTGGTAAAGGATGGTTTTTATACCCCACTTTTCACTGCCTGAAGGAGTCTCAAAGCAGATGACAACCACCTTCCCTTCTTGTCCCCACAACAGACTCTCTGTGGGGCAGGTCGGGCTGCATGAAGGACCTGCTCTGCGAGAACAGCTTCTAACAGGACTGTGACTAACCTAAGGCCACCCAGATGGCTGCATGGGGAGGAGCAGGGAATCAAACCCGGCTCACCAGATCAGAAGCTGCCGCTCTTAACCACTACACCACGCTGGCTCTACCACAACACCTGATTCCTCACAACGGTCTGCAGTGCTCAGAGGTAGCAAAGCAGCAATCTCGGGAGGGGGCTCGCCCTCAACACAAAGCAGATGACAAAGTGAAAAGGAAACCCGCTGCCAGTAGCAGATTCCATCACTGTTTGCAGAGCTGCTCCACCTCCGGCTGAAGGCCAGGATTTAACAGGAACAAATCCTGCAGAGATCAGCAAATACGTGGCTTGATGGCTGGGGAGCTGGGGAGAGGGCAGATTTCTTCCTCAACTAATACGAGACCGACAAGAACCAGGGGCGGTAAAAAGGATTGTGTTAAGAAGTTTCATAGTTCAGACGTAGAAGCTGCTGGAGTTCCCAAACTGAGCTTAGGTGACTCCCAACCGGACTCAAACAGGAAGAAGGATTTTAGTAAGTCCTGCCTCCTTGATGGAACGGTGGAAATCACCCAGAGGATGTCCTCGCCCCCTCGGAGGGAGAAGCTAAACGTCAGCTAAAACCAACACTGGACTCCAAGACCAAAAATCAACATGGGCTCTTAGAAAGCTGTAATTCTGTTACTCCCCCTGAGCAAAGATGTGACATGGACAGTTCTGGCAAACCCCACCCCCATCAGATCTCAGCGTGGTTTAGTGGTTAAGAGCGGCAGCCTCTAATCTGGAGATCCGGGTTTGATTCCCCACTCCTCCGCATACAGCCAGCTGGGTGGCCTTGGGCCAGTCACAGTCCTAGTAGTGTGGTTCTCGTAGAGCAGTCCTATCAGAGCTCTCTAAGCCTCACCTACCTCTCAGGGTGTCTGTTGTGGGGAGAGGAAGGGAAAGTGATTGTCAGCCGCTTTGAGACTCTTTCAGACAGTCAAAAGCGGGGTATAAAACCGAACTCTTCTTGTTCTTCTAAGCAGGATTGACCCTGGTTTGCGCTTGGAAGGGTGTCCTGCAAGGAATAGCAGGATCATGACTCGGGGACAGGCAATGGCCAACCACTTCTCAACGCCTCCTGGCCGGCAGCCAGACAATCTCCAGGTAACATAAAATAAAATACCTGGGCAGACTGCTGCTCGTCCTTAAAAGTCCACAGGCGGTCTCTGACGCTCCGGCAATCCGAGGACAAGGTCTGCAGCTTCGCCTCGGCCAGCAGCAGCTGCTTCCGGCAGCGCCAGTAGTTCAGCAGCAGCTCATAGAACTCGTGCCGGTCTTGGTGGGCGAGGCTCTCGAACTCCTCTGCGTAGGCCTCTACGTTCTCCAGCCAGGAACAGGGCTCAAACAGCTTCAGCTGCTCTCTGCTGAAAGGCGCCAGCTCGGGTTCCAGCGGAATTGCCGGATACAGTCTCCTCTTTGGGAGTTGCGGTTTGACGGTGAGCACGGGCGCTCTCTCTTGGGATAGCTCCGATGCTAGATCGGGATACAGCCTCACCGAACTAGAAGTGCCAACGTGTCCCTTGATGACCTCACAAGGGGCTGGGACAGAGACCGGAGTTTCTTCTGAGGAACAGACAATGGGGGGGTGTAAAGGAATGTTTTGGACATTCTCCGCTTGTTGGTGCTCTGCCACTCCAGCTGGTAAAGGTGTGCAAGGAGCAGTGCTCTCCGTTAACCCAAAAGTCGTTGTTGCCTCAAAAGATGCTGCCGGAAGATCCGGAGGCACGGTGGATTTCTCCGCAGCATCCTTCTCTTGCGAAGACTTTAGTCCGGATTCTTCCACCAGTACCGGAAGCCGAGTCTGTGCATCACTTGCGGATCCTTCACCGACCGGGGCTGACGTGCTCAGGGGAACATCACGCGCATTGCTCACATTTTCACCCTCGCTACTTTCGTTTTGGAGTCGGGCCTCTGCAAGGTGTCCCTCCTGGGCGCTGGCGGATTGGGAAGAGCCTTCTGGAGATCGGGCTGCACTAGGAAGGAAGGCCGCGGGCTCCACTTTCTCCCCCTCTTCACATTTCTTCTTTTTTTCCTAGAAGAGGGGAAGAACCAAGACTAAGAGCTGAACAAACCTAGACTTGCCTGCTGTGCAGCCCAATGACAGCCCCTAGTCTCTGGCCAAAATCAGCAAGGTTAGCAGGGCAGCTCATTCAGCAGGGATAAACTGAGGGACAGAGAGGTTTGACATCGCTAAGCCCCTTGCATTTCAGGGAGGCTCAGCAATAGAACCGCAGTCTACTGTGGAATCCAGCTTGCATGAGCTAACCAGGGATTGGGAACCCAGACGGAAATATCTCCAGATATTCTCCCCAATGCTACCTTATTTGAAGTCTCCTTTCCACTCTGCAGGTGTAAATATCATAGAATCATAGAATCATAGAGTTGGAAGGGGCCATACAGGCCATCTAGCCCAACCCCCTGCTCAACGCAGGATCAGCCCTAAGCATCCTAAAGCATCCAAGAAAAGTGTGCATCCAACCTTTGCTTGAAGACTGCCAGTGAGGGGGAGCTCACCACCTCCTTAGGCAGCCTATTCCACTGCTGAACTACTCTGACTGTGAAAAGCTTTTTCCTGATATCTAGCCTATATCGTTGTACTTGCAGTTTAAACCCATTACTGCGTGTCCTCTCCTCTGCAGCCAGCAGAAACAGCATCCTGCCTTCCTCCAAGTGACAACCTTTCAAATACTTAAAGAGGGCTATCATGTCCCCTCTCAACCTCCTTTTCTCCAGGCTGAACATTCCCAAGTCCCTCAACCTATCTTCATAGGGCTTGGTCCCTTGGCCCCAGATCATCTTCGTCGCTCTCCTCTGTACCCTTTCAATTTTATCTACGTCCTTAGTCTGATATATAGTCTGATGAAGAGCTGCTGTTCTGCAAATCAACGATGGTAGTTGTGGAAAACGTGGGACGGGAAGCCCAGACCCACTGCATTGCGTGTCCATGGCCCAGACTGGGACACAATCCATCTGCCTTCTTCTGCTAACATTATTTATACTTTATTAAGTATTGATATTCTTATTTGAATTTCCCAGGGAAAAAAATCACGTTACTGGCTCATATGCAGCTTGCCTATCTCCTCTCCCTCCAATTCTGTCTTGAAGCTGCCTTCCATATTGCTCCCTCCAAATGCAGAGTTTCAGAAGGGGAGCCCTGGCCTGGCAGAACGTGCTCCCAGGTGAGATCAGAGCCCTGCGGGGCTTGTAAAATGGAGTTGTTCCGCCAGGTCTACTGCTGAAGCCCAATAAACTCAAACAAAGAAAACTGGTCTCCCTACCATTTATCTATCTGGAGCTGTTTAAAATCTCTCTGCCCTCTCTCCCTCCTGCTGCTGAAAGAGGAGAAATAGGCATTGAAGGGCAGAGCTGCTTTAACTGTTATGATTTTAATGAGATATTATAAACTACATTTTATATTATTTTTATTTTTATTGAGAATTTCCTCCAGGCCAGGTTGGCCAGGGATTTGGGGGGGGGCATCATATGGGCATAGAATTGGCATCACTGTGGGTGGGCAGGTAGTTGTGAATATCCTGCATTTTGCAGAGGTGGACCCTTCCAACTCTGGTGGACCCTTCCAACTCTATGATTCTATTATGCTTTTATGTCATGCTATTTGATGCAACCCACCCTATGTCTGCGTAGCAGCCTCTCACAATTTTATTACCAGTGAGAAACCCCTAAAACATTCCTCAGGCTTCAAGAAACCCCAGAAGTGGCACGATCATACAGCCTGGAGAAAAGGAGGTTGAGAGGGGACATGATAGCCCTCTTTAAGTATTTGAAAGGTTGTCACTTGGAGGAGGAGGGCAGGATGCTGTTTCTGTTGGCTGCAGAGGAGAGGACACGCAGTAATGGGTTTAAACTACAGGTACAACGATATAGGCTAGATATCAGGAAAAAAACTTTCACAGTCAGAGTAGTTCAGCAGTGGAATAGGCTGCCTAAGGAGGTGGTGAGCTCCCCCTCACTGGCAGTCTTCAAGCAAAGGCTGGATACACACTTTTCTTGGATGCTTTAGGATGCTTAGGGCTGATCCTGCCTTGAGCAGGGGGTTGGACTAGATGGCCTGTATGGCCCCTTCCTACTCTATGATTCTGTGATTCTATGAATATGGTAGGGAAGCAGAGCTGTGTACATGCTCACCCAGGGTCCTCCCCACTCCTTCAGGCCCATCACTGCCCCTTTTTGGAGGGGAGGAGTGAGTCAACACAACCATATAGGATCATAACACCCAATAAATGTTTAACACATGTTTAAAATATATCTTAAAATTGACTCCCGCCCATTCTGGAAACCCTTCCAGGACAGTCGGGAAACCCCAGAGTTTCATGGCTGAGAAAAACCCCTGTAGAGAAAGGGAAAGTCGCAAATATAATATAATAATAAATAATAACTTGCAAAATGAAGAAACAATAGATTTTTCCATTTGCAGTTCTTTATATCTGTGAGGATGCAAGCACATTCTATTTCTATTTCTATTTCTATTTCTATTTCTATTTCGCCCATTTCTTTGCAGCTCTGGGTGGTTTACACTGAACATTATATAACTTGCATGGAAAGTTATACAGACTATAACATCAAAACAACTTTCAATAAAACATCAAAGGATTACAAAACCACATTTATAAATAACAATTAACAGTAACTCTGGGAGAGTCATGGGCAAGGGTCTGGGGGGACCTGCAGGTGTTCTGAGTCGGTCGGCCTCAAGCAAATGCCTGGTGGAAGAGCTCCCTCTTGCAGGCCCTGCGGAACTGTGGAAGTTCGGGCAGGGCTCTGATCTCCTCAGGGAGCTCGTTCCACCAGGTGGGGGCCAGGGCCAAGAAGGCTCTGGCCCTTGTTGAGGACCGACGCGCTTCTCTGGGGCCAGGGATCCGCAGCCAGTTGGAGACGCTATTGTCACTGAGTGAAAACAGGGCTGTTTCACAATATTCTACCAACCTCGAAAAGGGGAAAGAGTAAACCTGTAAAAGGAAAACAGCAGCCAATGATATCCGGCATTCTGTGCATGTTAACTAGGTCTTAAATAATGAGAACAGACGGATTTGCTCAAGCATGCCACGGCAACCCACTCAGCAGAAGCGTCTGGCTTTTCCTTCACGGAATACTTCACCAAGTAAGGAAAACTTTCTTTTTAAGATGAGGAACTAAGACTCTGAATGGGAGCCAAGAATCAAAGGAAACACCATGTGAGAGTCACATTATCCCAAAGTACTGAGGTTAACTAATGTCCAGCATCATGCTTCTTTCAGCAGATCTCCGTTTATGGTGTGGGGGGAATACCCAGAAGCAGAGATCTTCAAATATCAATCTGCTACTTTAACGCAGAATTTAGGCAGACACAATCTAATTCCCCTCCCCCCAAAAAATCAAGCTTTCCTAAATGAAGAGGAAGCAGGCGAGCAGAGGATCAGACTATTGTATGTTCACAAGGAAACATTATGCTGCCACAGATCCTCCAGTTCTTATATGAGAGGCTGGATTTTGTCCTCTTCACAGAAGTACATTTACCTTCATACTGAAGTGAGTAGAAATCATTCATTCTTACGTGCTTTTATTCTGGTAAAAGCACATCAAACACGGGGTTTCCCCTCTCCTATGTAGTGCAGGGGGGTGTCACACATTCTGGTGCCTCATCTTTAAAAGGATATTATAAAGCTGGAAAAAGTAGCCCCCAAATTGATCAAGGAGGTGAAACACCTTACAACTGTAAGTCAGTGACAGACCATACCTGGCACTGCCAGTTCACAGGTAGTAGGTGCTGGCTTGAGAGCCTGAGAAGTCATTGCCATTCAGAATAACCAGTTCTCCCTCTTTCAAAATACTAGACCTTGGAAGCACCTAATTCAGCTGATGGGCTACAGATTCAGGACAAACAGAAGGAAGCACTTCCACTCCCAAGGCACAATTAATCGTGCGATGACACATAGATTGCTTTACACAGAGATTAAGCCAATTATCTATCAATAGCAATCAACCTGGTATTCACAGCATTATTATTCCTGATGATGATGAACACGGAGATTTTACTGAATTTTACTGATGATTTTACACGGAGATTTTACCACTGGTGTACCTTTCCTCCATGCGTTTGTCTTAAACCCTCTTGAAAACAAACTGGACTACCTACCAGCACCCTATCTGGGGACTCCGGAGTCCACAAGCCCAACACAATCCTTTTATGCTCCTGCTCAAGCACCATTTAAATGAGGGGCTGCCGCTCCCTCTTACTCAAACCCTCTTACAAGGAAAATTCCTGCCCCCTCAGACAAAAAGGGGCTAATGTTTGCCCAAGTTTCAAGCCTGGAGGAAAATGACCTGTCCCTTTAATAAAGGCTTCAGGTGTGGGCAAATGAAGCTTTTTAATATATGAAGGTAAGCAACACCACCAGGATAAATTACAGCCTGTTATTAAAAAGTTGGGATACAGTAATACTTGCAAAAAAACAACAAAATGTAACTCTGGGTGTAAGTTTTTGTATACTTGCACATGCCCCATTTATTTACGCTTACATTTATTTTTGACTTTCTCTCCAGGGATTCAGGGGAGATCACAACAGCGATAAAAGTTAGTCTTAAAAGTGCTGCCATACTCCAGCTCCACTGGGCCCCAATATGCATTGCAGTTTCCACCGTTCTTTCATGTTATTCTTGTCATTATGTTAATGTTGTTGTTGTTGCTGTTGTCACCTTGTTGTTACTCTAAAATGAAGCTACCTGTATCATTTTATTCTTTCATGTCAACCGCCCTGAGCCTTCGGGGAGGGCAGTATATAAATACTATATACATATACATATACATATACATATACATATACATATACATATACATATACATATACATATACATATACATATACATATACATATACATATATATATATATATATATATATATATAATAATAAATAAATAAAACAGCCAGAACTACCCAGAATTAAACTTGGTTGATCTTATTTATAATTAAGTTTCTAAGTCAGCCCGCTCGGTGTTTCCAGCTCTGAAAGTTGCGCCTGGACCTCCCCCCTCCCCTCTTAAAGGGGCAGAGCCCTTTTTCCTCCCGGCGGTTGGCAACCGGACAGTGCGGGAGGGGCTGGGGGCGGGCCGTACCAGGCCCTGCTGGAGCTCCGGGGTTACCTTGGCTCTGCCGCGGCCGCCCTTGGCCCGAGCCCGGGGCCTCACCGCCTCCGCCATCGCCCCCTCTCCCGCGGCGCTTGTTTTCGCTCCGGACAGCCGAGCGGCGGGTCACGTGACGGAGCTGGTCCCGCAGCCAGCCCTCTCAGCCAATCCCGAGCGGGAAGGGGAGTACGGCGGGCGAGGGAGGTCAAACGGCGAGGGCGACGGGCGCTGCAGCGACCCCTGGCGCCCGGCGTGGGGACGGCGCTGCTGGGAAATGGGTGTCGGCCAGCGGGAATGAGGGAGCAAAGGTGGTGCTTTCGGTTTCCTCCGCTTTTGCGCTCCCCCACCCTCCACCATCGTCGAAGTTTCTGCATAAAAGCCGGGAATAGCGAGGATCCGTCCATTAATTGCATCTGAAGGCGGGGGCTGGCTCTAGTTCGCCTAGGCGGTGTAGCAAGTAGCTGGCGAAGTTTCAGGGTTTGCAACAAAAAAACCCCAAATGATGATAGTCAGGACCTGCAAAGGTTCACTGTCTGTGTTAATGTTACAGTGATATACCTTTTACTGTGCACAAGTTTTAAAACTTTAGAAATTAAAAACATATACAGCCCACTGGCTATT
Source organism: Paroedura picta (assembly GCF_049243985.1). Lineage (NCBI taxonomy): Eukaryota > Metazoa > Chordata > Lepidosauria > Squamata > Gekkonidae > Paroedura > Paroedura picta. The sequence goes on from NC_135375.1 coordinate 11,454,566, forward strand.
GCGAAACCGTGTGCAATGCACTGCATGAACCAATAGACCTGATGGATTTCAGCCCGTGTAGGGCCTCCTTCAGATTATAGCACATGCCCGTTCATTACACGTATAAAATATGTATAGCCGCCAATAAAGGCACCAAAGAGCCATAAAGTAGCAAAGTCAATCAATGAATGAAGATGTCTATTTTCAGTAAGAAGATCATAGTCTGACGAAGGGTGCTTGCACTCGAAAGTTCACACCTTGATTAAATCTTTGTTGGTCTTAAAGGTGCTACTGGACTCTGATTTTATTATTTTTCAGCCATTAGCTTTCTTCTAAAGGCTGCCCAAAATTTCAATGGTGCGTTATTAGTGCATGTATTTCAATGAATGAAATGATCTGGGAAGATTTCGGGGATGGAGGCAGAAGTGGGTGGGATATGGGACAGGGATATATAAGAAGAGTTGGCTTTTATACCCCTCTTTTCACTTGCTGAAGGAGTCTCAAAGAGACTTAAAACTGCCTTTTCCCCACAACAGATGCCCTGTGAGGTGGGTGGGGATGGGAGAGCTCTGAGAGAACAATACTATCAGGACTGTGGTCACCCAAGATGGCTGTATGAAGAGCAAGGAATTAAACCTGATGGAGAGGCTGATTATGTGAAGATTCAAGGGGGGTGGCAGATACATCTCATCCAGCCAAAAAAGTGGATTATGCTTCTGCAGCTGCAAGGAGAAATCGACGTGCACCAGCCAAACCTCTAATGACAAACATCGACTTCACCAACGGGATGTGCTTTATTAAAATGTGTGTCGATTAATAAGAGTTTTACAAACTCTTAACATTTTATTGAAAGTTCCTAGCAGGAAAGGAAATCCATTGCTTTTTCCCTGCAGAGAATCATACAAAGACATTAAACTGTTAAAAAGGGGAGGACAAATGAGGCCAACTGATTGAGGGAGTGTCTTTATCTCCCCAGCTCTTCTTCGCATTTTTGTGTGTGTGTATCTCATTTTGGCATTCAGATGCTTGAACTCGGAAGGGGCTGTGTAGCTCAAGGGTTGAGCAGAAGATCCCAGGTTCAATCCCTGGCATCATGGTTGCCGTTGATCGTTTTTCAAGACTGCTCTTCTGCTTTCCGCATAAATTTCAACACGCGCAAACCACCTTGTTACAGCCGTAAGGCAGAGAATGAGCACATCCAAAAACAAATCACATTTGCAGGGAAACCTCTGGTTTCGATAACATTACACACATCTCTCTCTTGCTTCTTTTTCCCCTCACAGAGGTGCGGTTGAGCAAAAAGGCTTCAGATCTAGGAAGAAACGGAAAAAAGAACAAAATGAGATATACACCGCACCGGGAATCTTTACTTTGACAATTCTCCAAAGCGCATCGAGCCTGTTTTGCAAGATCCTTCCCACAAGATTCCCCCACCATTTCTAAATGAAACGAACCACGCATGTGTCAAGTGCAGACGGTCCCCTCCTGGCCAGCAGAATTGCCAGGACTCTGCCAGCTCGCAACTTGTGATGACGCGGTAGGGTTGCCAGATACAGTTTGGGAAAGTCCTGGAGATCTGGGGATGGATCCTGGGGAGGAACTGATCTTGGAGATGAGCTGTAATTCCAAGGGATCCCCAGGTCCTGCCTGGAGGCTGGCATCCCTACCGGCCAAAGATTGTGCTGGGTGCCCCATTAGGCAGTAATGGGTTTAAACTGCAAGTACAACGATATAGTCTAGATATCAGGAAAAACTTTTTCACAGTCAGAGTAGTTCAGCAGTGGAATAGGCTGCCTAAGGAGGTGGTGAGCTCCCCCTCACTGGCAGTCTTCAAGCAAAGGTTGGATGCACACTTTTCTTGGATGCTTTAGGATGCTCTGGGCTGATCCTGTGTTGAGCAGGGGGTTGGACTAGATGGCCTGTATGGCCCCTTCCAACTCTATGGTTCTATGATTCTAGGTCAATTCAGGGAAGCTTTCAACAACAGCAGGGGCCTTTAAGCAGAAAGTGGCATAGTGGGAGTGGCATAGTTGCAGCCCAGAGCCTCTTCCCAAAAGATTTGGGGCCAAAGCAAAGGGGTTGCTGGGCATTTGTTGTTCGGAGTGACCAGTGGTTTTTTAGGCTTGACCCTCAGGTCAAATAGGCCCTCCAAGGGAACCACCCACCGAGAACATGGCAAGTTGACTACACGAGAAAGAGATTGCCCCGATATGCTAAAATGTAAGTTTTAGTGTTTTGGTATTGGGATGTTTTAAAGGTTTTCATGTTTATTAATGTTTTAATGTTTAATTAATTGTTTTTGTTGTACACCGCCCTGAGCCATTTCAGAAGTGCAGTATATAAATCAAATAAATAAATAAATAAATACCCTGCTTTTTTTCGCTACCCAAAGAAGTCTCAAAGTGGTTCACAAACACGTTTCCCTTCCTCTCCCCACAACAGACACCCTGTGAGGTGGGTGAGGCTGAGAGAATCCTGATATTATTGAAGAAGAAGAAGAAGAGTTGGTTCTGATATGTCGCTTTTCTCTACCCGAAGGAGTCTCAAAGTGGCTTACAATCGCCTTCCCTTTCCTCTTCCCACAACAGACATCCTGTGAGGTGGGTGAGGCTGAGAGAGCTTCTGACAGGATCAGGGCAGTGACTGGCCCAAGGTCACCCGGCTGGCTGCAGGTGGAGGAGCGGGGAATCCCACCCCGTTCTCCAGATCAGAGGCCGCTGTTCTTTGACAGGTCACCACACCGGCTTTCAACTCCAACTAGGTAGAAACTTCCTGTTTTGCTGATGAGCTTGGACTTCCCAGGTCCAAAGTTGAAGTCCTTTCCAGCCTGCAGAATTTATGAGCTCTAATAACAAGGTTTGTTTTACCGATGTTGCAAGACTGTCCTTTGAGAGTTATTTCTTCATCATCTGCAATATCTGGTTTCCCTGAAGCTTTCAAAATGTTGGCATCACCCACGAGTATTTTCAAAACTCTGGAAATTCCCCCTTCTCTGAACCAAGAACGCTGCTGACTGACAGGAAATGGCTCTCAAGAGCTCCCCTGCCTGGTCTGAAAAGCTGACTTACCCTTTTCAGGTTAGTGGTGCTGTATTAAACTGTAGCCATCGACAGTGGAGTATTCAGGGTCTCCTGGAAAGAACAGAACACCAGAAATGCATACAGTGAAAGGTCACGAGATTAGATGTACCGATAATCTTCCCATATTTTGAAAAGCAATCAAGAGGACAGATTTATACTAACTAAAGGTAAAGGTAAAGGTATCCCCTGTGCAAGCACCGAGTCATATCTGACCCTTGGGGTGACGCCCTCCAGCGTTTTCTTGGCAGACTCAATACGGGGTGGTTTGCCAGTGCCTTCCCCAGTCATGACCGTTTACCCCCCAGCAGCAAGCTGGGTACTAATTTTACCGACCTCGGAAGGATGGAAGGCTGAGTCAACCTTGAGCCGGCTGCTGGGATCGAACTCCCAGCCTCATGGGCAAAGCTTTCAAACTGATGCCTTACCACTCTGCGCCACAAGAGGCTCTTTATACTAACTAAGAATATCTAAATAAAATAAGCAGGAATACCTTGAATAAAATTGTGTGGGTCGTAACGGGACCCACTGGACTCAAACTTTGTTCTATTGTTTCAGACCAACACAGCTTTATTTATTATTTATTTATTTATTATTTTATTTCTTCCTTTATTTTTCAATTTGTATACCGCCGCTCCCCGAATGGTTCACACAATAAAACATTAAAATACAATAAAACCCTATAAAATCCTCCCAATGACAGTAAAGGCAACAAGCGGTCATATACTCTTCTAATTAACTTAATTAAGAACCCACCTTGTTCAGCCAGAGGCCAAGTCCTTTTCCGCTAGGAGTGGGTGCAGGTCTGATAGACCTTGGGTGGGTGATCCCTGCTTGGAATGCCGGGACTCCACCCTGGCCTCAACCATGCGCCTGGCGGAAGAGCTCCGACTTGCAGGCCCTGCGGAAAGCTGACAATTCCGGCAGGGCCCTTAGCTCTTCCGGGAGCTCATTTCACCAGGGCCTATTCTGCACACATCGGAAAATGCACTTTCAAGTGCTTTTTCAGATGGATTTTCCTGTGCAGAACAGGATAATCTACTTCTAAAGAGCATTGAAAGTGCATTATCCAACGTGTGCAGAATGGGCCCAGGTTGGGGCCAGGACCAAAAAGGCCCTGGCCCAGGTTGACGCCAGGCAAACATCCCGGGAGCCCAGGACAACCAATAAATTTCCCATTCAAAAGCTGGCAACTGTACACAGCACGCAATAGGTTTGGAAAGCCGGCTATTTTTAAGGAACAGTTGGCACCTTACCTGACCCAGAAGGTACTGGTAACGGTGGCCTCCTGCAAACAGAACATGCTCTTGATGACACTTAGCATTTATACAGCACTCGAGTGCATACAATGTTTTTCCCAGGTGTTACTTTAGGGCTAAACGATCTGAGAGTAATTACTCATTTCCCAATGTTTCCAGGTCTGCCTTGGGTACCGCTGAACTAGACAGGGGTTAGGAATTCTTGGAGGAAGCTTCATTTCCAAGCATCCAGGGCCCAATCAGTATCCGGACGGTGGCTCAGGGGAAATGAGGTCTTAAGTACGGAGGCCAACCTCCAGGTAGGGCCTGGGGATCCCCCAGAATTTCACCTCATCTCCAGACTACAGAGACCAATTCCTCTGGAGGAAATACATCACTATTGGGCACCTTAGCCAAGTGGAAACCATTCCGTTCCTCCTTGTTCTGCACTAATAATGATCTCTTATCCAGAGAACAGGTTCTGCATCAAAACAACTACCACATCAAGGAAGGTTTACTCAAGGGAATTGTAGCCCACAGAGGACTCTGTCTTCCCTCCAGGCTCCAATCCCGAATCTCCAGTTTAACATGCAAAGTTAAGTTTGCATGTTAACATGCTAACAAAGTTAACATGCAGGAAGTCTACTGCACAGACAGCTTCAAGAGGGGACTGAATAACCAGGTGGAGCAGAGGTCCACGAGTGGCCATTAGCCACAAGGTCTAGATGGCACACTCTCTCTGGCCTGATGCAACATGGCTTATGTTCTCCGTGTCTAGGGCACAGATGCTCTGTATTCTTGGTGCTTGGGGGCCACAGTGGGAGGGTTTCTGGGGTTCTGGCCCTGCTTGGTGGACCTCCTGATGGCACCTGGGTTTTGGCCACTGTGTGACACGGGGTACTGGACTGGATGGGCCATTGGCTCCTCTTATATCGGAGGCAGTGATACTCCATACTCCACAGTGGGGGGGGGGGGCTTCTGACCTCACTGGAGGACCTCCTGGTGGCACCTGGGTTTGGACCACTTTGTGACACACTGAGTGTTGGAATGGATAGGTCGTTGGCCAGATCCAACATGGCATCCCTCATGTTCTTATGTTCCCAACCAGGACATGGCAGTCCTACACCCCCATCCCTTGCCAGCAGCCAGGGGGGACTGGTAACCCTAGCCACCCTGCTTTTGTCACCCACTAGGCTGATGTCCCTTCCCTCCCAAACCCTCCCTGCCCCAGGCTCCACCCCCCTAATTCCCAGGATTACCACAGTTCAAGAGCTGGCATCGCTAGGTCAAAGAAAGGCACAGCGTAGCAGGGACTTGGCTCAGCTTTCTCCCAACGGCCAGTGTCTTACTAGGAACTGTCCCTGGAAGTCCAAAGTCCCACCCACCAGCACCCCCCCCCCCGAGGTTATGCCCTTTTTGTCCTTTTTGTGGGCTGTTCCTTTGTCCTCACCTCCCCATTCCGGGTGCCGGAGCTGGGTTTCTTCCTGGAGCTGCACACTTCTGGGTGTTATAATAATTTTCATAGGTCACGGGAGCTGCAAACCAAAACAGGGAGGAGAAGCCAGTTTTGAAAAACAGCACAAAGATTGGCAGCATCCCAGGGCAGGTCCTGCACATCCGCAGTGCCGGCCCATTGGGGTTGCAGACACGCGGCCGTCGTTCCACTTACTTGGCCGGAGCGTGCCCGTTTTATGGACGTTGACAAAGCATTCTATGTCCTTCTCGACGCTGCACATCTCTAAGCTCTTCCGGACGTCCTCGTAACACTGGAATGTACAAGAGGGTTTTTTTTAAATGCATGCTCTCTAATAGCAAGGAAAGGGGAAAAACTAATTCAATGTAGTCCAAAAAAGATGGTAGTAAAATCAGGTGGAAGATACACCCTTTGATCACGAGAGGTTTCTCTTCCCGTAAGCACGAGAAAGGAAGCCAGAGAAGGGAAACCTGCAGTCATATACAGACACATGATGCTGCCTTCTACTGAATCAGACCCTGGTTGCATCAAGGTCAGTATTGTCTACTCACACCGGCAGCACTTCTTCATGGTCTCAGGACAAAATCTTTCCCATCACCTCCTACCTGGTCCTTTTCAGCTGGAGATGCTGGGGATTGAACCTGGGACCTTCTGCACGCTGAGCAGATGTTCTGCCACTGATCCAAAGATCCTCCCTCAAATATATTATTTATGTTAGCTGTCTTTTGGTCCCCTGACAACAAACATCCGTTGATTTATACTTCCCGCCAGCACCTCCTCCATACTCTTCATATGGGCCTTTCCCGCACCCTCATTTCCCTCACCGGTGAGTTCCTGTTGTTTTCTTTTTGTCGTTTTTCTGTTCTGCATATGTTTGGCTCCCTCCAGAGGTCGATTCGATATCGTATTGATTTACAGCCAGCATAAACACCTGAATTGTAAACTTGCAGGGAGAAATATGGCAACGCAATATCGAATAGACCACTAGGGGGAGCAAAGCACACACGGAATTGGAAGGGGGGAGTTGCCATGACAGCTTGGGGAATTCTTGAAGATTCGGAGGCTAAGCCTGGGCAGGACCACAGTGGGGCATAATGCCATACAGTTCTCCTTCCAAAGCTGCCAATTTCTCCAAAGGAACCGACTTCTGTAGTCTGGAGATTAGTTGTCGTTCCAGAGCCCTTCAGGCCCTGAGTTGGCAACAATATATGGCCATATCACATGATAAAGGATTTACCATTTTTTTAAACATATAAAAAATTAATTCACTCCCACCCATTCGGGAACCCCTTTCAGGGCTGTCAAGAAACCTCAGGGTTTCACAAACCCCTGGCTGCAAAGGCCTGTTCTAAGGGGAGGGGCTTGGTCAGTGTTTGGCCAGATGTCTTCAATATGGTTCTCGGTTAAATTTTCAGACATGGAGGATTGTACTTTGTTGGTGTTGATTTCCTGGCCTCAAGCATAAGCAGAATAGCTCTGTCCTACAGGCCCTCTGGAATGATTTAAAATTTCCCAGGGTCCTGATCTCACTAGGCAGAGCGTCCCACCAGGCCAGGGACAGAGCTGAAAAGGCCAATTTTTCTTTCTTGGGGCCAGGAACCCTGAGAAAATTTTGATCAAATGCTCTTAGCACACTCTGGGGTGGGGCAGCAGAAAAGGCAGATTGTTCAGTCCTATTGTTCCTTTCTTGCAAATCCCCCACTGCTATTTTAACCAGAAAGACGCTGTAGAAATCCTTAAGATTAACAAAGCATATCTCTTGTGTCCAGAGTTTGCTTTACCCACTGAAACCGGATTGTGGAGAAGCCAGGCCGGTTTTTTCTGTTTTTGTTTTTAACTCGAGTTCCGGGACGGTGGAGAAAGTTCAGAGGCCGTCCAAGCGAGTCTCTTACTTCGTCGTTCTTGACGCATCCCTGAGAGAGCTGGTTGACGTGGAGCCAGAGGGCGTTCCGGAAATAGGTTATCCGTTCCCACTCTTGGTTCTCGAAGAACTGCCGGGAGAGACAACAGGTCAAGAAGATGAAGACAAAATGGGATCCCTTCCCCCTTCCCCCTGGGGTCTGCCCGTAAATCTCAAGACAAGCACAACCACGCCGTTCTGCAAGCCAGAAGGGAAGAACAGAACCAGGGCTATTTCTCCGGCTTGTAACATGACTGTCACCACACAAGAGGTGGCCCAGAAAGAACCACGTTCTGCAGGACACAACCGTAACCAGTAGGCAGGACTTCCAACCAGTCAGGTGTTCACCGGAACAGCTTGTGAGATGGTCTTCTGTCAGGATGTACCGTCTATGGGTTGGGAAATCCCTAGAGGTATAGGGCAGAGCCTGGGAAGGGTGGATTTTAGGGTAGGGTTGCCAGCTCCAGGCTGGGAAACACTTAGAGATTTTGGGAGTGGAGCCTGAAGAAGGTGAAGTTTGGGGAGGGAAGTTTCTTCGATGGGGTATAACACTATAGAGTCCACCTTTCAACGCTGCCATTTTCTTCAGATGAGCTGATCTCTGTCAACTGGGGTCCTCTTGTAATCCCAGAAGACCTCCAGCTGCTTTGGAAGGTAGATTGTACCCCACTGAGGTCCCTGTCCTTCACAGGCTCCGTCCCCAAATCTCCAGGAGTTTCCTAACCTGGATAAGGCAACCCTACCCCCTGATCCCCCACTGGTGGCCAAGGGCCAGGTCAACCCATAGGGTTCGCCCTCCAAAGCAACCATCTTCTCTAGAGGAACTGGTCTCTGTCATCAGAAGTTCAAGAGCCAGCTTGGCACAAGTGGGTAAGAGCAGTAGCTTCAAATCTGACGAGCCAGGTTTGATTCCCGCTCCACCACATGCAGCCAGCTGGGTGACTTTGGGCTAGTTATAGGCCTGCCACCCTCCCCTCCTTCACAGGGTGTCTGTTGTGAGGAGAGGAAAGGGAAGGCGACTGTAAGCCACTTTGAGTCTCCTTCGGGTAGAGAAAAGCAGCATATAAGAGCCAACTCTTCTTCTTCTTCTTCTTGAAGTTCCAGGAGTTCTCCAGGCCCCACCTGGAAGCTGGCAACCCTAGCCACTGCCCACCATTCCTCCCACCCCTGAGCATCAGCTGAGCCGCCATGCTTACCTCACAAGCCTTGATGTGCTCGCTCTGCCATTCCTCCCTGACCTTCTCCACAGCTGCGATGTTCATTTGATACATCCTGTCTGTAAAGAAAAGGGGAGATAGAAGAAGTCCGGTCACACAGGAGAGAGAAGGATGGTCCCAAAGTTACGGCACCCCAGTCCCAAAATTTCAAGCAAAACAGCCCCAGTGTTGGCCAGCCTCCCGGCAATCAAGAAGAACCCAGGAAGGGGTGCAGAGAATTTCTGGAATTATCATCTCCAAATGACAGAGATCAGTTCTGCTGGAGAAAATTGCTGCTTTGGATGGGGGGACAGTCAGCCATTATATCATGCTGAGGACACTCCCCTCCCCAGTCTCCAGATATTTCCTACCCACAGCAAGCCACCCAACCAGTAAGGGAGTTGGCACCCCCTCCCCCCATGAAAGGTAGGCTCACCTGAATCCTCCAGGGCTGTCTTTGTCTGAGCCAACTTTACAAAGAGCTGGAAGGAAAAGGGGGGACGGGGACAGAGAATGCCCATGTTAGGACAGTCAGGCTGGAAAGCAGACCGTAGCCACAGCTTACCCATGTGAAGTAATAAGAGCCAGTTTGGTGCAGTGGTTAGGAGTGCGGACTTCTAATCTGGCGAGCCGGGCTTGAATCTGCACTCCCCCACACGCAGCCAGCTGGGTGACCTTGGGCTCACCACGGCACTGATAAAACTGTTCTGACCAAGCAGGAATATCAGGGCTCTCTCAGCCTCACCTCCCTCTCAGGGTGTCTGTTGAGGCCATATAGTTGAGGCCAGAGTAGTACCCGGTGTTGCTGTCTGAGGATCTCTACACTGAGGCCAAGAAAGAATTATTGACCCATGCTGAACGGGAGAATGGGTTGGTTTTTTATTGTCCGCCATCTTGTTATGCTATTATTATGTTATTCTATTATTCAGGGGTAGTCAAACAGCGGCCCTCCAGATGTCCATGGACTACAATTCCCAGGAGCCCCTGCCAGTGTTCACTGGCAGGGGCTCCTGGGAACTGTAGTCCATGGACATCTGGAGGGCCGCAGTTTGACTACCCCTGTGTTACATGGTATTAATGGGGTATTTTAGGGGATTTTATTGTATTTTATTGATCTTGTAAACTGCTGCAAGACATTCAAGAGTGGTGAGATAGATAGATAGATAGATAGATAGATAGATAGATAGATAGATAGATAGATAGATAGATAGATAGATAGATAGATAGATAGATAGATAGATAGATAGATAGATAGATAGATAGATAGATAGATAGATAGATAGATAGATAGATAGATAGATAGATAGATAGATAGATAGATAGATAGATAGATAGATAGATAGATAGATAGATAGATAGATAGATAGATAGATAGAACTCCCCCCAATAAACAAAAACATACAATGACAAAAAAACATTTAGAAAAGACCTCCGACCATGTACAAATGGGGTTCTTTAGTTTTCTAATAGTGCACAAAAAATATTATTAGAAACCAACATTTCACAATTTCATTGGCCATTCATAATTATAATATTTGTCCTTAGTTAAAAATAATATAATAATGAAATACATATTTACATCTATTAAATCTTTACTTTAGAATACATTTTACTCGCTTCTTTCTGATAAAGATATACTCCATCCTTGTCTTAACTAATTTATTCAGTATAACCAATAGTAACACCTTCATTTACCTTATTACTTTTAAGATAATTTACAGATGGCTCCCAGTTTATTATAAAACTATCTAGCATTTGGTCTCTTATTAATATTGTTAATTTATCTAATTTTGCATACTCCTTAACCTTATCTAACCATTCATTTACACTTGGTATTTTTTTTTCATTTTTCCAGTACTGAGCATAAATTATTCTTGCTGCTAAGTTCATGTAAAGTAATAATATTCTCCTTGCGTTTGCTGTTTCTGGATCCAAAATATTTAATAAATATAATTGTGGTTTAAGTTTTAAGTCTAGCTTAGTTATTTTCCGAATATATTGATGAATCTGTATTTGGTGCGGGTTCGAATGACGTGCACAGCCCCGGGGTGAGTCCCTTTTGGCCCTCCTGCCTCGCGTACCTTTTCTTGTTGTTTCGGGGTCACCAGGCTGGTGCTGCGGTGAACGGCCTGCTCTGCCTCGTCCTTATCCCGACACCGCTGTTCATAGAGCCTCTTAGCCTAGAAAAACCACGACAAGTAGGTCATAAAAGGGGGTGCGGCTGTCAGCCAGCTGCCTGGCCTGGAGAGATCCTGGAATCACAGGCTCTCCAGACTGCAGAGACCAGTTCCCCTGGAGAAAGCAGCTGCTCTGAAGGGCAGGCTCTGGGGCGTTATATCCCATTGGAGGGCTTTCCCTTTCCACACTAGGGTTGCCACCTCCATCCCTGGTCACCAGCAAGGGATGGAGGGTATTGTTGCTGGGTCCAGGTTGGGAAACACCTGAAGGTTTGGAGATGGGGCTACGGAGGACAGAGACCTCAGTGGGGTACAATGCCAGAGTCCACCCTAGAATAATAGAATCTCAAAGTTGGAAGCCCAGGGCCATCTGGACCAACCCCCTGAAGATTGCAGGAAACTCACAACTACCTGCCCACCAGCAGTAGCCCCAATTCCAAAGCATCCATATCACCCTAGGAGAACTGATATCGGAAAAGGACTGCAGCTGGCCCCAGCCCGGTGAAGCTCCCTCCCCAATGAGATAAATGTCCTGCAGGACCTTAGACAATTCCTCAGACAGACAGCTATTCTGCCAGGCCTATGGTAGAGGCTTAAGAAAGACCATCAGAAATTCTGGCCCCTCTACCTAATAAGAACCAACTCTTCTTCTTATACTTGACGCTTGGGGTGGCACAGCGGGAGAGCTTCTGAAATTCTGGCCCTGCAGGTTGGTCTCCAGATAGCCCCTGGGTTTTGGCCACTGTGTGTCACAGAGTGCTGTGTTGGCCTGATCTCTTACACTCTATACTTCTTCAATGGTCCCTGATCCAAGATCTAACCAAGGCCGACTCTCCTTAGGACAGGAGTAGTCAAACTGCGGCCCTCCAGATGTCCATGGACTACAATTCCCAGAAGCCCCTGCCAGCAAATGCTGGCAGGGGCTTCTGAGAATTGTAGTCCATGGACATCTGGAGGGCCGCAGTTTGACTACCCCTGCCTTAGGAGATCAGGCTAGCCTGAACCATGGTGAAAATTTTACACGCCTCTAAGCCTCCTGTAAACATTACAGACAGGTGAGCTTCTTGGATACAATAGCATATTTTAACAACCAGAGGGGAAGGGTTACTCACTTCCAGGGTTCTTTTGTACTGCAAATTCCGGTTTTTATGAATAGCGTCCATTATCAGCTCAATCTGCTCACGGGACAAGAAAGAAAACAATTGTGAAATGCAAGCTTTTGGAGTTTCTTTCCCCCTTTTTAAAACACCCGTCTGCGTGCAAAGTTTTCCCCCCTCGCCTGGGAACAAGAAAAGGAACTAGAATGGCCACCGTTTGCTTCCCATTGCAAAAGTTAACTTCCTTGTGGCAGGCTTCTGAGAGCTGAGCCTGCTGGCCCTGTTGCAAGGACGCAGCAAAAGCCAGACTCTGTGGAACCGAAGCTTATTTATAAAAGGGAGTTCATAGAATCATAGAGTTGGAAGGGACCTTGTGGGTCATCTAGACCAACCCCCTGCAATATGCAGGACACTCACAACCCTCTCGCTCCTCCACTGTCACCTGACACCCCCTTGAGCCTTTACAGAATCAGCCTCTCCATCAGATGGCTATCCAGCCTCTGTTTAAAAATTTCCAAAGAAGGAGAACCCACCACCTCCCGAGGAAGCCTGTCCCACTGAGAAACCTCTCTGTCAAGAACTTCTTCCGGATGATTAGACGGAATTTCTTTTGAATTAATTTCATCCCATTCTTTCTGGTCCATCCCTCCGGGGCAAGAGAGAACAACTCTGCTCCATCCTCTATATCAGTGGTCCCCAACCCCCAGGCCAGGGACCGGGACCGGTCCGTAGATCAGTCGGTACCGGGCCGCAGCTCCTCCTCATCCTCCTCCCCGGCTGCTGCCTCGGGGGCTGCCCTGCCACTCTGCCACCAGCTCACCTTTGGTGCTCTCCAGCAGCCGCCATCACTGGAGCTCCCCCTCGGCGTGGCACTGCACAGCTGCTGCAGGCAGCGCCCCCCCCCACCCAGCGGGGCGCCGGTGGGAAAGCAAGTGGAGCAGGGTCTCAGGTGGCAACGTCCCTTGGCAAAAGACTACTTCCCCAGGCCTCAGTAAAACTGTCAAGCGTTGACCGGTTCCCAGTGACAAAAATGTTGGGGACCACTGCTCTATATGGCAGCCTTTTAAATATTTGAAGATGGCTATCAGATCCCCTCTCAGTCGAGTTATAACATACGGCAGAAAAACACCGCCCAGGGAAGGACAGTCAATCACGCAAAGAAACTCAGCCATTGTCTCTACCCTGTCACAAGGATTGCTTTAGCGCTTGCTTTCCATCCCTTGCTCTGCAAGAATGAGAGCTGGAGACTTAGCTTTGTGTTCCGCAAGAATTGAGGTTCTCTGGAATTTTGTTCCAGATATGAAATCCCAGACAGAATTCTGTGCATGCAGGAGAGGGAGTCCTGCCTCCACCTCGGATCTGGTGTTCCCCCAGAATCATGACAGAACCCATGTAATCTGGATTTAAATGGCTGCTTTGGAGGATGGACTTTGAGGCATTGTACCCCACTGAAGACCCTGTCCTCCCCAGGCCCCATCCCTAAATCCAAAGGAATTTCCCTTCCTGGATCCAGCGGCCTTCCCCTTCTCTCCCCATCCTTTGCTGGTGGCCAGAGGAAATGGAGCAATGGATTTAATAGCACCAATGCTCAGTTGGGTCAAGAAGTGCCCTTACCATAGCTCTCCCTCCCAAAAGCAACACTGAAGAATTACAGCTATGGTTGGCAACTGGTCTGTCCTCGGAGGGATGGACCAGATCCAATGGGATGACATTAATGCAGAAGAAATTCTGTCTAAACATCCGGAAGAAGTTCCTGACAGTTAGAGCTGTTCCTCAGTGGAACAGGCTTCCTCGGGAGATGGTGGGTTCTCATTCTTTGGAGATTTTTAAACAGAGGCTGGAGAGACATCTGACGGAGAGGCTGATTCTGTGAAGGTTCAAGAGGGTGGCAGGTTAGAGGAGATGAGAAATAGGTTGTGAGTGTCCTGTACAGTGCAGGGGGTTGGACTAGATGACCCAGGAGACCCCTTCCGTGATTCTATGATCCTATGATTCTGATGAGGAAAAAATCCTAGAGATTTGGGGGTGGAGCAGAAAACAAAACAAAAAAACTAGCTGGAATGAGCTAGGACCTGAAAGGTTGGTTGTTTGTGCAAATTGCACAACAGGTGACAAAACATTATAAACATTTATTGTGCACCTAAGGGGCTTTGTGTGTCTTCTTAACCTTAAAGGATTTTTTAAAAGCTGCGCAGAATAAATGCTTCTATATTTCTGTAACCTGTTGTGTCCAACTTGCACAGGCATCCAACTTTTCAAGATCCTAATTAGGGCCTATTCTGCACACAATAGATAATGCACTTTCAATGCACTTCAGAAGTAGCTTTTCCTGATCTGCACAGGAAAATCCAGCTACAAAAGGAGATTGAAATTGCATTAGCCAACGTGTGCAGAATGGGCCCAGTTCCAGCTAGAAGTTTTGTTTTCTGCTCCATGTAACATTTCCCCCCTCCTTGTTCTTTGATCTGGGGGAGTGAGGGACCTCACTGGGGCATAATGCCGTAGAATTTGCCCTGCGAAGCCGCCATTTCCTCAGCGGACCAATCTCTGTAGTCTGAAGATCAGACAGGGAGGCCATCATCAGCCACAGGGGTCTCCCTGAAACGCAAACGGAAGCGTCCCTGAAAACAAGAAAGCCATAAAACTGCAGCAGTGGTTCGTCTCCGTATTATTACCTGTGATGAAGAGATAAGCTTTGGCTAAGTAGTTTCCAGGGAGGGGTCGGGGTAAAAGGAACAAGGAAATTAGCACGGGCACGCAAGACATTCTGGCCGGTCGGACTAGAATGCAGCCGTTGAGGAACTAAGTGCTTTGGAGACAGCTGAAAAGGCTTTTATGAAGGCTCCCATTGTAGTTTGGGATGGGATGACATAATCGGCGGATGGGAATTGCCACGGGCGTGACGGGTGACAGCGCACACCTGTCGGGTCGTGCCCCACTCCATGCCATCTCACCCAAGTGAAAAAGTGAGGCAAGGCCCTGAGAGACTCTGTGGCTCTTGATCTCTTGTTCCCCCTTCCTCCGCCTTAACTAGCTTGTTGCTCGGTCCCAGGAAATGTAGTGTGTCCCTGAAAAGGGACTCGCTCTTTCTATTCCAACAACCTGGTGGTCCCTGGCCCCAAAGAAGCCCGCCTGGTCTCAACCAGAGCCAGAGCCTTCGCATCAGAGGCCCCGACTGGGTGGAACAAGCCCCTCAATGAAACAGGGGCTGCAAAATGGAGCTCTCACCCCCAGGCTTTCACACGAGGCCACCAACGGGGACCTCCCTACAAACCTGTCCCTTTGCCAGGCAACCTTGACGTCCAATATGTCCCTAACTGTTGCTGTTATCCCCTTCAACTGGGTGTGGTTACCCATATGTTGTGCTGTTATGACTGCTTGTATCTTTTCTCATTCTTATTGTACATATGTACCTTTCCCACCCCCACTGATTTTATGTACACCTCCCTGAGACATCACAGTGAGGGGCGGCATATAAACTGCATGAATAAAATAAATAATATTAAGAAGAGTTGGTTCTTATATGCCGCTTTTCTCTACTCAAAGGAGTCTCAAAGCGGCTTACAGTCGCCTTCCCTTTCCTCTCCCCACAACAGACACCCTGTGAGGTGGGTGAGGCTGAGAGAGCCCTGATATCAGTGCTCTGTCAGAACAGTTTTATCAGTGCTGTGACTAGCCCAAGGTCACTCAGCTGGCTGTATGTGGGGGATTGCAGATTCGAACCTGGCTCGCCAGATTAGAAGTCCACACTCCTAACCACTACACCAAACATACTATCTGCTATGTCTTTGATGCTTGAGCACCTTCTGGGTGCCTGGTGTAAAAACTGCAACTTCCGTTTTGTCCAAACCATCCTTTGAAGATAAAAGTCTTTCCGCCGTGGGAAGCGTAAATGGCAGGAGTTTGAAATACCGATCAGGACTGGGGAAATGCTTATATCAATTCTTGTAATGTATCAGCTCACGGTTCTTAGCTATAGATCTTTTCCCTGTCACGATGTTCCCAGAAGTACCCTCTTGGACCTAATAAAGAACTCCTTTTGCTACAATTATTACCTCAAGTTTTTTTCTGGCCCTCCGAGAGAGCAGCCTTGGTTCATGACAACACCAAGGTCAATTCAGGTGAGTCACCGTATTGATCTGAAGCAGCCCAAGAAATCTGCTTTAAGATCAGCCACGTTTTATTCAGGGGATAAGCATGCTTGAAATCTTGTCCCTTGAATGATACTCGGTTGAACTTAAAGACCCCACTGGACTTGAACTTTGTTCGACTCACAACAAAACACACAGAGGACTTAGCCAGCGACGCAGATGGGAAAATTCAAGGGACCGGCTGTAAGCGTACATGAACTTTGGTGCTTCCCCACCTGAATGCATGCATAACCCAATTCCCACAGCCTGGTTCGATCCTGCATCACAATATGAAGGATCGAACCTACAGTCAACATGACTTTAGGACTGGCATAAACAGCAGCTGACTTCCAGTCCGAAATCACTAACCTTTTAACCTGCTATAAAGCCGAGAGCTGTCACTCGGAAACTTATTTAATTAAGATTTTGTGATATCATCGCTGTGAGACAGGGAGGGTAGTTACCTTTGTTCTCAGAGGCAGTGAAAAGCCAAGTATAAAAACAACTTCTTCTCTCCTATCACCCTTTGCCCTCCTCTTCTCCGAGCGACACAGACCCAGCTCACTCACAATTTTCTACGTGGTCACAGAGTCTGGATGACCGGGGGACTTCATCACTGTACAAAACCAGGTTAAATCCACACCCTGCTTCACCTGCTGCTGCACGCACTCTGCATTTATTGCTACACAAAGATCAGTTCCCCTGGAGAAAATGGCTGCTCCAGAGGGGGGATTGCATATGAGTGTCCTGCATAGTGCAGAGGGTTGGACTAGATGACCCAGGTGGTCCCTTCCAACTCCATGGTTCTATGACTCTATGGCCGCATACCCTGCTGAGGTTCCTTCCCTTCCCAATCCTTGCTCTCCCAAGGCTCCGCTCCACAATCTCCAGATATTTTCCAAAAAATGGCAACCACTTATTGAATAGTGGGTTCAATAAGGCACAGAGTCACTCATGTGCCACAACAACAGCTATTCATTAGATTGCACACAACTGAACTAAAACAACAGCCCACCACCCAAACTCAGAGTTTCCTGCCAGAGCTTGTGATTGGCCCTCAGGGGAAGCTCTCGGATTGGGTAATTACAACGACCAATCGCTGACTAGTTCCTATGGTAATTATGCATCTCCGATGCTAGCGCTAGCATCCTAGCTCTCGATTTCTGCCACCCTGACCTTTTTACGGTAGAATTTTTGCTTCTCCCGGAAGTCTTCCATTTTCTTCGCTTCTTCCCGGAGGACTTGGGCCAGCTGAATGTGGCTCTGGCCAACACTCTCCACCTCTGAAAGCAAGAAATGGGGCAAAGTTGAAGCTCTAGGAAGAAAAGAACGTTGCGTCTCTGCTTTATCGTAGCAAGCAACATTTCTTTTGCTCTTTTTAGCTATTTCTACAGTAGGGGAATTGAAGCTGAAACACCAATTTTGCCCAAGGCCATAAAATACATCTGGCAGATAAAATCTCAGGATAAACATGAATAGCCAGACTAATTCTCCAAAGGAGTGTCCGTCCCATAGCATATAATGGAGGGATGGGGGCATCCTCTTCAGGAGCCCCTAGACGTGTACCCCTTGGACCAATCATTCTGAAATTTGGAAGGGAGTCAGGGAAGAACCTCCCAGAGCTAGCCTGAACGTTTGGAGGCTCTACCTCAAACTCCAACCCCCCCCCCCAGGCCCCAGGAAAGGTGCAAATCCTGAAATTCCCATTATAGAATATGGAAGAAGGGGATTGGCTGCCTGAATTGATTGACAGGCGGAAGAGAGTCACATATAAGACGTGTGGCTCTCTTCCGCCATTTCCAGCAGCCCATGTGAAGGGTAAGGAGCACAAAACGGTGTCAGACAAGGCGAGACAGCAGAAAAGGTGAGGAATAGCTGGGAAGCGAGATAACATTTAGCGCTTTGCCATTCAGCTGGCAAAACGCTATTTTTAGTGATGTGTGGAAATGCCCTCTGTTTGGGGTAGGGATGCTCTGTACTCTTGGTGTATTACCTTAGAGTCTGCCCTCCAAAGCAGCCCTTTCTTCCAGCTCTGTGCAGTCTGAAGATCAGTTGAAATTCTAGGAGATCTCCAGGTCCTGTCCCCACTGCTGGAGGTTGCTAACCAATGTTGAAACCAAACCTCCTTCGACCGATACCCTCCCATATATATTTCAGGAAAGGTGTGGGTGAGAGGAATACAGCTCCCCAAATTATATCACACATGACCTTCCCTAGTTCTTATCAGCAATGAGGCATTCTAGGGATGCCAGTCTCCAGGTGGGACCTGGAGAATCCCCTGGTTTTCCAGCTCATCTCCAAGTGACAGAGATCAATTTCCCTGGAGAAAATGGCTGCTTTGGAGGGGGGACTCCACAGCATTCTACTCCACCGAGGTCCCTCCCCAAATCCCGCCCACTCGTGGCTCCACCCCCAAAGTCTCCAGGTATTCCCCAACCCAGAACTGGTGACACAAAGATCGAGATCTGCATTCACGTTGGTGCCCCAGCTAGAGAGATTTCTTGCAAATTACTTACGGGCCTTAAAAACATCCAGGGCTCTTTTCAGCGTGCTGAAAGAGAAAGCAAAACAGAGGCACACAGTCAGAGGAAACCCACATGCAGGGGGCAAGAAGAATAATTTTTAAAAACGCACCAGACAAGAGGAGGATAACACAGAGCCCTTCGTGGCAGCTTGTGCTAAAACAATGTTATTTTAATTTCCACAGGCAATCAGAGCCCCAGCAGCCCCACCCAAAAAAGGTGTCAATGTGCCCACAGGAGCCAGGTTGGGGATCCCTCTGACATTTGCTTCTTATTTCCAAGAACTACTTTCTGGGCCTGGGGCATTCGGTCACTGGCAGGCCAATGCGATTGAGGCCTATTCTGCACACATTAGATAATGCACTTTCAATGCACTTCCAAAGTAGATTTTCCATTTCCGCACAGGAAAATCCAGATGCCAAAGCACATTAAAAGTGCATTATCTTATGTGTGCGGAATGGGCCTGAGTCTGCAAGAAATGGCAGGTTCACATCTCCACCCATGAGGGTCACTCAACAGTTGCAAGGAAGAGATCATTTCCCGCCCAGTACATCATAAAAAGCGGAGAAAGTAGAGTCAGAAGGGATCTTCAATTAGGGGGGGAAGCGCCATCCGAATTCCACACCAAAATCAGAATTTCGGTCAGATACATGTTAAAAAAGAAATGAACAGATTTAAGAAACAGACAACTCACTTCAGTTCCGTCTGCCCGCAGGGTTTTTTCCTCGACAAACCAAGGAGGTCTTTCCCATATCTTTCTTCTACGGCAGCCCTGTTGGGGGGGAAAGGAAGCATCAAAGTTGCATGCGGAGCAGAGGAGGTTGTTTCCCCCCCCATTTGTGGGCCGCATTTGGGGCCCTGCCCACTTTTTAGGACTCTGAGACCGACACAGACTCTTTATGCTGCTTGACCTCAAACTTTCTGCTGCTTGACATCAAGATTAGAGGCCTCTAAAGGAAGCAGAGACCCAGACTGGGCTCTCTCTCTCTTTCTCTCTCCATAGCTCTGCTTCTAAGTTAATCAAAAGAGCCCTGCTGGATCAGACCAGTGGTCCATCTACTCCAGCATCCTGTCTCACACTGGGACCAAACATTTCCTCTGGAAGGCCAACAACAGGGCAGAGAGGCCAAGGCTTTCATAAACACATCAGAAGAGCCCTGCTGGACCTGACCAGGGGTCCACCTACTAGTACCATAGAGGCCACCTAGTCCCACCCCCTGCTCTGTGCAGGATCAGCCTCAAGCATCCAGGAGAAGGATCTGTCCCGCTGCTTGAAGACTGCAGTGAGGGGGAGCTCCCCACCTCCTTAGGCAGCCCCTTCCACTGCTGAACTAGACTCTTGGAATCCTAGAGTGGGAAGGGGCCATGCAGGCCATCCAGTCCCACCCCTTGCTCAATGCAGGATCAGCCTCAAGCATCCAGGATAAGGACCTGTCCAGCTGCTGCTTGAAGACAGCCAGTGAGGGGGAGCTCCCCACCTCCTTAGGCAGCCCATCCCACTGCTGAACTAGACTCCTAGAATCCTAGAGTGGGAAGGGGCCATGCAGGCCATCTAGTCCCACTCCCTGCTCCATGCAGGATCAGCCTCAAGCATCCAGGTGAAGGATCTGTCCAGCCGCTGCTTGAAGACTGCAGTGAGGGGGAGCTCCCCACCTCCTTAGGCAGCCCATCCCACTGCTGAACTAGACTCCTAGAATCCTAGAGTGGGAAGGGGCCATCCAGTCCCACCCCTTGCTCAATGCAGGATCAGCCTCAAGCATCCAGGATAAGGATCTGTCCAGCCAGTACTTGAAGACGGCCAGTGAGGCATTTAGATAGTTGTTACATCACCTGGACCTAGGCTTGCCACTCTCCCACTGGGGTTAGAAGAATTTCCCAACCCAGATTTTGCATCCCTGATTGGCTCTCAGAACAAAAGGCTTCATTGATCCCAGCAGAGGAGAAACTTACCTTTCCTTCAAAAAGTCTTCAAATTCCTTGCAGTTTTTCCTGCCATCGTTCATATGCTGAGAGATGCTGTCATAGCCCGCTGTGCTGATCAAGTCGGTATGCTAGAACATGACATGTGAAAATGCTTTATTTTGGAACAAGAGGTTGCTCCCCACATCTGGCAGGAGTGTTAGACAGTCCGTTTCGAAGTCACGGGAATGGCCCTTCTAACTCCTCCCATGGCCCACATGATTTCCAGCCTCTCAGCTTCCCTTCTGCGAAACCGAGATTTCTCATTGAGTCTGCTGGTGAAAGGCTGACCAGACACAGATTGCAAAACATTTTGAGAGTCCAGACAGAAAAGCAACTGGAAGAAGCCCCAACTCACGCAACTCAAGATGAAAAATGGCTTCAGAGAAGGACAGTTCACAGAATCATAGAGTTGGAAGAGGCCTCAAGGGTCATTTAGTCCAACCTCCTGCGCAATGCAGGAACTCACAACTACAATCCGTAGCCCATCCGCTAAGAGCTTGCCTGTTCTGGCTTAAATGGCCTTGGGAAATCTCACAGGAGCATCTTGGAGGGCCCATATCCAGCCAGTGCTGAGGCAGCTGAATTTTTTACCAGTTGCTGCCCAGATCAACTTCAAGGTTTTGGCATTGACTTTTAAGGCCATTTATGGTCTGGGCCTCACATACCTATGGGACCGTCTATCACCTGGTGATTCCTGGCTCAAAGAAACCACACCTGGCCTCGACCAGGGCCAGGGCCTTTTTGGTCCTGACCCTGACCTGGTGGAATGAGCTCCCAGGAGAGCTGAGGATCCTGTCTGAGCTGTCTCCATTCCGCAGGGCTTGTAAGACGGAGGTCTTTGGTAGTGGCCGTGTGACAGTTCAGATCAGGGGCCCCCACCAAAGGGGCTAGAACAACTGCCCACCCCCCTTACAACTTTCCCCCAAGACACAGGCCATTGAGCTGGGGAAGGGTGGGGAAGGAAAGGGAAGGAGTTTTTTCCGCTGCCGAGAGGGATAATGGTTTTATCATTTTATGGGGAGTTTTATTATTATGTTCTACTGTGAGGATAGATTCAAATGGGTAGCCGTGTTGGTCTGAAGTAGCACAATAAAATCAGAGCCCAGTGGCACCTTTAAGACCAACAAGGATTTATTCAGGGTGTGAGCTTTCGAGTGCAAGCACTCTTCCTCAGACTATGAACTACCATCATAACAGTGGGAATATAAAGCGAAAATTAATTCTGTTAAATTAGTAAACTGTGTCACCCATCCAAATACAGCCATATGATAATTCTTTGCCAAAACAGCCCATGAGTCCCCCGAATTCAGTTGTCGTTCACAAAAACAAAAAGAAAGGAGAAATAAAACTGACATGGAAGGTTCAAGGGGGTGGCAGGTGACCGTGGATGAGCGAGAGGGTTGTGAGTGTCCTGCCTAGTGCGGGGGGGTTGGACTAGATGACCCAGGAGGTCCCTTCCAACTCTAGGATTCTAAGCATCACCCCCAAATCTCCTGAAATTTCCCAGACCAAAACTGGCAATTCACAACAGAAGAAGTTTGAGCAACTGTGCAAACCGCAGCTGCTATTTTTTTCAAGCCAGTTTTCCCGCAATGACGGCATTTCCTCCATATCTTTTGTATTCATTTTGTGACACATTTGACTGCAATTTGTTTTCCAGCAAAACGACAAGACAGGAAGCCGACTGACTAACAGCAAAGTGATTATGCCCTCCGTTTGTTACGGGGCATCGTGCACGTTATTTTGAACAATACAAAATCATTCCCTTCCAACAGTTTGCCCCTGTTCTTGCACACCGACGTCTATTTTACAAGTTAGTTTCCACACGGGCACACACATCTGCGACCAACGCACAGAAGACGAGGCTGGGTGCTCTGCGGTCGGGAACTTTTCAGGCAAAGGGCACAGAAGAGCTCAGAATTTCACCATCCCCATAACGATGGAATGAGATGCAACCCACAAGCCAGCCTGTGGGAAAATGGCAACAGGAAAAGCAGACTTCCTGCAGCATAGAGAAATCCGCCTGCACGGAGGAAGCGAAAGCCAGAGGCTGCCAGGAAATGCACAGTCTCCGCAGCCCTTCCTGAAGAGCCGTGGTAAGTTTGCAGGGATCCACTGGGTGGATCCCACCCACAGCAGCTCCTTTTCTCCTTCCCGAACCTCTTGCCCATCAGCCTCATGGCATGCCCTCACGAGAGAGCCAGCATGGCGTCGTGGTTAAGACTGACGGCCTCTAATCTGGCCAGCTGGGTTTGATTCCCTGCACATGCAGCCAGCTGGGTGACCTTGGGCTAGTCACAGTCCTGTTAGGGCTGTTCTCACGCATCAGTTCTCTCAGAGCTCTCCTAGCCCCACCTAGCTCACTGGGTGTCTGTTGTAGGGAGAGGAAAGAAAATTGATTATATGCCACATTCTTCCACATGCAGTCAGCTGGGTGACCTTGAATTAGTCACAGTCCCTGTTAGAGCTGTTCTCATAGAGCAGTTCTCTTAGAGCTTTTTCAGCTTTCTCAGCCCCACCAGCCTCACAGTGCCGCCAATGGAGCCATCTCCCGAGAATCTGTCTATAACAGGGATTCCGTGAGAGCTCCCCAGGGGTTACATGGTCTTTTCCAGAAGTTCAGATGGCTGCTAACATCACTTGATGTCACTGTTGCTCAACAGGACTAGTCTCTTTCTCCCCAATGGAAAAATGGTGGTTGATTGATTGATTGATTGATTGATTGATTGATTGATTGATTGATTGATTGATTGATTGATTGATTGGCTGGCTGGCTGGCTGGCTGGCTGGCTGGCTGGCTGGCTGGCTGGCTGGCTGGCTGGCTGGCTGGCTGGCTGGCTGGCTGGCTCCTGAATCTTACTTCCATGCCCACTTCTCTGAAGGGGCCTGTCACCACTTCCAAGATTCCTTGAAGCCTGAAAAATATTTCAGGGCTTCCTCCACAGTCAAATGGTTGAAAGCAGCTGGTCTGTAAGAACAACCCTGCTGGATCACATCAGTGGTCCATCCATTCCAGCATCCTGCCAAGTTTGGGAGAGGGAGATGCTTCTGTGTCAACTTTCTCCGCCCCAGTTCGAAACACTCCTTCTAGAGACAGACGCAAACTTCAGAAGGATCCCTTCAAGCAGGACGCCAATCCCTCGCTTCTACCCACACGGACACGACCATATTGCCGTCTCTGGAGAATATTCTTCCTTCTAAGCGGCCACAGTCCGGAAATTGCCACCCACCTGCAATTCTGTCCTCAATTTCCGGAAGAAGCTGCACGGAACAAAAATACACCACACTCTCCTTTTTGCAAACCAAAGCAGGAGATGGAGAAGCGGGAAGGAGGACCTGGCCAAAGAGTGGCTGAAAGTGAAAGCAGAAGGAAACGCAAATCTCCCCTCTCCTGCTGTTCCCAGGGATAATATTTGAAGCTGCCTTAGACATTAAGGGTCAAACTAGACTTTAACGTGGGGGAAAAGGTTGCCAGCTCTGAGATGGAAAATTCCTGGAGATTTTTTTTTGGGGGGAGGGGACTGCAAAGGGCAGGGTTTGGAGAGGGTAGGGACCTCAGCAGGGCCATCTTAACAGCCCCTAGGCAAAGCACCTCTGAATGTCTCTTGCCTGGCAGCCAGACACTTAAAATCTCCCGGCTACATTATATACACTGTATGATAAATACATAAGCTTCCTAAAACAATAATGATTCTGTAAGTATTTTCTATAGCAGCACACGGAAAGCAGATAATTCTCCTATGTCAGGTGCTTTGAGCACTCTGCTAATTCAATATTCCATTGGGTTATGGGCCCAGGATTCTTCCTCCAGCATTCCATCACTTCCGAGTTTTTAAGATCAACACCTAATTTAGACACGCAGGAGAAAAAAAGTGGTAGGTGAACCTCAGTGTTGAATGCATTGAAAACTAGAAACTAGAAAACTAGTTGAATGCATGCAACTAGAAATCTAGCACAGCAGGGAGAAAAATTCTTCTTCCCCTCTCTTCCCTTGCTGCTTTTATAATTGAGAGGGAAATTTTAAAACATGGGAACATTTGGTTATGCAGTCCTTCTCTAGGACCCTGATGTTGTGTGGTGCATTTTACAATATTAGTGTTTTGCTCCTTCATGGACTCGCATGAGAAAATCATGCCTCAAAAGCATTCATGGGATGGGGAACAGGGGAAATTGGACTACAGCACCAGAACTTGAAAGGCATTTTGGATATAGAATCCTAGAGTTGGAAGGGGCCCTATGGGCCATCTAGTCCAACCACATGCTCAATGCAGGATCAGCTCGGATAATCTCTGACCATTGTTCATCCAGCTGCTGCTTGAAGACCTCCACACACATACAATGTGCTTTTCTTTCCCCTTCTCCATAAAATTTGCATGAAGCTATCAGGGACAGATTATCATATGTATTATTCCTGAGCCTAAACAACCTAATCAAATTTCGTTCCAAAGGGCAGCTGTGTTGGTCTGCAGCAGGAACTCGAATTCAATCCAGTCGCACTTCTGAGACCAAAAGGATTTGGAGGTCACCTGACAAAGGGGGCTTTGACTCTTAAAAGCCTAGAACTCCTCAAATTTGCCATACGCTAATGTAACCAAAAGAGCCTCTTGTGGCGCAGAGTGGTAAGGCAGCCGACATGCTGTCTGAAGCTCTGCCCATGAGGCTGGGAGTTCGATCCCAGCAGCCGGCTCAAGGTCGACTCAGCCTCCCATCCTTCCGAGGGGGGTAAAATGAGTACCCAGCTTGCTGGGGG
Source organism: Paroedura picta (assembly GCF_049243985.1). Taxonomy (NCBI): domain Eukaryota; kingdom Metazoa; phylum Chordata; class Lepidosauria; order Squamata; family Gekkonidae; genus Paroedura; species Paroedura picta. The sequence goes on from NC_135375.1 coordinate 11,480,068, forward strand.
GTAAACGGTAATGACTGGGGAAGGCACTGGCAAACCATCCCGTATTGAGTCTGCTATGAAAACGCTGGAGGGCGTCACCCCAAGGGTCAGACACGACTCGGTGCTTGCACAGGGGATACTTTTACCTTTACCTTTAATGTAACCAAATGTAGATTCAGGTGGGTTGCCATGTCGGGCTGAAGCAACAGAACAAAGTTTGAGTCCCGTGGTACTCTTAAGACCAACCAAGCTTAATTCTGGGTATACGATTTCCGCCCAATGGAAATGGAGCTCCCCTTTGTAAGGTTTAATGGGGGCGGCTTTTTATAACAGAATATAATTAATGTATTTTCATTGATAACATTCAATAACTGTTTCTCGGTGTAACTTTATGACTTGCCTATGCCTTGGTGTTACCTGACCTGAGCCAACTGGGACGGGCGGGTGTTAAATCTGTGGGTTCAGAAGTGGGCATGGACACCGGTAGTGATTTGACCTCTTTATTTGGACCCCAGCATAGTACAAGCAGAACTGAACCAAAACCCTACCAAAACACCCCAATATATATACACAACCCACACAATAGATGTTCACGCCAATGAGCGCTATTGGTCAGTTTCACATTAAACTGACTGGATCCCGCAGATATGATCTAGCCATACATTGGTCAATTTTGAACTTGCCAGGATCCTGTTGAGGACCTCAAGCTTGGGGGTTAAAAATGACAAAGTTGTTGTCGCTATTAATATTGTTATTCAGGTGCAGGCCCACTTCTTCAGAAATACTGCAACAGACTTCCTCAAATTTTACATAAGGGGGGGCGGGTTAGTTGCTAAGAAGGGCTCCAATCTTAGAATCATAGTTAGAGTCAAGATCCTTAAGCAACAGGGCAATAAGTCCAGCTAAGGTGGAATTAAAGCAGGTAGTGAGATCTGTGAACAGAAGCCAATGTGCACACAAATAACAGAATTAACAAACGGATGCAAGAACTGAGTTGAGACCAGGGGCTACCTATAAGACCAACTGCAATCACGTTTTTTTTTTACCCACTGTAAATCTTGCCGAATTCTGGTCAATTTGAACTCATATCCAGGCCGAACCTCCACTTTGATTCCCCGTAAGGAAATAAATAATTTTTCTAAAGTTTTGGGACCTGACAGTCCACTGGATAATCTATAGCAGCGGTCCTCAACCCCCGGTCCGGAGACCGGTACCGGTCCGTGGATCAGTCGGTACCGGGCCGTGGCCCCTACTCGTCCTCCTCCCCGGCTGCTGCCTCAAGGGCTGCCCTGCCACTCTGCCATGGGCTCACCTTTGGTGCTCTCCGGCGGCCGCCATGGCTGGGGCTCCTCTTTAGCGTGACACTGTGCAGCTGCTGCAGGCAGCACCTCCCAGCGGGCGGCAGGAAGTCAGGGGCGTAGGTGGGAAAGCAAGAGGAGCAGGGGCTCAGGCGGTGGCGGCTATGTCCTTCGGCAAAAGACTACCCCCCCCCCCGGGCCTCAGTAAAATTGTCAAGCGTTGACCGGTCCCCGGTGATAAAAAGGTTGGCATCTATAGCATTTATTACTGGAGAACTTGACGGAGATATTTGCATTAAAGGAAAAGGTAAAGGTATCCCCTGTGCAAGCACCGAGTCATGTCTGACCCTTGGGGTGACGCCCTCTAGCGTTTTTATGGCAGACTCAATACGGGGTGGTTTGCCAGTGCCTACCCCAGTCATGACCGTTTACCCCCCAGCAAGCTGGGTACTCATTTTACCGACCTCGGAAGGATGGAAGGCTGAGTCAACCTTGAGCCGGCTGCTGGGATCGAACTCCCAACCTCATGGGCAAAGCTTTCAGGCAGCTGCCTTACCACTCTGCGCCACAAGAGGCTCTAGATATTTGCATTAGGATTCATTTACTAGCGAGAAAGCCACTGATGAAGGAGGCTTCCTCCAAAATGTGCGTTTCATAACGGATCTCGTTTTGGCTTCAGTAGTTTGATTCAGTAAAAAAGATTCTTGGTGGTGACATAGTCGCCTCACCAGCTTTTCTTCTTTGCTTAGCAGCGGGAGGGGGGGGACAGGGGAAAGGGGGCTCACATTCTCCCCAAATCACAACTGATCTCCGGCCTACAGAAATTGGTTCCCCTGGAGGAAACAGCAATGTCAAAGGGCTGACATTTTTATTTTTATTTCTATTTCTATTTCTATTATCCGCTACTCCCTGATGGCTCATGGCGGCTTACATACGTTTGAATAAAACCCCTATAAAAACCCCATTAAAACACCAGACATAAAATCACGAATGATTAATCAAAACCAAGAAACGAAGATACGGCGGAAAAACCAAACCCTCACTATGCTTTATCCCATGGCAGTGTTACACACAGGAAGCACATAGTAAATTGTTGTTGTTATGTGCAAAGTCGTGTCCGACCCATCGCGACCCCATGGACAATGATCCTCCAAGGCCTTCCTGTCCTCTACCATTCCCCGGAGTCCATTTAAGTTTGCAACATAGTAAATACATGCAGCAAATAAAATATGCAGCCAAGTAGGTACAACGGCTATGCAGACAGATTGGGCAATCCCTCTAAATATGAATATCTGAGTTTTCAGTCCACTCAGCAGCAGCTCAGGAGAGTACAAAGAGCTCTGTCACATCCCCCCAGAAAGCACAATGCTCACATTCCTGGGACAGATGGAAATGTTCAGCAGGCTGTGCCACAATCACTTTCAGGACCTGAGAGTCATCTTGGTGTAGCTGTTAAGAGCGATGGCCTGTAATCTAGACAAGCCAGCTTTGATTCCGCGCTCCTCCTTCACATGAATCCAGCTGGGTGACCTTGAGCTAGTCACAGTCCAGTTAGAGGTGCTCTCTCAGAGCAGTTCTCCCAGAGCTCTCTCGGCCCCACCTACCTCACAGGGTGGTCTGCTGTGGGGGAGAGGAAGGGAAGGCGATTGTAAACTGCTTCGGGACTCCTTCAGGGAGTGAAAAGTGGAGCATAGGAACTAAGCAACTAGTCTCTTTTAATTATTTCTTTTTCACAACGGGGAAAGCGTCTGCTATTAATTACTAACATGGAGAGTTTTATTTTTCCAATGTTTTTGTGAACTACAACTGAACTCAAAAGGACTGATTAGCTGTTTTAGCAAAGAATTATCATGTGGCATCACAGGGCTTAATTTGGATATTATGACTCAGTGTACTAATCTGCCCCAATTTACTGTTGCCTTACACCTGCCAGCTGCAACCGCATCAGATTCTGAGGGAGAAGCCATGTGGAAAGTTCTTCCAGGATCAGCACCAGAGTCACAGGAACCACCAGCAGACTCAGAACCAGCCCAGGAGCCCAGCTCAGAACCTGAACCAGGTACAAGCCCTCAGCCTCTGGGCACCTGGGAACAATCGTAGCAGTGCAGGATTGGCCTAAAACATCCAGGATAAGGATCTGTCCAGCCACTACTTGAAGGCCACCCATGAGGTGCTCACCACCTCCTTAGGCAGCCCATTCCACTGCTGAACTACTCTGACTGTGAAAAAAAGTTCTTGATATCTAATCAGTCCCGTTCTACACATAGTTTAAAGTCGTTATTGTGGGTCCTTTCCTCTGCTGCCAACAGGGACCTTTCCCTGCCCTCCTCCAAGTAACAACCTTTCAGATCCTTCAAGAGAGCCATCCTGTCCCCTCTCAGCCTCCTCTTCTCCAGGCTGAACATTCCCAAGTCCCTCAGCCTTCCCTCAAAGGTCAGGAGCTGCTAAACTGTGGATCTCCAGAGGTCAATGGACTACAAACAACATGAAGCCCTGCCAGAACAGTCAGTTGGCAGAGGCTAATGGGAACTGTAGTCTATGAACATCTGGAGAGCCACTGTTTGGCCATCCCATCATAGATAGGGTTCGGTCACCAGGCCTCAGATCATCCTGCAAAAGGCAGTGGCAGCTCCAGAATGGAGCCCTGATCACATTTTTAAAAATCTGCACAGCCAATCAAATCTCCAGGGGTCAATCAGACCTTACTGGGCAAAAGCCTCACCAGGGCCAGCCTGTTTTCTACAAGCGCGTGGTGAGACCCAGGAAAGCCATCCACAGGTGCCAAGGTGCCTGTTGGGGTCCCCTGCACCGTGCACTGTCACCGTGCACCGTGCTCTGCAGGGGGTTGGACTAGATGACCCATGAGGTCCCTTCCAACTCTATGATTCTATGAGCCAGTCAGCACCTTTCGAACTATTTCGAAGAGACCACCTCTCTGCATGATTCTTCTGTCTAAAGAAAACGTGACACTGGAGCTCTGGTCTTAGAAACATCCCTTAAATTGGGTGCAAACCTTTAAAAAGAACCTGATTTCCAACATACAGGTTCCCCCAAGGAGCCAAAAAAAATACACATAACAAGTAAACCGAAAATGCAGACTACCGCACCAGGCTAGTTCCCAAAATGCCGACGTGGACATTTTGAAATCCAGTACGTTTCAAGGAAACCGTCCAAAATAATAAGTAATAACCATGAGGGGCAGTATTAGAACTTATTTCAGATCAGGACAATGCTTTTGGCAGGGTTGACAGCCTCCAGGGGGGGACAGGAGATCTCCCAGAATCACAATGTCCAGACAGAGATCGGTTTCCCCTGGAGAAAATGGCTGCTTTTGAGGGCGGGGTCTAGAGCATTGTAAAAACCTTCCCGTCCCAAACACTGCCCCCAGGCTCCGCCCCCAAAACTCCAGGAATATTCCAATTCCAATCTTAGCTTTTAGGGAGCTAGCAATTTTCCAAAGACCACGCATTTCTGGGTCCAGCTTTACAGATTTTGGGGTGCTATTCATTTTCTTAGTGGAAGATTTGCACCCAAGGTGAGACATATCTGACTTGTACAAGCCATGAAACGTGTCAGGATCCATGTTGATATCTACATCCTGCCATGTTTTTACTGCATTGAGTGCAAAGAAACTGCACCGTTGATTTCCCAGTGTTATAGATAAGCCAAAAATGAAATCAAAAGGCCAAAATAATCAGTCTCTCATCGACTCTTATTAGGTATAATAATCGATATATTAATCATTCAGCTTCTTGGCAATCAGAACGGGCTCCCAAGTACGTTTCTCCCGTTTTCTGATTCTTCCTCAGTGATTGGCAATCACTGAGGAAGAATCTGAAAACGGGAGAAATGTACCTGGGAGCCCGTTCTGATTGCCAAGAAGTCGAATGATTAATATGTTTTCACTGTATGCATGCTTTGTAATTCTGTGTCCTCTGCCAGAGGGGGGACGGAGTAAGCACTTAGTGAGGTTGGGATATTGTTTTGAAGTATGGAGTTGTTTCACTTTGATCTCTAGGGTGGCTGGGGTGGGAGGATGAAAGGAGAGGAAGATTCGGTGTTATCTACATAACAATTCCTTGGGAGGCCCGGTTGAGCTTCGCACCTGGGTGTTGTAAAGGTGACTGGGAACCTGGGGAGGTGACCTTCCACAACAAGGTGGCATGACGTGACCTGAAGGTGGAGCCGATGGGGAATCTATCAGTCTGTATGTGCAATGCGAGTCCATCTTAACAACAGCAATGTCATGATCTTAGTTCGTTTCTTTTCAATAAATCGTTTTTCCTGAACACATTATTTATTTATTGCCTTTTTATACCGCCCTCCCTTGGAGCTCAGGGCGGTTCACAATATATTATTTGAGAAGTCGACTAGGAACCTGACAAAAAAAAAAGGGGGGGGGGTTCACCTGTCTGAACAGGGATAGAAACAGAGAATCCTAGAGTTGGAAGGAACCATCCAGTTCATCTGGGCTGAGTTTGCAAGGAGCTTTTATTCCAATCCCAGGATGATTCAGTCCCTCCCGTCTACACTGAATGCGATTTCCATTTTGATTTTGGCTGATTTAAATTTTCCCTCTGCAACACGCAGGATTGATCTGGAGTGACCCTACTTTTCTCCCACAATATCCCGGAGTGGATATAACCCTCAATATTTGAAAAATCAGCATGAGTAAAAGTGCAGCTGTCCACTTTACCCAAAATACCTTGCTGTGCCTCCAATGCTGTAGAAAAGCCCTGATTGGCCAGGGCGTCAGTTCAAAGGCTTCCTTGTCCCCAGGCTGCTTAAAGGGGAAGCCCTAACTTTTCTCAGCAGAGATTTTCCTCTTGGATTTATTCCCCCTCCTCTGCTGTCTCTAATCCTCTCCCTCCCCCCCCCCCCACTTCAAGAAAAGAAAGAAAAAGGCTCCTGCTGCACTTGGCTCCCCACCCCTTCTGAGCTTCCCTAATCATGTGCAGAACACATTTCTGTTTCAATAGGGATGGGGGGGATAGAGGAAGTCCTGAGTTCAAATTGATCTGAATTCAGCAGGATCCACAACGGAATAAACAAAGTAAGTGCAGAATCAGCCCTAGTCCAACCCCCTGTCCAGCTGCTGTTTAAAGATGCAGAAGTCTTCCTATCTGTGGTTATTCACCAGTAGAAGTACATGGTCACAGGTCCCTTCCAGATTGGGAATATACACGAATCAGCCTTTTTCGGAATCAAACCCTTGGTACATCAAAGGCTGTATTGTCTACTCAGACTGCCAGCAGCTCTCCAGGGACTTCAGGCAGAGGTCCTTCCAATCACCTTCTGCCCGGCCTTTCGAACTGGAGATGCCAGGGAGTGAACCTGGGACCTTCTGCATGCCAAGCAGGGGCTCTACCACTAAGCCACAGTCCCTCCCAAGCCAAGGCGGGGCTGAGAGCAGAACTAGGGTGCTCTGCCGGCATTATAACAACATTCTGCATTTATACAACGCTGTCCGTATTCATGTATTTTATCCCAACAGCCCTGCAAGAAAGGGCAGAATTCTCCATCTTAGGAAGCAGAGGGACTCTTAGGGAGCAGAGCTGCCTAAAACACAGATTTCCCAGCTCAGTGACTCCTAGCCATTATATGTCGCTACCTGCTCTGAGCCTTCAGGAGAGGGCGGGTTAAAAATAAACTATTATTATTATTATTATTATTATTATTATTATTATTATTATTATTAATTCTTTCCCACAAGAAAGCCAAGCAAGCAAGGACATTCACCTAAACAGAGACTACAAAGACCAGAAATAACCAGCCCAAACTACCAGGAAGTTTGCTGGGGGGTCTTGTGCTAGTCTCAGCCTAGCCTACCTTGCAGGGGCGTCCTGAGGGGGAGGAGAGGAGAACCATGCCAACCACTTTGGGTCCCCATCTGGGAGAAAGGCAGGGTATAAATGAACTTAATGAAGAAATCTACTCTCCCCTCCTCCCTTTTATCTTGACAACCACCACCCTGCGAGGTAGGTTAGGCTGTCAGACACAACCGGCCCCCTGAGGTTCCCGGGCAGAATGGGGGATTCACTCTAACCACTGCACCACACTTGTCTTTTGTGCCTTGAAAAAACAGGCAATAACACAATGATTGGGGAGACCCAAGTTCGAATCCACCCCCCAAATTAAAACTCTGCTGGCTCCCGCCCTTCCCCAAATGAGGAAAGGCAGGGAGGAGAGAAAACCCCCACGCACAAACACACACACACACACCACACTCTAGGGGTAGTCAAACTGCGGCCCTCCAGATGTCCCTGGACTACAATTCCCATGAGCCCCTGCCAGCTAATGCTGGCAGGGGCTCATGGGAATTGTAGTCCAGGGACATCTGGAAGGCCGCAGTTTGACTAAGGAATAAGCCCTCCTCCCCAGATACCTTTTAGGATTTTATTTACTTGTCTTTCAAGCTGTACCCCGCCCCTCCCAGCCCACCTGCTGCCAGGTAGGGGATGAGGGGGCACGGTTGCCAAGTCCAGGTGGGGAAATATCTGGAGATTTGGGAGTGGAGCTTGGAGAGGTCCCTTCAAAGTATCTGTTTCCTCCAAGGAAACTGATCTCTATATTCTGAAGAGGAGCTGTCATTCCGGGATTCCCCCGGCCCCACCTGGAGGCTGGCACCTCACCTGCTTGGGTCACCTTTCCCTCCCAGCCCCGCCTTAAAGGAGCCCTTGCAGGGTCTAGGTCTGACCCTCACCCACAGGTCGCCCCTCCCCGTTGCCCCCCCCCCCCCAGGCTGACCCCCGGCCACGGCGACTCACCCAAAAGTGGTCCTTGAAGAGGGTCTCCCGCATCGTGTCCGCCCGGCGCCCGGAGTCCGGAGGAGCGGCAGCGGGCCAGGCGGAGGCTCCGCACGGAGTTCCTCAATTCGCAGCGCCTGCCGTCCGGTCCTAACGCCGGCCGCTTCGAGGGGAGGAGGGAAACGCAGTTCCTTCTCCCGCAAGGTGCTCGCCCCGGGCGGGAACTCCCGCAGAGATGCAGCGGGGGACTCCCGAGGTGTGCAAGAGAAGGGCGTCGCTCGCATTTTGCAATGCATACGGAAGACCCACGCGAATATGGAACACTCTGCTAATATTCTACTCGCTGTAATTTACATTTATTGAGAGATCTTTAAGGGAGCAATATCTTTCTCTGTGAATCTAATATAGCTAATGAATCTCAGGCATGGATGCTTCTCTGTGACTCTCGTGTGTTCTCCGTGATGTTTATCTGATTTAGCTAAAAGTTTGTTTATTTTTGTTTTATTTTTATGTCACTGACAGAACAGGTTCAATATCCCATGGAACAGAATAGATTACAGAATCCCTGCCGAATAATCCTTCACTGGGTAGTGGATGGGGCTGAGAGATCCCCGAGAGAACTGCTCATGAGAGCAGCTCTAACAGGACTGTGACTAGCCCAAGGTCACCCAGCTGGCTGCATGTGGAGGAGCAGGGAATCAGACATGGTTCTACAGATTAGAGGCCACCACCCTTAACCATAACACCATGCTGGCTCTCAGCATGCATGCTTAAGGAAGATACAATGCATGTGCATTCTATTTTTATTTGGACTCACTAACACTTCTGATATGTCAGAATTAGCCACAGGGGTGCCGTGCAGTGCACACTTACTCAGGAGTAAACCCCATTCAACCCAGTGGAAATTAGTTCTGCATGAACATACCCGAAAGATTATACCTAGAATTAAACTTTGTTGATTGCAAACTGTATTCGACACTTCGGTGCAGGCTGCAAGGCAGTGACCCTGGGCATTTCCTTAAGACCAAGCAACATTGTAGGAAGTAAGATTTGCTTCCAGGTAAGCGTGTGTGGGCTTAATTTCTACGGCTGCAGTCCTAAATATAATTACTTGGATGTAATCCATGCCACAATCAATGCAGTTTGCTTTTGAATCAGCCTGGGGTTTCAGAAAATTGTCACCATTCTTAATGTGCCTACAAAGCAGTTCCTCCCCCCCCCCCATCAACAGGCCATAGAAGGCTATACCTGTTGAATTTCTGCCCCACACCTAGCCACTAAAGATACAGGGAGCCCACCAGACCAACGAGCTAACCCCCAGCCTAACAAACCCTGCACCAATAATAGAAGTCTCACTTCTGAACCCAAATCGTGAGAATCAGCTGAAGTGATGGTGCCATTGGGAGAAATTTGAAGGCGATAATTAAAACCTTTTTCAAGTTGCCTGTATAAACAACCCACCCCTCTTGTCTTAATTTCCCACTTTGCAGCAAAGGAGCCTGGGTCAAGCTTTGAATAGGCTGTGTGGAGGAGGGGGTACTGTTAAGAAGGTGCAACTTCCGAGCCAGTTGGTGCATAGAACACCATTGTCCATTACAAGAAATTCAAGGGGAGATTCCTCTAAAATTAGACTCCATCAAGCAGTTCAACGCCATCTCCCGACGACTAACAAAAACCTGGACATTCTGAAGCATTACAGGCAGAGTCAGTTTGCACCAGTTCCAGTCGTTGCCTGCGTTTTTCTTGTTCCCCTTTGATTTTCACATAATTACACCACACCCTGCATTTCCTACATTCCTTGGTCTTTTGCCCTTGCCGGTTTGCATTTTTCCTTCATCTGTGTACTATTTCCCAAGTATGCCCCCCCTAATCTGCGGATACCTCAGTCCATAGATTGGGGCCATGCCAGCACTAAACAGATTTTTCTGCAAACTTGGGGGACACCCTCCTTCAGAGTTGGTAGAAAAATCTGAAATCTTCAAAATAAAAATACATAAGGGGTTCTCTTCAGCATGGTGAAAGGAGGTGCGGTGGGCCCAGTGAGGGTGGCGGTGGCGAAGAAATATAATAACCTTGAAACAAAAACTTGCTCATGCTCCAGGATGACGACATCAAAGGGAGATTTCAGAGTCTACCTGTAAAATTAGACTAGTTTGCCCCCATCTCCCAAGGACTTAACAAAAAAACTGGTCTTTCTGAGCTATCACAGGTCTTTGCTAGCTTAGTGACCATTTATCAGTTATTGCCTTAGCAAGAAAGGGAGGATGGGATTCCTCCCCCCCCCCCAAGTCATAGAATCATAGAGTTGGAAGGGACCTCCTGGGTCATCTAGTCCAGGAGTAGTCAACCTGTGGTCCTCCAGATGTCCATGGACTACAATTCCCATGAGCCCCTGCCAGCATGCTGGCAGGGGCTCATGGGAATTGTAGTCCATGGACATCTGGAAGACCACAGGTTGACAACCCCCTGCACTATGCAGGACACTCACAACCCTATCGCTCATCCACTGTCACCTGCCACCCCCTTGAATCTTCACAGAATCAGCCTCTCCGTCAGATGGCTCTCCAGACTGTTTAAAAATCTCCAAAGATGGAGAACCCACCACCTCCCGAGGAAGCCTGTTCCACTGAGGAACCGCTCTAAGTCCCATGGGCCCCTCTTATATAATCTCTATATAAAATCTTAAACAACCACAAAGAAGTTCCTGTTGGATTTATTTTGCCACATACAGACTTGTAGGGTTACCAACGTTTAAACTGGTTCGTCTAGTTGTCACTGTAAATATCAATTTGATCTTCCACAAATGCCCAGGGTCGTTATTCACCTCGCTGTTATGACTGATTTCAACTGTACATTTCCATGTGTTCAGCCTGTTTCGGGACAGAACATTTTTTTCCTGGCCTGTTGGAAACCCTTTCTGTTTTGGCTTGGGTTTTTTTTTTTAAATCTTGAGGCTGCTGTTGCTTCCCAGGCGGGAGAGAGCAAGCCTACAGGCCCTGATCCTGCAATGAAGTGAACGGAATCCCTGTACTTTTGCATGTGTGTGTGTGCAAAGTGCCACTAAGTCATGACAGATTTAGGGCAATCTGAGCCAGGGGGTTTCAAGGCCAGTGAGAAGCAAAGGTGGTTGGCCATTTCCTTCCTCTGCAGAGTCTTCCTTGGTGGCCTCCCGTTCAAATACCATCCCTGTTTAGCTTGGACTTATGGTGACCCCAGCCAGAGGCTTTCAAGGCAAGGGAGAAGCAGAGGGGGTTGGCCATTGCCTTCCTCTGCAGAGTCTTCCTTGGTGGCCTCCCATCCAAGTCCGGAACCTGCTTAGCTTAGACTTATGGCAACACCAGCCAGGGGCTTTCAAGGCAAGCAGAGGTGGTTTGCCATTTGCCTTCCTCTGCAGAGCCTTTCTTGGTGGTCTCCCACCCGAATGTGGGAGTGAGCAACTCAGCATGCCTGGACATTCCTGGGCCCTATATCACTCTAAGGGTTCCTAGATGTGATCTCCTTGAATGAGATGCCACTCTGTGTCTTGACCTAGGAGTTGCCCTCTGGCCCCCCATTCTCCATTTGTCGTCTCACTTCCTCTACATGGCCTTCCATGGAGATATGTGTCTCTGCAAACCTCTCCTGTAGGCCCAGAGTCCTCATAGACACGATGCCGAAATAGCTGGCCATTTGGGAAAGGACTCTTCAGATTCTCTCTCTTCTTATGGCTGCAACCTGAATGTGAACTGGATCTACTGGAATAAAAGTTAAGTTTACCTTTTTTGCAACATCCTTCTTGGGAGATTTATTGACTGCACTCGTCCCATGGTTTTATGACTGGGCAAACTCTGCATTATTAGCCAAATCACCCAATACCAAGTACCGCTGCTGCTTATCTTCTGAGATCTAAGGACCACCTTCCCTCCTGCCCTTTTACGCGTGAGAAAATGTGACACCACTAGATTCATCATTAAAAGGTACATGCCCCCCTGTTTTCCGCACCAGTGGTCATCTTGTGAGTAGGAAACAACCAGTCCTTCCCTATGAATTCCTGGAAGGCCTTGGTTTCTTCGTCAGTCGAGGACAGGAAACACTCATGGTTATTTGTAAATCTGAACTCGGGACCCGAGAAGGGGAACTGTGAGCAATTCAACCGGGGAGTGGGAAAAAAACCCTAAGACCACAGAGCTGAACTACTTTCCCTCCCCAAACCTTGTCTTTCTTGGCTTCCACCCCTCAAATCCTTCATCAGTCTACGTAGAAGATAAGGAGGATTATCCTTACTGTAAAGTTCAAGACTTGAATCCCACTAGTCCACAGACATCTGGAGAGTCACAGATTGGTCATCCGTGCTGAATAGGGCTACCGTTCCCTTCCTCTCCCTGCCACAGGGACCCTGGGAGATAGGTGGGGCTGAGAGAGAACAGTTCTGGCAGAACTGTGACCAGCTGGGAATGAGGGGGAGGGTTGCCAGATCCAGGTTGGAAAAATCATGTAGATTTGGAGGAGGAGCTGAGGGGTGCGGGCGGGGTGTCATCTAGTCTATCCCCCAATGTCTACCCTCCAAAATGGCCATTTCCTCCAAGGAAACTGAGGGGCAAGGGAGAAACCCCTCGGAGTCCTTGCCTCCAGGCCAGAAGTCTCGCATTAGTCAATGACAGTATGCACAAAATTAAGACTTCCGCCTACCTTTCCAGGTTCCCCAGATTTCCAGAGCTGTTTGAAGGATGCAGAATATTGGGAGATTTGGTTCATGCAGCAGAGTTTTGCCCAGCCACAAAAGCATGATCCTGAGGACAGGGAATAAGTCCCCCAAGAAGTGCATTGCAAAAAAAAAAGAGAAACTTACACTTATTCAACAACAACAAGAAGAGTTGGTTTTGCTACCCTGCTTTTCTCTGCTAGGAGGAGTGTCAAAGTGGCTTCTAATTGCCTCCCTCTCCTCACACGTCCTGTGAGGTAGGTGGGGCTGAGGCAGCTGTGACAGGACTGCTCTGTGAGAACAGCACTATCAGGACTGTGGCTAGTCCAAGCTAGCTGCACGCGGAGAAGCAGGAAAAAGCCTTTCTCTCCAGGTTAGAAGGCCGTCGCTCTTAACCATTGCACTACAATCCAATTCACATTCAGGATGCAGTCAGAAGAAGGAGAAGGAGAAGGAGAAGGAGAAGGAGGAGAAGGAGAAGAAGAAGAAGAAGAAGAAGAAGAGTTGGTTCTTATATGCCGCTTTTCCCTACCCGAAGGAGTCTCAAAGCGGCTAACAGTCGCTGATATCCCTGCTCGGTCAGAACAGTTTTATCAGTGCCGTGGCAAGCCCAAGGTCACCCAGCTGGTTGCATGTGGGGGAGCGGGGAATCGAACCTAGCATGCCAGATTAGAAGTCCGCACTCCTAACCAAACTGAGAGAGAGAAGCCTTATCCCTCTCACAGATGGCCAGCTTGTCCGGCATCACACATGTGAGAGCATGAGGGCATCGTCTCCACAGGAGACCTGCAGGGAGATGTGTTTCCATGGAAGGCCATGAGCAGCGAGGAAGTGGACAAACGGAGAACAAAAGGAGGGGTCAGGAAGGCAACTCCCAGATTAACACAAAAGTAGGTATCCCAAATTGGGCCTGCATGATATAGTGGTTAAGAATGGCAGCGGCCTTTAATCTGGAGAATAAGGTTTGATTCCGCGCTCCTCCACACGCAGCCAACTGGGTGACCTTGGGCCAGTCACAGTTCTCCCAGAGCTCGCTCAGCCTCACCCACCTTTCTGGGTTCTGTGGCAGGGAGAGGAAAGGAATGGTGATTGTAAGCTGCTGCGGGACTCCTTCGGGTAGTGAAAAGCAAGTAGGGCATTAAAAAACAGCTCTTTCCTCTTCTCATTCTAGGAGAGAATACCTCTATGCCCTTAGAGTGATGTAGCTTCCTCCCCCTCCCCTCCCACAAGCATGTCCAGGCCTGCTGAGTCACCCACTCTAACCAGGAAGACCAAGAGAGACATATTCTGGGTGTGTTTCCATGCACGAATAACAAGAGGAAGTCCATGAAACTCACTCTCTCTGGCTGCTGGCAATGTGAAGCCAAGCTGCTCTACTGCTCAGCCAAAGGCAATGAAGAAGAGGGATCAGTGGCTCAGTGGGAGAGCCTCTGCTTGGCATGCAGAAGGTCCCAGGTTCAATCCCCGGCATCTCCAGCTTAAAAGGACCAGGAGGCAGGAGATAATGTGAAAGACTCCACTGACTCATTGCTAAAACATCCATTTGGCATGCAGAAGGTCCCAGGTTCAATCCGTTGCATCTGAGAGCCACAAAGATGAGGGATCAAACCAAATAGAGAAAAGCAGAGACAGTTTTGTGTAGTGGTTAGCAGTGTGGACTTCTAATCTGGCATGCTGAGTTCGATTCTGCACTCCCCCACATGCAGCCAGCTGGGTGACCTTGGGCTCGCCACGGCACTGATAAAGCTGTTCTGACCGAGCAGGAATATCAGGGCTCTCTCAGCCTCACCCGCCTCACAGGGTGTCTGTTGTGGGGAGAGGAAAGGGAAGGCGAATGTAAGCCGCTTTGAGATTCCTTTGGGTAGAGAAAAGCAGTATATAAGAATCAACTCTTCTCCTTCTTCTTCTTCAATTTATTATTAGTGCTCCAAAATGTTTAAAAACCATCAAAGAATATTTTCTCAGCTGGGCAAACATAAAATATCTCAGTATGCACACTAATTTTGTTTAGATCATCTGATCTTCATCAGGGGTCAATATCTAAATGTACACAGTTTTCATGTAACACATTTCCCCCCCCCCATTTTTAAGGGGGGGATTCTTTAATCTGCTATGGCTGTTTCTGGTCCTGCAAAGCATTCATATTGGCAGACTCCTCAGCCAGCAAATATTTCCTATCCTTCCGCTGGGTACTCGAAAATCCTGCTCTGTGCTTCTTTGCAAAAGGGTCCAAAATGACCTCATTTTTTAAAGCTAATTTTTGGGCAAAAATGCATACGATATTACAGTTAATGCTTAAGTTTAAGTTTCCTTTAAAACCCGAGAATATGTTGTTGAGCTTTTATCCAGAAAAGTTGCCATGCCAAGCAGAAACTTTCTTTTTGTAATGCTATGACTGCGGCTAGAATAACTCTGGCAAGGGAGTGAAAATTGTCAACCTCGCCTTTGATATCGGCCTGGATGGACAAGATCGCAGATCGTGCAAAAATGGCCAAACTAACTAGTCAGGTCAATGGAAGATCAACGCAAGAATTCGAAGAACAATGGCGTGATTACCTGGAATTTCGCAGTAAATAGATTTAAGGGTGAACAATGATGAACCAACACTCCCAAATTTCTGTTGGGGAGATTTCCTGTATTTCTGTTTTTTTCTCTATAGCCCCAAAAGAGTTTTGCGCTCCACCACCTCCAACTGGCTGCGGATCCCTGGCCCCAGAGAAACATGTCGGACCTCAACAAGGGCCAGAGCCTTCTCGGTCCTGGCCCCCACCTGGTGGAACGAGCTACCTGAAGAAATCAGGGCCCTGTCTGAACTCCCACAATTCCACAGGGCCTGCAAAAGGGAGCTCCTCCACCAGGTGTTTGCTTGAGGACTTGAAACATCTGCTGGTCCCCCCCCACCCCCCAGGGATATGTCAGTGTTGTTGTTCATGCTATGTTATTATTGTTATCTGTCAGATTGTTATAATATTCTATGTAACTATTTTTACAACGTTCTATGTAAACCGCCCAGAGCCATATGGAAGGGTGGCATAAAAATCCAAATATATATATGTAACGTATCATTTTTTCTTCTTGTAATAATAGAAATGCTTTGAGCAGGGATGGGACTAGATGGCCTGGATGGCCCCTTCCCACTCTAGGATTCTAGGAGTCTAGTTCAGCCATGGAATGGGCTGCCTAAGGAGGTGGGGGGAGCTCCCACTCACTGGCGGTCTTCAAGCAGTGGCTGGACAGATCCTTCTCCTGGATGCTTGAGGCTGATCCTGCACTGAGTAGGAGTGGGACTAGATGGCCTCTATGGCCCCTTCCCAGTCTAGGATTCTTTGAGACTAGTTCAGCACTGAAATGGGCTGCCTTAGGAGGTGGTGAACTCCCCCTCACTGGCTGTCTTCAAGCAGCGGCTGGACAGATCCTTATCCTGGATGCACTGAGCAGGGGATGGGACTAGATGGCCTGTATGGCCCCTTCCCACACTAGGATTTTAGGAGTCTAGTTCAGCAGTGGAAGGGGCTGCCTAAGGAGGTGGGGAGCTCCCCCTCACTGGCCGTCTTCAAGCAGAGGCTGGACAGATCCTTCTCCTGGATGCTTGAGGCTGATCCTGCATTGAGCAGGGGGTTGGTCTAGATGGCCTGCGAGACCCCTTACAATTCTATGATTCTACGATTCTATTCTATGATTCCACTGTCATGTCGAGGATCTGTCACCAAAATGCTGAATCCTGAGGAAGGGAAGGAAACGTTGACGGCCAGTGACTGGAACGGACTTGTCAATTCTATGAAAGGTGAATGAACTCAGGGAGTTTCCCGTCTCTGACAGTTCTGGTCTTGTGCCTCTTCATACATCTCGTTGCTCCTCAGATCATAAATTTGCCTCTCAAATCCCATTTGCCAACCTCCAGGAAGGAGCTGAAGAGTGGAGAAACCGACAGCGGGAAAAGCTGCGTGGAATTATTTTTATTTTATTTGTGGAAATAATCATGAACAAAACAAGCCCTTTGTAAACGTCCTCAAGAGGGTTGGGAAACTGCCAAAATGTGTATTGATTATTCAAAAGTACATTTCTAATCCTTTTCCCAGTGGCAACTGTTAACCAAAAGCACAAAATGTTGGGAATATCAAACAACACAGCAAAACTGGACATTTCCCCAAGAACTTTATCGATACCTGTGTTACTTACTCCTTAGGCCATTTATAGTAGTTAGCAGTGTTACAAAATTACTAGGTAAAAGGTAAAGGTATCCCCTGTGAAAGCACCAGGTCATGTCTGACCCTTGGGGTGACGCCCTCTAGCATTTTCATGGCAGACTCAATACGGGGTGGTTTGCCAGTGCCTTCCCCAGTCATTACCGTTTACCCCCCAGCAAACTGGGTACTCATTTTACCGACCTCAGAAGGATGGAAGGCTGAGTCAACCTTGAGCCGGCTGCTGGAACTCCCAGCCTCATGGGCAGACAGCTTCAGACAGCATTTCTGCTGCCTTACCACCCTGCGCCACAAGAGGCTCTCAGTTACCAACCCAAAATATTCAACAGTGATGATAGTTCAATACACACGGTGGGTTTAAACTACATGTAGAACGGTACTGGCTTGATATCAGGAAAAATTTTCACTGTCAGAGCGGTTCAGCAGTGGAATGGGCAGCCTAAGGAGGCTGGACAGAGACTTATCCTGGATGCTTTAGGCTGATCCTGCCTTGAGCAGAGGGTGGGACTAGATGGCCTCTATGGGACCATCCCACTTTATAGTTCTAGGGCTGCTACCAGTGGAGGATTGGGGGTGGGGGGTTGGGTTAGGGTTGTCAGATCTAGGACATATCTCGAGCAGATTTCGGGATGGAGCTTGGAAGGGACAGGGACCTCAGAGTGGTACAATGACAGACTCCACTCTCCAAGTATCAATTCCCCCTAGGGCAAATTGATCTCTTTAGCTTGGTGACTTCCAGGGATCCCCAGGTCCCACCTGGAGGCTGGCACCCCTAGGCTAATAGCCACTGATGGTTCTCTGCTCCAGAATTTTCTCCAGTCCCCTCCCAAAGCTGGCTATGTTTGTAGCTGCCACCACTTCTGGTGGCAATGAATTCCACCTGTTAATTCCCCTGTGGGTGAAGAAAGACCTTCCTATTGTCGGCTCTAAGCCTGCTGCGCCTTAATTTCATTGACAGGAAGACAGGGAGACAAGGATTTCCTTCTCAGCCTTCTCTGTCCCATGCATAATTTCGTAATCCTGTCTTGTCACCCTTCAATCAGCATTTCTGCAAGCCAAAGAACCTTGACCTCTTCAACCTTTCTTCATACAGAAGCTGTTCTACCCCCTTAATCGTTTTGGTTGCCCTTTCCTGCCACCTTGGGTTTGTGATTAAGAGCGGGGTTGTCTGAATCCCGGCTCCTCCACATGCGGCCAGCTGGGAGACCTTGAACTAGTCACAGTCCTGATAGTGCTGTTCTTACAGCAGTCTCTCTCAGAGCTCTCAGCCCCACCTCCCTCACAGGGTGTCTGTTGTGGGGAGAGGAAAGGAAGGTGATTGTAAGCTGCTTTGAGACTCCTTCGGGCAGTGAAATGCAGGGGATAAATCAAATTCTCTTGCATCTTCTTCTTTTCCAACACAGCCAGCCAAACAACAGCAGGACAGTGTGTGCTGTGCTCATATATCCTGCCAACATGGACTACCTAGACCAACTCTTATATGCTGGGGCTATACCATTTGTTTTCGGTGCCATCTTCTGGTCAGCTCACAGCTGTTTAGTCCTCTTCCCTACCACACAGATGAAAAGAGTTCATCTCAAGTTTTGGATCAGACAGGAGCCCGGGAGGTGGGGATGCCAGCCTCCAGGTGGGACCTGTGGATCCCCCAGAATTGTAGGTTATACCCAGACTAGAGAGATCAGTTCCCCTGGAGAACATGGATGCTTTGGAGGCCAGGCTCGAGGCACTAGGCCCCACTGAGGTCCCTGTCCTCCCCAGACTTCATCCCCAAATCTCCAGGAATTCCCCAACCTGTATCTGGCAACCCTGCACCCTCACCCCCCCCCTCCTGTTGTCAGAAGGGACATTTGCATTCCGACAAGGGGACAAGGAGGCAGGAGAAACATGCCTCAAAATGTCCCCAGACTCCAGAACTCTGCAATTATTGCTGCATTCAGAACTAATCCAGCCGTTAGAACACAACTGCAGGGACCAGCTTCCTTTGCCAGCACGGCCTAGTGGTTAGAGCAACGCCTTTAATCTGGTGAGTCGAGTTTGATTCCCCGCTCCTCCCCCTGCAGGCAGCTGGGTGACCTTGGGCAGCTGTATTGCATCAGCCTAGCAATGAGAAATCTTTTTTCTGACACATGTGGGAATGCACTGGTGACTGAGAGCTGGGCAAAAGCAGAGGTACGTATGGAGATATTTTTATTTAAATACAGGCATTTTGTTTCTGATAATTTTATAATTTAATCTCCATTTAATTTACAGAGAGCATGGCCTCTGGGAGAGCATGTTTCAGAAGGTGGAATCCAAATCAGATGCCTTCACATTAGAAAAACTAGCTGGAGTAGCACCATGTTTATATACATTTAATCTGCAAAATATAAAAAAAGTATTTTGCTTCAGATGCTTTTTAAACATATACCCATTCTAACATGTTTTGAATTTTTTTTTTAGGGGTTTTGTTTGCCCCCCCCAGCAAGCCTTTTGATGTTATTATACATGAGTGCATTCCTCACAATAATTTGGCCACTGACGAAGACCCCCTCGGGGTCAAAATGTGTTTGGTTCATTCTGTGTTGGTCTATTCCATGTGCAGTTAGAAATGGGATGTTTTTAAATTATGTTTTCAAATTATGATGACTATCTTTTTAATATGTGGGCTTTATGCAATAAATATTTGAAAAATTCTAAAAATTACTTTTTCCAACTTTTGGGTTCCTAATTTTAGTTA
This sequence comes from Paroedura picta, assembly GCF_049243985.1. NCBI lineage: Eukaryota > Metazoa > Chordata > Lepidosauria > Squamata > Gekkonidae > Paroedura > Paroedura picta. The sequence goes on from NC_135375.1 coordinate 11,499,693, forward strand.
GGTTGGGTTTTGGTTTCCCTTTTTGGTTTTGCATGAAGGAACCCATGTGATATTTTTCAGGCTTCGAGGAACCCAGGAAGTGATGTCATGCCTCTTCAGAGAAGTGGGCAAGGAAGTGAGAGGCAGAAGTCAGAGAAGAAGAGTTGATTTGTATATGCCACTTTTCTCTACCCAAAGGAGTCTCAAAGCGGCTTCCCTTTCCTCTCCCCACAACAGGCACCCTGTGATGGAGGGGAGGCCGAGAGAGCCCTGATATTACTGAAGAACAGTTGGTTCTTAGATGCCGCTTTTCTATACCCAAAGGAGCCTCAAAGAGGCTTCCAGTCGCCTTCCCTTTCCTATCCCCACAACAGACACCCTGTGAGGTAGGTGAGGCTGAGAGAGCCCTGGGATTACTACTCAATCAGATCAGCTTTATCAGTGCTGTGGCGAACCCAAGGTCACCCAGCTGGCTGCATGTGGTGGAGCAGGGAGTCAACCCAGCTCTCCAGATCAAAATCTGCTGCTCTTAACCACTCCACCACCCTGTTGGAGCGCTTCCATTGTGGAGAAAGAGACAAGGCCTGGTGAGCAACAGGGGAAAGTTGGCTCCAGTGCCGTCTAGTGAAGTCGGCAGTCATCTGGATTTTTGAGAAAGGAACCCCAGGGGAGCTCTTGCATAACTGCAGGGTTCCCTGAAACCCTGGTTGGAAATCCTTGAACAAAACTGTGCTCCTGAGTGGCCGCTCATTAACACTGGAAACTCCACTCAGCAGCATGGACGTGTCGACCTGCTCCCCCCCCCCTCCCCAAATGGCTAATGACAAGACTGGAAGGGTATGGCCCAGGAGGGCATGCAGTTATGCCTCCCAGCATTCTGCATGATCACACCCTTTATGGGGTTTCTTGAGGCTTGAAGAATATTCTCCCCCTGCAGGCAGCTGGGTGACCTTGGGCAGCTGTATTGCATCAGCCTAGCAATGAGAAATCTTTTTTCTGACACACATGGGAATGCACTGGTGACTGAGAGCTGGGCAAAAGCAGAGGTATGTATGGAGATATTTTTATTTAAATACAAGCATTTTGTTTCTGATAATTTTATAATTTAATCTCCATTTAATTTACAGAGAGCATGGCCTCTGTGAGAGCATGTTTCAGAAGGGGGTTCTTAACGGTAAAAAAGAAGTTAAGAAAGGCTGGTCTATAGTTTACCTACCTTTCTTTAATTCCTGCCATGTGCCTCACACTGAATCAACCATGAGTTCCATCAAATCACTGTCTTCAGACTACCATTCAGATCTTTTGCTCCTTTTGCTGCCAGCTTCCTTTATCTGGAATTTGAACTCAGGACCTCCGCACATGCAAAACAAATGCTCTACTGCTGAGGCACAGCCCTACTGGTTACACTGACCAATTGCAATGTCCTAGATCCCGTAAATCCAGGGGTAGTCAACCTGTGGTCCTCCAGATGTTCATGGACTACAATTCCCATGAGCAAATGCTGGCAGGGGCTCATGGGAATTGTAGTCCGTGAATATCTGGGAGACCACAGGTTGACTATCCCTGCCGTAATCCATCTTGAGTCTCACCAAGGAAAATAAATTGAATTCATTCTGGGGACGGGTGTGCCTCTGTTGATCTACTACTGCTGCCTTCTGGAGAAAGGCAGGAGCAACATCCCAATTCCTTGCAAGATCTGATTTTTCTGAAAGGGGCGTGGTTAGTGAGGCTTCTACAACAGAGGCTGCGAATTGGCTTCACATCCCTCCATCTCCCAGCCCCAAATCTTGGCACCTGACACCCTCATTCTGCATAAGGGGGGCAATGGTACACCAAGCTAGGTTCCACTTAAATATTAGAAAACATTTTCGGAGGGTGACGGCTTTACATAGGTGGAATACGCTGCCTCGGAGGGCAGTGGAGACCCCTCCACTGGAATTTTTTTTGGAGGAAACTAGATGAACGTCTGTCAAGAAGGTGTGTGTTTTTCAGTCCCTAAGAAGGCGGCAGGCTCAATTGGAAGGCCCTTTATGGTCTCTTCCAGCTCTGTGCGATTCTGATTCAGACATATAGCAGTGTAATACCAAATTGAGCAAAATAGCCAGTGAAAAGAAGCAGCCCACAGGGACACACAAGCAAGGAAAACGAGGATGTGGAAGGACCACCATATGTTAGAGAAACACATTAGACCACCAACACAACAGTTAAGATCACACCCACAAAGATTTATGTACGTAGAACGTTTAATTCTCAAGATCTGTACAGTCAACTCACACATCTTTTTTCTTAAGTCTCTGGGGGCAAAAACAGAACCAGAGTGCTATTAGCAGCCACGGACAGAAACACCCGGCTGAAGAGCTTTATGCTTCAAAGGTGGACAGGAAGTTTGTCACTATCTCCTTCAGCTTGGCTTCTGTCTGTTCAGAGATCTTCCCGTCAGTCCTGTTCAGGGGAAACCAAAAATGAATCTCAACTCACTTCCCCGCAAAGGTCAGCAGTTCACGGTGGCCTTCTCACCTCTTGCTCTCCCCTCCCCATTCAAAACCAAAAACAAATCTGAAGCAATAAGGTTTTCGTTTCATCTTGCACATCAGCTAAGAAAACAGTTTATTTTTAGCTCAAGGCTACAAGGTCAAGCAGGTGCCGTCACTGGAATCCAGAACTGAAACCTGGCAAAGCTTTAAAGGTAAAGGTATCAGGCACCAGGTAAAGGCACCAGGTCATGTCTGACCCTTGGGGTGACGCCCTTTAGCATTTTCATAGCAGACTCAATACAGGGTGGTTTGCCAGTGCCTTCCCCAGTCATTACCGTTTACCCCCCAGCAAGCTGGGTCCTCATTTTACCGACCTCGGAAGGATGGAAGGCTGAATCAACCTTGAGCCAGCTGCTGGGATTGAACTCATAGGCAGACAGCTTCAGACAGCATTTCTGGTGCCTTACCACCCTGCGCCACAAGAGGCTCTTAGCAAAGCTTTAAATGGGGTTTATATGAAGATTTATCATTGCTGGACAAGTTTATTGGTTGAAGTGTGGTAAGGACTGAACATACAAAACTAGGCCACAGCCATTCCCAGGGCTTCAGGTTCAAGGCCAACAGGGTGGTCCGTTCCTCAACCATAAATCTAAACCAAGGGTCCCCAACAAGTACCACTCCGAAAGAGAGTTTTGGTACCCTGCTTTTTACTACCCAAAGGAGTCTCAAAGCGGATGACAATTGCTTTCTCTTTCTCTCTCCACAATAGACGCCCAACGAGGTAGTTGGGGTTGAGAGAGCTCAGTGAGAACTGGGACAGGCCCAAGGTCACCCAGCTAGCTGCACATGGGAGGAGGAGTGGGGAATCAAACATGACTCGCTGGATTAGAAGCGGCTGCTCTTAACCACTACATCAAGCTGCTCTTAACCACTACATCAAGTGAATGGTTCCCAGTGGGGCTCCTGATTGGCTGGGCAGATGAGAAGGCATCTTGTTAAACAGAGGTTCTGCCTGGATAAGACCAAAGAAGAGTCCTGCTGGAACAAACCAAAGCCCCGTTAAGTCCAGCATTCTGTTCACAAAGGGGCCTCCAGGAAGAACACAACAGAATCCATGTTGGATGAGGCCAATAGCCCATCCAGTGTGTGTCATACCGTGGCCCAAACCCAGGTGCCATCAGGAGATCCCCCAGCAGGGCCAGAACTCCAGGAGCCCTCCCAGTGTGGCCCTCCAAGCACCAAGGATGCCAAGCATCCCTGCCCCAGACAGAGTGTTTTATCTATACCTTGCGGCTAATAGCCCCTCATGGTTCTCTGCTCTTCAGAACATAAGGGAAACCATGTTGGATCAGGCCAATGGCCCATCAAGTCCAGCACTTTGTGTCACACAGGGGCCAAACCCAGGTGCCACCAGTGAGGGCCAAGCTCCGGAAGTCCTCCCCTGTGGTCCCCAAGCACCAAGGAGACAGAGCATCCCTGCCCCAGACAGAGTGTACCATCTATGCCTTGTGACTAATAACCACTCATGGACCTCTGTTCTACAGGTTTATCCAATCCCCTCTTGGAGCTGCCTAGGCTGCAACGACTTCCTGCAGCAAGGAAGCCCACAAGGAAAATGACTGCAGCGGCATCATCCTGCCCACGCTCTGCATAAACCGCTCCCAACAGAGTTTCTGCCTCTAGCCCTGGAGGAAGCAGGGATGCTTCATGCCTAGCCCCAAAGGGCGTCTCTACCTGATCGTGGAGAGGAGGGCCTGATGTTGGCTCAGAACGTGGGCGAGGAAAGCGCTCTCAAACTTGGTGATCTTGCTGGGCTCCAGCTTGTCCAGGTGACCTCTCACTCCAGCATAGATAACAGCCACTTGTTCTTCAATAGCCATGGGGACTGGGGAGAGAAAGCATTCAGTGAAGCAACACAGACATCGCAGGAGAAGGAAGAGGAGAGGAAGGAGAGCTGGGGGGGAGGGGGTCGTACCCTACTTTTCACTATCTGAGAGAGTCCCAAAGTGGCTGATAAGTACCTTTCTCTTCCTCTCCCCCCAACTGACACCCTGTGAGGGGTCCCGTTCCTGGCTGCCAGACAATCCTTGGATCTCTGGTTACACGACACATACTATGCAACGAACAAATAATCCCCCTGGCGTAATGAGAGTTGCACACAAGGAAGCTAACCTCAGGCATGTGCGGGGCTAATACGGATCAGGACCATGTTGCATGGGAAACAGGGCTTCTTCCCAACATTTCCCCCAAGATGCAACGACGGTGATGGGGAGAGATACAGTTTTGCTCTAATGGGGTACCCCAAAGCTTTCCCAACAATATATGTGGAGCCCCTGATAGGACAGAGAGCATCCCATTGGGGGGGGGGGGGTGCTTCAAGCTCCATCTCTCTATGTGCCCAATCCAAAGGGATGTTTCACAGGGGAGCTGTGCTGGTCTGCAGTGAAACATCTAGATCACTGAGACCAGCGGAGGCCGACAGGACTTTCACAGGGTAGCTTTTTGCGATAGCTGACAAAGCGAGCTGAGACTCTCAAACTAAATTTCCCAGAAGGAAAAAATTCAGCACCCCAAAACATAATATTTCGAAGGGTAACTCTATTGTTCCAGGGTAGATCAGCTGCATCCTAATCCAGATTTTCACCTGCTAGGTAGGACAAAGTGAGACGGGAATCGCTCGATGACAAAGCACCCTACCTCCAAAGACGCTAGCCAAAGTTGCTGGCCGCGGAACCTTTTGACCAGGGGTAGTCAAACTGCGGCCCTCCAGATGTCCATGGACTACACTTCCCAGGAGCCCCTGCCAGCATTCGCTGGCAGGGGCTCCTGGGAAGTGTAGTCCATGGACATCTGGAGGGCCGCAGTTTGACTACCCCTGCTTTTGACGATTCCCTGTAGTTAAATCCCTTACCGTACTGCCCTTGCTTCAGCAGCTCGGTCAGACGTACTCCGCGATTCAGCAGCTGCTGGGTGGCGGCGTCCAGGTCGGAGCCGAACTGCGCAAAGGCGGCCACTTCCCGATACTGCGCCAATTCCAGCTTCATGGTTCCGGCCACCTGAGGGAGAGAGGGGGACAGGGCTCACTTCCCGCCTCCTTGCCAAGTGAGCCTGAATGGCGTGCGTAGCCCGGTTGGGTGGCCCAAGAAGCTGCCTTAGAGGGAGACTGTGATTTTTACTCATTTAATTAATTTATAATCCAGTTTATATGCTGCTCTCCCCCCAAAGGCTCAGGACAGCTGACAAGAAGAGGAAAACATTTTAACATTAATAACAAGCTATTGTATTGTAATCAAAAGATATTTTTCCTTTCATATAATATCTATTAATTTGTACACTGTCCTCCCGTGCAGGCTCAGGGTGGTGCACATCAATGGAAATACACTCATACAAATTAACATTAAAACATTAAAAACTTCTTTAAAATTTGCATCCTCCACTGGTTCTGCTCAGCTGCACTGTTACTGGCACAGAAACATAATTACAGTTTTTAAGGGAGATTTTCGGGGGGGGGGGGGGATTTGATGTTGCATCACTGGCCGAAACCAAAAGCCTGGTGGAAGAGTGCCCCCTTGTAGGCCCCGTGGAACTGCAACAGTTCTGAGAAGGCCCAAATCTCCTCCTGAAGATTTTTCCACCAGGACTGAAAATGTCCTGGCCCTGGTTGAGGCTAGATGTGCCTCCCTGGGGCCAATTTAAAATCCTAGGAGCCCATTGTTTCCATTCCAGAGGGAAGGAGGGGGAGAGGAGTAAAGTGCTACATTCGGCATGCAGGCAGTTATCCCTGGCTTGCCCTCCCTTTGCCGGCAGCCATTCTGTACGTACCACACCATGTCAGTATTCCTGCGGAGGGACACCTGCACTAATTGAACGAAGTGGAAGCTGCCCTATTATTAAATCAGGCAACTACTGCTTACCTGCTTCATGGCCCTCGTCTGGGCAGCTGAACCGACACGTGACACGGACAGACCGACGTTGATGGCTGGGCGGATACCTTTATAGAACAGTTCAGTTTCCAAGAAGATCTGCGGGAGACAGGAGAGGACGTTGAGACCTCTTTACACTGATTCAGTAACTCAAGGTGAGCAGCTGGAACAGACAGGGTCTTTTTACTAGACAAATCCCCTCTTTGTGGGACTTCTCACAACAACGGTGCTGCTGCAGACCTGCTTGGTTGGCTTCCGTCCCCCTCCCTTTGGCTCCGTGGCCATCTCACCTCAACCCTCCATGTCAATGTGAGGCTCACATGTTGCTGTACCAACTATGGGTGGCAGGAAGGATGAGAAGCAGCAGAAGAGGGAGGGGAACTGGAGTCTTTCAAGCCTGAATGCATGGCCTATCTATTTTCCTTTATTGAAACACTTCTTAGTTAAAAGAAGGGGTGTCCAGATTGCACGAGGTGATGGTACGACGTTACTCTGCTCTGGTTAGACCTCACTTAAAGTACCGTGTTCAGTTTTGGGCACGGCAATTGAAGAAGGAGGTAGACAAACTGGAGCAAGTCCAGAGGAGGTCAACAGAAATGGTGAGGGGTTTGGAGACCAAGTCGTATGAGGAAAGGCAGAGGGAGTTTGTTCTGTTTAGCCTGCAGAGAAGACGACTAAGAGGTAATATGATAACCATCTTCTAATATTTGAAGGGCTGTCACAAAGAAGATGGAACAAAGTTGTTTCCTGTTGACCCAGAGGGGCAGACAAGAACCAATGGGGTGAAATTAATTCAAAAGAATTTTTGGCTAAATATTTGGAAGTAGTTCCTGACAGAATTTCCTCAGTGGAACAGGCTTTGTGGCCAGAAGAGATGAACTTTGGTCTTGCGAGAGATGTTTGACTTCTTCCAGAGGCACCATTTGAGTGTGGCAAGTGCTGATGTTGCTTGGCCATTCCTACTGTGGGCTTCAGGGGTAGAGGACACTTTCTTTTCCTGCACCAGTGAGCCTAAGTATTAAAATCTTTTGACTTGCTCAGTTTGGGCTCCACGGAGGTATACATTTGTCGGTGATCCATCTGTGGTTATGACTTTAGTTTTGTCCACATTTATTTTTAAGCCGTAAGACGGGGCAATGCACTCAATGTCATAGAGGATGTATCAGTAAATATGGCACTATCATCTACAAACATTAAATCCGAGAGGAAATTGTTTTGGCCATATTGAACTCCACATCTATTCTTGAATGCTTTTCTCATAATGGCATCAACTGCGACATTAAAAATTAGGGGATAGGCAGGATTGGCAATTTGGCTGTCACCATCAAAAAGATCTCATTTGTCAATTTCTACTGAGTGATACGAGCCTCTTGTGGCGCAGAGTGGTAAGGCAGCAGACATGCAGTCTGAAGCTCTGCCCATGAGGCTGGGAGTTCAATCCCAGCAGCCGGCTCAAGGTCAACTCAGCCTTCCATCCTTCCGAGGTCGGTAAAATGAGTACCCAGCTTGCTGGGGGGTAAACAGTAATGACTGGGGAAGGCACTGGCAAACCACCCTGTATTGAGTCTGCCATGAAAACGCTGGAGGGCGTCACCCCAAGGGTCAGACCTGACCTGGTGCTTGCACAGGGGATACCTTCCATCCTTCCGAGGTTGGCAAAATGAGTACCCAGCTTGCTGGGGGGTAAACGGTAATGACTGGGGAAGGCACTGGCAAACCACCCCGTATTGAGTCTGCCATGAAAACGCTGGAGGGCGTCACCCCAAGGGTCAGACATGACCCGGTGCTTGCACAGGGGATACCTTTACGTTTACTGAGTTGATAAGAATGTCAACACCACTTTCTTTATGGCTGATTTTTTGTGGATAATTCTGAAATCAAAAATTACTGGCGTATTACGATTATTTTATCTCCGCTTCCTTTATCCTCGACCCGTTTTTATGCCAATAAAGGTCCTCTGAGTGGGAGTGTGCGTATCACCACTGTGTCCTGCATTCCACGCTTTTGGGACACACCCCACAGCACACCTCCAATACACCCCCTCCCCCGCCCCCTCCCAGAGGCCTCCATCTTGCCATCCACACTTGATCGCAGCATCCCCGGAGCCTACCTGCCCGTCAGTGATCGAGATGACATTGGTGGGAATGTAGGCAGAGACATCGCCGGCTTGAGTCTCAATGACGGGGAGGGCAGTGAGGGAGCCGCCGCCGAAGGAATCATTCATTTTGGCCGCGCGCTCCAGGAGACGGGAGTGGAGGTAGAACACATCGCCGGGGTAGGCCTCTCGGCCAGGGGGGCGTCGCAGCAGCAAGGACATCTGGCGGTAGGCCACAGCCTGAGAAGGCCAAAGAAAAGGTCTGTTAGCAGCAGCCTCACTGAACCCCAAGAGTTCTCCTTAATAGGGGGAGTCTGCGTTAAACGACCGCAATCACAAGACCGAACCTGCTTGGATAAATCGTCGTAGATAATCAGGGCGTGTTTGCCGTTGTCTCTGAAGTATTCCCCCATGGAGCAGCCGGAATAAGGAGCCAGGTACTGCAGAGGGGCGGCGTCTGAGGCCGTGGCGGAGACCACGATGGTGTACTTCATGGCATCTGGAAGAGACAGGCGGCTCTGTTAACAGAGATCCCTCATTCTCCTAGCTGCCTTGCATTTGGAAAACTACGTCAGATACAAATAGAATCATAGAGTTGGAAGGGGCCACACAGGCCATCTAGTCCAGCCCCCTGCTCAACGCAGGATCAGCCCTAAGCATCCTAAAGCATCCAAGAAAAGTGTGTATCCAACCTTTGCTTGAAGACTGCCAGTGAGGGGGAGCTCACCACCTCCTTAGGCAGCCTATTCCACTGCTGAACGACTCTGACTGTGAATTTTCCCCCCCTGATATCTAGCCTATATCGTTATACTTGTAGTTTAAACCCATTACTGCGCGTCCTTTCCTCTGCAGCCAACGGGAACAGCATCCTGCCCTCCTCCAAGTGACAACCTTTCAAATACTTAAAGAGGGCTATCATGTCCCCTCTCAACCTCCTTTCCTCCAGGCTGAACACTCCCAAGTCCCTCAACCTGTCTTCATAGGGCTTCGTCCCTTGGCCCCAGATCATCCTCGTCGCTCTCCTCTGTACCCTTTCAATTTTATCTAGGAAACAAATTTCACACAAATGGAGCTTTGACTCTATAAGCCTACACCCTAGAAATCTGGTTGATCTCCCAAAATCTGGTTGAGCAACTAGACTCAAATCTTACTGTTCTAAGGAAGACCACTATCTCAACAACGGTACACAATGAGTACAATAAACCCAAACCAAAAATCCATTATGTACGTAAGGCCAATAATATACTCATAGATGCTGACAGAATCAATACAATGTATACATCAGAAGCCATCAGTTCATATTCAACATACAAATTCAATCCACAATGATTAAAGTGATTGGTGCAAAACCAATCCAAAGAGCCTTTTCCCCCCACCTTAGGGCAGTGTCTAAAATGATGGCACCATGCCCAACTTACATTACATTGTTTTTGCACCTAGAATCATAGAGTTTGAAGAGGCCTCTGGGGTCATGTAGTCCAACCCCCTGCACAATGCAGGAACTCACAACTACCTGCCTACCCACAGTGACCCCAATTTCATGCCCAAATGACACACCCCACACCCCAAAAATCTCCAGAATCCAGCCTGGCCTGGAGGGAATGCACCCCCATCCCAGAGCAGCAATTAGCCATTCCCTGGGGATGCAAGGAAGGGCCTATCACATTAATCATCGTGGACTGAATTTGTATGTTGAATATAAACTGATGGCTTTGGATATATAAATTTGTATCAATACTGTCAGCATCTATGAGTATATTATTGGCCTTACATATAGTGGATTTGGAGGCTTTCTGTTCTAAGGAAGACCAGCATGGCTCCTCTCAGAAATAATCTCTTATGGAAGTACCTCTTTAAAAATGACACCATGATTGCCTATCTTTGTTGGCCTTTTTGCTCCTAGGAGTCTGAGCCATCACACCGATCAACTGGAAACCACCTACAGACTGGGGGACTGTATGCTTGTGGAGAAGAAAGCCACGACGGACTAAATACCTGCATCGGTAAGCCTCTTGACCAGCTGGGCAACTGTAGACCTCTTCTGGCCAATTGCAACGTAGATGCAGTACAGTTTCTTCTTCTCATCCGTTCCGTCGTTGAACCGTTTCTGGTTGATGATGGTATCGATGGCAATTGAGGTTTTGCTGCAGGGAGATGAGAAAAGCCATCAGAATCCTGCCGAGGCACAAACTGCTCAAGAGCCAGCTGGTGTTTGAGAGTTACATTCTGGGGTTCCTCAAATGCTCATCACAGATAAGGAATTGTGGTGGAGCATCTTCCTTGAAAAAGATGGCTTGTCTGCCTCTACTGAACTTTTGCAGTGCATTGTGGGATGTAGCCCTAGTCAACCTGGGTGCGGTGATGCTTGAACACATGCAATTCTTTCTATCTGGGGTTCCCAACGAGGTGCCCATGAAGTGTTTATTATTATTATTATTATTATTATTATTATTATTATTATTATTATTATTATTATTATTTCAATTTATTTCCCGCCACTCCCAAAATGGCTCGTGGCGGGTTACAGTGTCTTAAAACCCCATTAAAAGACTTTAAAATGTCACAGCATGGCGGCACAATAATAAGATCCCCTTCCTACCCCCCTTCCTAAAAAAAGGGGGGGTGGAGGAGAAGGAGGTCAATGATGTTCAAGAAGAAAGTGGCAGAGTTGATCTTGGGCTTTTCTCTAGTTTGGCTTCTGACTGACTGAGCGCTGGAGGTCTGATTAGCTCTGCGGATTTTTAAATGTTCTGGCCGCAACTGCTACTACAGCACAAGGGTCTTCACTGCATGACTTGAAGGTAACCTGTGGCAGCCATTTTGTTGCTGTGCTCGCCACACTGTGTCAGAATTCCAAAGTTGTCCGCAGGCTCAAAAAGTTTAAAATCTTAGTATATGTGCTGCTGAAGTGAGCACATCTCCAGAAGCTTGGGGATCCCTGCTCTACACGGCTCTCAAATGCACAAATCCCGTGGGTTTTCACCCACGGTTTGTAGAATGGTGCCAGCTAGATATCAGGGGGGAAATTTTTCACAGTCTGAGTAGTTCAGCAGTGGAATCTGCTGTCTAAGTGCGAGGTGAGCTCCCCCTCACTGGCAGTCTTTAAGCAGCAGCTAGACAGATCCTTATCCTGGATGCTTGAGGGTGATCCTGCAATAGATGGCCTCTTCCAACACTAGGATTCTATGAGTCTAGTTCAGCAGTAGAATGGGCTGCCTAAGGAGGGGGGGAGCTCCCCCTCATTGAAAGTCTTTAAGCAACAGCTGGACAGAGCCTTATCCTGGATGCTTGAGGCTGATCCTGCATTGAGCAGGGGGTTGGACTTGATGGCCCCTTTTAGCTCAAGGATTCTAAAATGTTTTTTGAAGACAGGTGATTAAGTATACAAAACGTTCCTTCCCCCTCGGTTCCCAGGATATTCTTGCACTAGCATCCCCCTAACAACAATCCCGTAGCTGTCAAAAGAAAACTGCTTCAGCAGCCATTTCTTACCCGGTCTGCCTGTCTCCAATGATCAACTCACGCTGGCCACGGCCAATGGGTACCAAACTGTCCACGGCCTTGATACCGGTCTGCATGGGCTCACGCACAGAGATTCTGGGAATGATCCCAGGGGCCTTCAGACCAACCCTCCTCCGGATCTTGGAAGCAATGGGACCCTGGAAGGGAAGGCAACATTGTCACTTCCATAAAACTTCAAATTCAGTCCGTGCTAACCGCTGAGTGCCGCCCTAGGATGCGCGACTGCCACACTACCTTTCCGTCGATGGCGTTACCCAGAGCATCTACGACACGACCCAAGAGCTCTTCACCGACTGGGACGTCCACGATGGCCCCAGTCCTCTTCACAATGTCCCCTTCCTTGATCAGTCTGTCGTTCCCGAAGACGACAACCCCGACGTTGTCAGGCTCCAAGTTCAGGGACATGCCCTAAGGGGAAGAACAAAATATCCGCACATTCAAACAAGATTAAAGGTAGTGAGTAAGACATTCTAGCAGGGGGCCGGCAGGGCTGATACACACAGAGATGTAACATTCATGTGAAGCTGAAATCCTTTTAGGGGAGGAAATGGAATCTGGTGGGGGCCGAACGGGACTCAATACAGAATTCCTTATCATAGCATGCTACTGAACTTGAATGTTTTTCACTGATTTCATGTAGAAACACTGTTTATATGTCAACCGGCATATTTGGCATATTTATGGATTAAAACATATTTATGAGGAAACCTGCAAGTTTCGCCAAGGAAAAGTTGCAAACGGCCGGATCCCAAGCTAACATAGCACACTGCTCTTTTCATTTTTGCCATCTGGGAGGACAGGAAGTGAGTAAGACATTCTAGCAGAGGGCTGGTAGGAGATGTACACAGAGAGATGTAACATTCATGTGAAGCCCTTTTGAGGGGAGGAAATGGAATCTGGTGTGGGGCTGAACTGGACTTGATAGAAGAATCCCTTACCATAGCAAACTTTAACATTTTTCACTGATTTAATGTAGAAGCACCATTTATAACCAGTGTATAAAACTGTACTACTTGGCACATTTATGGATTAAAAGCATACTGCGTTTTCATCCATGAGAAAACCTGCAAGTTTCCCCAATAAAGAGTTGCAAACTGCCGGATCCCAAGCTATCATAGCACGCTGCTCTTTTAATTTTTGCCATCTGGGATTATAGGAAGAAGCTGAAGATCAGAAACAATCTGATCACAAGCACAAGTGTATTACCTGGTGGCTGGACAGATACTTGTCATGGATGCTTTCAGCTGAGCTTGCACTGGCCAACAGGGCTAGGCTAGACGGCCTTGAATGACCCCTTCCAATTCTAAGAACCTAGACGTAGCTCAACTTCTCACTTTAGGATGGAGGAGTAGCGGCCTCACTGAGCAGAGTATCTCCCCGCCACTGATCCTAAACCCCGTTTTCCGTGTTTACCACCTCCAGCCTTTCACCCTTTTGTATTTTGGACATGCTTAATCTAACAGGCAAGGAGAGACCTTGAATCTGAGGACAAGTGTTATATTCACTACAAATGTGGGAGCAAAGAGGAAAGAGCTTGCCTTCAGCCCGGAAGAAAACTCCACCATTTCTTCTGCCTGAACATTCCGCAGGCCGTATACACGGGCGATACCATCGCCGATCGAGAGGACACGCCCCGTTTCTTCCAGCTCGACAGAAGTATCGGCACCCAGAATGCGTTCCTCGAGGATGGATGAAACCTCAGCAGTGCCTAGCAAAATTTACGGGGGGATGATTTGAATCTAGTCGTTTCTTACATTGCAGATCAAGGCTCCAGAGCCAAATTAAGATACAAGCACAACCCTAGGAGAGACAAAAGTAGCTCACACCCTACTGACTCCTCCAGTTCCACAAGGTCTTTGGAGATGCAGCACATCCATTTCTTAAACTAAAGGCTTCCACAGTTTACTTTCAATGAAGATCCTTGTGCTGGGGTGCAATGTGGTGCCAAGGCATTTGAAAAGAACCTGCAAAGCCAATCAAATCTCCAATGGCCAATAAGAAGTCTTGCTAGGAAAAGCCCCGCCCCCTAGCACCACCCGCTTTCTAAAAACACTTGGTGGGCAACAGGAAACAGGAGGAGGAATTGGTTTTTATTCCCTGATTTTCACTGCCCAAAGAAGTTAGGCTTACCTTGAGAACTCCTTCCCTTGTCTCTCCATAACAGGCACCCAGTGAGATAGAGCTCAGACAGAACTGCTCTAAAAGGACTGCGTAGCCAAAGGTCACCCATCTGGCTGCAAGTGCAGGGGGAGCATGGAATCAAACCCAGTTGTCCAGATTAGAGGCTACTCCTCTTAACCACTACACCAAACTGGCTCAGAAAGGTGTTGGTCAGCATAGATACCACACTAGGGAACCCTGGAGTAAGTTAGCAGAATGGAGGTCCATCTAGGTCAAGTGGTTCTCAACCTGGGGGTCGGGATCCCTTTGGGGGTCAAACGACCCTTTCACAAGGGTTGCGGCAGGGCAAGCAGCTTGGCTGGGGGGTCACCATCTACACAACAGCCTTGCGGGGTAGATTGAGATAGAGCGTTCGTCTGTCTGGAGCAGTGGAAAAGAGCGAGATTGGCATGGTGGAACAAGAGGCAGAACTGAACTGAGAAGCCCCGGAAAAACCAATTTATATACAATCCTGAACCATGGATTCAGTTTTGGTTTAATTTCTGTGAAAGAACACTTGCATAATTTTATGATTGGGGGTCACCAAGACATGAGGAACTGTATTAAAGGGCCGCGGCATTAGGAAGGTTGAGAACCACTGGTCTAGGTTCACTTTTTCCTGTAGGTACTTAACCTGGCACAGCCAAAAGAGAAGTCCTTGGGTAATACCAAAGGGGAAAACAATGAAAGAGGAGAAATAAGCTCAACCCAAAATCTTCTAATTTTTTCAGGAGGGTCAAGCTACAACAAATAAAATGATAAATATTTATTACATAATGTGCAAGTATGTCAACTTAAAAGCGTCTGGTGTCTGACTTTCAGAATATAACAATTTAAAAGAATGTTTTGGCCTCTACAGCCTTCTTCAGTGGTCAAAAATACAATATACAGAACAAGCAAGTCAGAGAGTATTATATATTTTTCACAACCAGGGTTGCTATGTGGTTAAGCAAAGAATTTCTTATATATTTCCCCCTCGTGATGCTTGTACTTGCACAACTTTCACCTGGTATGGAATTTCCAAGAGATCTGAAGTTGTGGAACTTCAACCAGTAGATAACAGTCGAACAGCCAAACTCCTATGTTGAGAAAAGGGTCAGAATAGATGGCCTGTGTGGCCCCCTTTCCAACTCTAGGATTTTAATCTCGGTATGGCTCACCTTTGGAAACATGCAAGTTTAGGGATCAACCACAATAGCAGCTGCTGCACATTTTTATGGGCCAAATGCAGTCGTTTTAAGTACTGCTCTGTCAATTAACTTAAATCAAGTTTTGACACTCCCATGTTTTGGGAAGTGGAATCAGCCCAGTGAGGAAATACGCCACTGGAAAGCAGGATCCACTTTGGCCTTTAATGCTTCAAGCAAATCTCAAGGCTGCTGGAGAGACGGAACCAAGAGACAGACGATACCAGCTTGGCAGAACCGTTTGAAAGGCAGAAAGCCAAATTCATTCTGACAGCATTAACTAGTAGGTCAGTGATCTGTGGCCGTTGCCAGCTCTGATTCCTTTACTAGCAAAGCACTCATTTGGACTCACCAGTTTTCTGCAGACTTGCATGGGAGGCATGCAGATTCCTTGTCGCAACAAACGATGCACCCAAAGCATTTCGGGACACCTAGTGTAAAGAAAGATACATAAGTGTTCTATTCAGGACCACAGCCAACAGACCAAGATCAGGATAAGGCCTCTCTGAACAAAACTGACTCACGAGCCGTTGGAAGTTCAGAAAGTCCCAGAGAGTTAAACTTTTGGTATCTAGTTGTTGCTTCCAACTGAATTGGACTGTTCCATCTTGAAACTATAGAACACCCAACAGACCACAGGAAGGCATTCATCTGGGCTCCTGTTTGAAGCCAGTGGCCACAGCAAACCACCAGCCTTGATTCAGGGCCAAGAGAATAAAAATTCTTTATTGTAGCTCTAAAATGCAGAAATACTGAACCAGGCAATTAAGAAGCTGAAAGGATACGAACAAGGCTGTGACTGGTTGGGCACCCGAGATGTAAAGGCCAAATGTCTCTGGCTGGATGGGTGGTGTGTGCCTGCTGCATAGCTAGCATTCTATGCTCTTTTGGCGGCCAGTGCAGGAGAACCTCCATTCCAGACAGCTGCTGTTATCGTTCCAAGGATTTCCGCCATTTTAAGTTTACACGTTCTTCAGCTAAAAGTCCCTCTAGGCTTGTCAGAAGGCAGTTGCCTATGCCTTCACATTCCGCTGAAGTGTCAAATAGAATAGCCCCTTCCTCGAACTAAACCAGGATTGGGTTTCTTGTTCGATATTGCTTGGCTGCCATTGGGATAAATATCCACACTACAAGCTTTTTGGGAAGAGGACTTACCCTTCCTAAGTGCAGCTGCTGAACTCTACCCCACCCCTAGCAAGCTTAGCAAGGTGGGGGGTGGAACAGACCTACAGGCAGGTTTTTTTAAAAAGGTGCTGACAAAATCAAGTGGTCCATACTGGTATGTTATGGGACGTTTGAGTCAACTGGCACCTTTAAGACCCACAAGGTTTTATTCTGGGTAAGCTTTTGCATGCATTAACACTTCTTCAGTTTCCTGGCAGTCTTTTCATTTTTACATTTTGCCTGCCAAGGTGGCATCTATCAAGAGGAGTTATTTTTAAAATAACATTCAGTGCATGAACAAAAGACACGCTAAAGGGAGCTCTGGTTATACACTGGTAATCGTGTTGCTCATTAACATCCCACTGAACTCAAATCTTACTCCTTACTGTACTTGCTAAAACAACAAAAGAAAATCTGAGGCCCCCCAAAAAATGAGCTCTGACTGACTGTGAACACATGAAGCTGATACTGAATCAGCCCCTTGGTCCATCAAAAATCAGTATTGTTCATTTAGACTAGCAGTGGGCCTCAGGTTGAGGTTTTTTACATCACCTCCTACCTGATCCGTTTAATTGGAGATGTCGGAGATTGAACCTAGGACCTCAGATGCTCTGCCACTGAGCCATAGCCCCTCCCCCAGCCTCCTGCTTCCCTATGAAAGGCACCAAAGGCTCCACAAGGTCTAGAGGAGGGACACAGAGGTCAAGGTCTGCCCTTGAGAACAACCACTTGTAAATAATGTGATGTCCACGTTGGGAGAGAATGTTCATTAACCATCACACCTAATATTCAGCATTAAGGAATATAGACCCTGAGACTCTTCTTCCTCACCATATTACAATTCCTCAATGTATTATGAGATCGTCAAGGAACAGTAACGGCTGATTAACAACACCAACTACAGACTCTCTGTACTCCACCCTGGTTGATTTCTGAAGCCACGTTCAAGGATAAAAGGCTGTATGGCTGCCATTCCTCTCAAGTCTAAATTATTGCACAATTCTTCATTACAATGGAAGCTTCCAAGGATTACCAATAATGAATTGGACAGTGCCATAGGCCACCACTTTCAGAAATACAAGCAGGTCCCAAGGTCGCAAGCACCTAAGAGTGACAGCATGCCAAGACTAATAGATATCCTTCCTCCCAAATTAATACTTTCCATACCCAAGGCACGACAAATAGTCCTACGACAAATGTCAGCAGGGTAGCCCTGTTAAACTGTTGCAGCAAGTGGAAAAATATTTGCAGCAGCATCGAAGTCAGATAGATTCTGTTGTGCCTTTCACATGCCAAAGACTCATTTAATCACATGGAAGAGGCAGAAGCTAGTGCAGAATACCTGCTAGCCTTCAAGTTGAAGACAATTTTGCTTTATGCCTGACAGTCACTCCTAGCTCTCCTCACCCCCCCCCCCCCCAACGCAGAACCTATGCAAAGGCTACATAACAGACAGAAATGGAATTGGTTCAGTGGGGAAAGGACACTTGACCAAGCTGCCTTTTTCTGAATCCATCAAAGTTGCCTTTAGATGGATAGCCATGCTCATCTGCCAGAAGCAGTAGAAGGGAGCTGTAAGACTAACAAAATTTGTGCCAGCGGAGCAGCTTTCACAAGTCACTGCTTGCTTCTTCAGAGAGCTCATTCCCTGCTTTTGCTACTATTTAAGTCAGGGGTAGTCAAACTGCGGCCCTCCAGATGTCCATGGACTACAATTCCCAGGAGCCCCTGCCAGCATTCGCTGGCAGGGGCTCCTGGGAATTGTAGTCCATAGACATCTGAAGGGCCGCAGTTTGACTACCCCTGATTTAAGTTGTTGGTGGATTTGTGGATTTTTTCTACTGCTAGTCTAAAGTGCATCCCCTGCAACGCTTTTTTTGGTCCAAGGTGCTCCTGGATGATTCTGGCTCTTTTCTTCTGAAGACGGGACGCTGTAAATTAATTGAATGGGCAACTTTCCCCTGTCTCTGCCCTCACCTCTCCTTCATAAGTCAGCCATTGTCCCTAAACTTAGTGATCTGCATACTATAAAGACGCCAAGAGGAACGTCTCCCACGCCCAACCCAGCAGCTCCTGCAACCGAGGAAGCTTGGCAGGAAGCATTCCTCCCACCCACGGCTGCCTGGCTACCCGGGCCCACCCGATCTCCCCCCTAGGGAGGCCCGTGGCGGTGCAGAAACCCTCCCTACCGATGCACAGCCCAAAAAATGCAGGGGGGGGGGCGAAGTTGGGCATGACCTTCCCAGGCCGCAGGGGAGAGGGAGGACTGGAGGAAGCAGCGAGGGCTGCAGGGCCGGTCGAGGGACCCTCCCCGGGCGTGCCCTCAATGTCACCCCCAATGCCACCCTCCAAGATGGCGGCGCCGAGGCCAGCCGCTCTCCCGCCCGCAGCTCACCAGGCCGGCCTGCCGGGGCAGGGCGCGGGCGAGGGCGGCGGCGACGCGCACGGAGAGCATCATGGCGAGGCGCTTCGGGAGCAGCGGGCGAGGCCGGGGGAGTCTGTCACCGGAGCGGCCGCAGCACCCGCCGCCTGGAGCCCAGCGCAGACAAAATGGCCGCTCCGCCTCTTCCGCCGGAAGCGGACGGCAGGGAAGCCCCGCCCCTGCTCGGAGCCCCACGGGAGAGCCGCTTCCGCCTCTGACCGGAAGTGCCTCGGTGAGAGCCCGCCTTCTGCGGCGGTTTTGATTGTATTTTCTTAGAAATGGTTCATAGTTGGGGACCTGTGGAAATTTATAAAACCGTGATAATGAGAAATGATTAATAAAACGAGGCTTCCGCGTCGGGCCACGCCCACCTGGGCCGGAGAGGGACGCGGCCGGCGTGAGGCGATTACCGTCGCTAGTGGGCGTGGCCTAGGCGGTAGCCACGCCCCTGCCGTGCTGAATGAGCAGAGCTGCGCGTGGCGTGTTGCAGTCTGAGCCTTCGTGTGCAGGCATTGAGAATTACAGAATACATTATAGATATGGTAGAATAATAATTAAAGGATCATAGAATTAGAAGGGAGCTCCAAGGTCCTCTAGTCCAGACCCCTGTAGAATGCAGGTAATTCACAACTGCCCGCCCACCCACAGTGACCCCAGTTTCGCGGATCAATTTCCCTGGACTACACAGATAAGGAGAATAAATTAGCAGCGATTTAATAAACGGCGTTACGAAATTATCCAACACATGTGCAGTATTATGAAGATGTTTAGCCCATTCAGGAACCCTGCTAGTTATAACATGCTGAGTTTGTAAGGTTCTTGGGTTTTCAGTAATTTGGGTTCACCTCCAGTTGGAAAAACACAGCAGAGGGTATAAAAATGTCAAGGTTAGTTATTAATGGCATAGTCCGGGTATGGTCAGATTTGGGAGGCTTAGCACAGATCTGAGAGCCAGCTTAGCGTTGTGGCTAAGACCTGTCCGTGAGACCCTGGAAAGCAGCTGTCAGTCACAGTAGACAAGACTGATTATGACAGGCTGATGGTCCAACTCAGTTGGAAACAGGTTTATAGGGGTCCATTGGCCGTTAATGATTCTTACCACATCACAGGACTTTAGGAGAGAACCATCTTAGTATTGAGGTTAAGAGAAGCAGCCTCCAATTTGGAGAGCCTGTTTTGATTCATTCCTCCACATGCACCCAGCTGGCCCTGGATTCAAACTGTATTTTATTGTTACGATTAGCTGCAAAAGAAGGGCTAGATTCGCCGAACTACAACTCCCAAGAATCACTGCGCCGCAAAGTCAACAGTCGCGTCGGATGACGTCACAGCCGAGCCGCCAGGGAGGAAAGCGGGAGGTTTTCAATGTGAAATCGCTGGGCAGGAATGGAGGAGAAGTTGAATAAAGTAAGTGAGCTGGATTTCCTAGGGCGGGAGCATTGGCAACCAAGTCTGCGTGGCGGTTTCAGCCTGCAACTTGGTCATGAAACATTTGGAATAAACCCCCAGGACATGAAAGCTGGTAGATGGGTGTTAAAATCAGGGGTACCTGTTGGAAAGTCAGGTTGCCTCTGCAACAAACCGGGCATGCTTACAACAGAAAGGCTTCCACTGCATGCAGCATTCCACTGTGGAGTTGCCAACTTCCAGACGGGGCATGGAGATTTTAATAATTTTATTTATTGCATTTATTGTAGACCGCTGCTCCTGGACCAGACATCTCCTGGCGGTATAGAACATGAATAAATACAACAGTTTAAAAACAACTAAAGAACAGGGGCTTGGACTAGATGACCCAGGAGAGCCCTTCCATGATTCTAGGATGGACTCTATGGTGTCATAGCCTTGCTGAGGTCCCTCTCTTATACAAACCCTGCTCCCCGAGCTTATGCCTCCAGAGAGAAAAGAGCAGCTTTGGAGGGTAGGCGCTTAGCATTACATCCACCCTTCAGGGAGTGTGCCCATTTCCAGGAATTTCCCACCTCAAGCTGGCAACAATTAAGAAGCTTGCTTAGATGTTTTATTGAGGATTGCAAACTGTTCTGATCTGGGATGATTACCTTTTTACAGCAACCTGTTGTGGCGTGCAGCAGTGCAGGGGTGGCCAAACTGTGGCTCTCCAGATGTCCACGGACTGCAATTCCATGTTGGCACAGGTTCATGGGAATTGTAGTCCATGACACCTGGAGAGCCTCAGTCTGGCCACCTCTGCAGTAAAGCATGACCGGGATTGTATAGCCCCGACCCCATCTTTTTATGGATCCCTCTACTATTCTGTCAGAGCCTCTTGTGGCGCAGAGTGGTAAGGCAGCAGAAATGCAGTCTGAAAGCTCTGCCCATGAGGCTGGGAGTTCAATCCCAGCAGCCGGCTCAAGGTTGACTCAGCCTTCCATCCTTCTGAGGTCGGTAAAATGAGTGCCCAGCTTGCTGGGGGGTAAACGGTAATGACTGGGGAAGGCACTGGCAAAACACCCCGTATTGAGTCTGCCATGAAAACGCTGGAGGGCGTCACCCCAAGGGTCAGACATGACTCGGTGCTTGCACAGAAGATACCTTTACCTTTACCTTACTATTCTGTATCTATCCTGAGAAAGCTATAAGATATATGTCATGGTAATAAATAAACATTTCTTTTTCTTTTCTCTCCTTGGTAGGTTGCTCTGTGGTTGAAAAAGACTTTTGGGGACCAGCCCATCCCCCCATACGAGGCAGATGCTCGAACCGTGGATATTTTGTATGAGTTGGCGGAATGCAACGAGTCCAGGGATGGGGACGTCACGCTGATAATTGATGACTTGAAGCAGAAGACGGAGGAGTATGAATCAGACGGTGAGGGTGGGATAGGCTCCCACTGTAGAATGCCGTTTTCTAAGCGTCCCTTAGCAACACCCTCTTTGTCAAGGAACGGTTGGTGAAGATGACGGAATTGGCCCAGGGCCCAGCTTACTTCGTTGATCAAAAAAGCAAACTCTATTGATGACTGCCTGGAAATTCTTTATATCCTTTTTGTGTAAAATTGAGAAAAAATATCCCGATGAGTTGTAGATTTGATGATCAAGAGGTGAACAGCAAAAATAATTTTTTCCATGAGCGTAACATAGACCTTTTCAACACTGGAGGATTCACAATAGGCTTCAGGCTGGGGTTTGAGCTGGGACAGGTTGCCCTGTCTCTTCCTGCTCCCTCATGGGGGAGCATGTGACCTGGGGCACCATGTCCAACCTGGATTTGTGCTCCCCCATGGGATCTGGGGCAGGAGGTTCCCAGTACGCAAACAGTCTCCGAGTAAGTGAAGTTTGTAATTTTACTTATATTTGGTGCGGAGAGTATCGGAAGCTTCTTTATGCATACCTCAAGGACTGTCTACTTGCGTATATGCCCCAAAGAGTGACATGCTCTATCCACTCCAGCAAACTGGGGAACCCTGGCCCCAAAGAAATCTGCCTGGCTTCAGCCACAGCCAGAACCCTTTTGTCCATGTCCCCAGCCTGATAGACTGAGCTCCCCAACGAGATCAAGACCCTGTTGGAACTCAAACAGTTCTGTAGGGCCTGCAAAACGGAGCTCTTCCATCAGGCTTTTCGGTGAGGCCAACAACAGAGACCTCCCCACAACCTGGCCCCATTGCTGGGCATCTCTGACACCCAACATGTCCCTAGACTAAGGCTCCTGTTACAGCGAACTCTTATTTTTGGCTCTGACTGATGTTAACTGTGTTTCTTTTGTTTTCAAATTGTTGCAAATGTTTCAACGTCTCCTCTCATTCCTGCTGCTCTACGTACAATGCCCCAAGATGCCATAGTGAGGGGTGTCATATAAATTGAATGAATTAAAAAATGAATAAAGAATTATTTTCCATCCTCTTTGTTTTTTTAATTACTTTTTTTCTTGCAGTTTAAGTTAGCTTTTATCTGTGTTTTATCCAGAAAAAGCTTTAATAATTAATTTAAAAAAGAAACTCCGTCGTCATTCAATTTGTTCAGAATGTAAATCGAGATGTGAGGCTACCCTTTTGAGATCAAGGTATCCAGGACTTTCTAAAGTTCTTCTCAGTTATCTGTTTGACACAAAGATGTGGCTTTTGTGTTTGTGTTTCCCTCAGGCAACTACCTCCAGGGTCTTCTGACTGAAAGTCTAAATCTTTCTGTCGCCAGTCTCTCAAACGCCAGCACCAGCTATTTGAACACCTTGGTCGACTCAGCTGTAGCCCTTGAAACAAAGGACACCTCCCTTGCCAGGTACAATCGGCCTTTAGGTGTCTTATTGGAAGAAGTTGGCAGCAGAGGAGGGGACCGGCAGTAATGGGTTTAAACTACATGGAGAATGATTATCAGCTAGATATCAGGAAAAAAACTTTCACAGTCAGAGTAGTTCAACAGTGAATTGGCTGCCTAGGGAGGTGGTGAGCTCCCCTTCACTGGGTCTTCTCCTCTGCTGCCAACAGGAACTGCTCCCTGCCCTCTTCCAAGTGACATCCTTTCAAAGACTTCAAGAGAGACATCCAGTTCCCTCTCATTCCCAGTCCCTCTGCCTCTCCTCCTAGGACTTTGTCCTCATAGGCCCTAGATCATCCTCATTGCTCTCCTCTGCACCCTCTCAATTTTGTCCATGTCCTGTTTGAAGTGAGTCATGAGTAGAGGCATATACTTCTCTCGAATGTTGGTTTGTTTATATGAATATGGCCAGTGAAGATGTCCTTCATTGTGAAGCACTCCTTTTATCTCAAAAGTAGGGATGACCGGGTCTCCTTTTATATATACACCCTAAACCAAATTGTGATATAGAAAACCCAACAAACCTATCCCACTCATATTGTGTGTGTGTTTTTTTTTTGTCTTTAGCTTCATTCCTGCCATCAATGATTTGACTTCAGATCTGTACGCAGCCGAATCAAGAAACAAAGACCTGGAGCATGAATTGACCAACCTGAGAAAAAAGCTAACATCGGCGCTGGTACTGGAAAAGCATCTTCAGGAGTAAGATTTGAGCGAAAGATCTCTCTCAATAATCTAGTTATGGATTTCCTGAATTCTGCAGGGGGAAAGGATTACATGACCCTGGTGGTCCCTTCCTACTCTACGATTCTATGGATTTCAGTCCTAAGTAATAGCCCTGGTCCTTATTAGTAATATGACTCTGGTCCTTATTAGATATTGTTTAATAATAAAATTTTATTTAATAATTTTATTCTATACTAGGAGCAAAGCCCATTTTAAAAATGGGTCAAAGAAAGGGCCAAGAAGGCTGCAGGGTGGGAACTCTCCTGCTCAGTAGGGAGGCCCAGGCTAGAAGACAGGCTGTCAGACCAGGGAGCTGGAGTGTGCTCAGGCATCATCCATCACACTTCTGACGGGCATGAGGGTAGAGAGCATGGCACGCCACGGCAGAGCATGTACAGCCAGCTTCTTTTGCCCTCCCTGCAGCCAGGAGGGCACACTGCCACAGACCACAACAAGAGTCCTCCCCACATCTGTGGCTTACCTCCTGATGGCTGCTTGTCCTTTGGAGTGCCAGGAAAAGGCACGGAGGAGGTGGAGGAAGGTGGGAGAGCCTCTGATTGACTCTCAGTAAGGGAGGGCCCTGCCCCTGAAGGCCAATCAGAAGGTAGGAACGTTGTCGGGTAGTGCCCAACGTTTTTTATGTCGTATGATGATGTGAGGGTGTTACTTGAGGCCTGAAATTGTTTTTATTTGCCTTGTAATAAACACATGCACCTTGTAATAAATGCATGCATTTTTTGTGTATTTGAACATTTTTTACTTCTTACGTGTCGTTATTTTGTTATCAGGCCACCATTTGCATGTTTTAACCTTTTTCAGTGCTTGATAATCAATTTCTTTTGGCTAAGTTTATTTCTCCTTTCCTTTTTTGGGGGGAGTCTCATATATGAAGCAATTGAATTATTCCAGTGCAGTTTCTGCCTAAAACGCTACGTGCATTTACTATGAGTTGTTTCTGGATATTCCTTTTTTAAATTTTAGTGACCTTAAAAAAACCGAAGGACTTCTGGCTGTGGAAAAAGCCAAAACAAATAGCCGAACCCAGAATGTGAAGTTCTTGAAGGACAAATCCGAAGACTTCAAATTCCGAATCAAGGCGGCTGAGGTGAGCATGAAAAGACTTCCCTCCCTGGTTAGGGGAGGGTTAGGGGAAGACACAATCTTGGGACAGGAATTAAAGCCTCCAGAGCTACTGACTCCTTTCTTGTTTAATGTCATGGGTCGATGTTTGTGTATTTTCCAAAGTAGGATGGCGAGATTCCTGTTCAAAACAGTTTGCAATCTGAGCGAATGGGCTGGGTGGAGAAGAGAAGAGGCCTAATATAGAATCATAGAATCCTTTTCCTCACAGGGCTTGGTCCCTGGATCATCCTCACATCAAAATCACAAGATGTCACAAGATGTCCTAGTCCCATTGTATACGGCACTGGTCAGACCACACCTGGGGTACTGTGTGCAGTTCTGGAGGCCTCACTTCAAGAAGGACGTAGATAAAATTGAAAGGGTACAGAGGAGAGCGACGAAGATGATCTGGGGCCAAGGGACCAAGCCCTATGAAGATAGGTTGAGGGACTTGGGAATTTTCAGCCTGGAGAAAAGGAGGTTGAGAGGGGACATGATAGCCCTCTTTAAGTATTTGAGAGGTTGTCACTTGGAGGAGGGCAGGATGCTGTTTCTGTTGGCTGCAGAGGAGAGGACATGCAGTAATGGGTTTAAACTTCAAGTACAACAATATAGGCTAGATATCAGGAAAAAATTGTTCACAGTCAGAGTAGTTCAGCAGTGGAATAGGCTGCCTAAGGAGGTGGTGAGCTCCCCCTCACTGGCAGTCTTCAAGCAAAGGTTGGATACACACTTCTCTTGGATGCTTTAGGATGCTTTGGGCTGATCCTGCGTTGAGCAGGGGGTTGGACTAGATGGCCTGCATGGCCCCCTCCAACTCTATGATTCTATGATTCTATCCTCATTGCTCTTTTTTGCAATCTCCCCATTTTGTCCAAATCCTTTTTGAAGGGAGGCCTCCAGAACTGCACAGTCCTCCAGGTGCGGTCTGACCAATGCGGTAGACAGCGGGACCATAGAACATCTTGTGATCTCGATGTGAGGTCTGTGTCGATACAGCCCGAGACTTCATTCGCCTTCTTTATCGCTACATCACACCGTTAGCTTACAGTCCCACGGTACCATCTCATCCATGTCGTAACTGAGTGCTTTTGTACTGCCCGATGATTTAGCCATGCAGCTGTGGTCATTGCTGTTCCCTGCTCTTTGTCTGTCCCCCTCCCCCTTTCCAGGAACAACTTTCAGCAAGTGGGATGGATGCGTCCTTGACACATGAGTCTCTAGTGAGACTCTCGGAGGTGAGTGTTCTGCGATGGATGTTGACTATATTTGAAAATAATGCTTTGACAGGCGTTCACCCTTGATGGGTTGGGAAGTACTATGATCTTGCCCAATAAATTTGCTTATATGTACCTGGAATGCCTGAACCCGTAAGATCTCGGAAGCTTCGCTAGTATTTGGATGGGAGACCTCCAAGGAAGACTAGAGTCATGACACAGAGGCAGGCAAATGGCAAATGAACACCGAATATCTCTTGTCTGGCTGCCAGATAATTCTGGGATCTTGGTGTACTGGTTCAGAGCAACGTCCTTCCATTGAGAGAGTCTGGTTTGGTTCCCTGCTCCTCCTCCATAGACAGCCAGTTCTCTTAGGGCTGTTTCCACAGAGCAGTTCTGTCAGAGCTCTCTCAGCCACACCTACCTCCTCTGGGGTGGGGAGAGGAAGGGAAGGCAATTGTAAGCAGTTTTGAGATTCCTTTGGGTAGCGTAAAGCGCAGTAGGAAAAAAACAACTCTTCTCTTTTACATACATGCCATGTGATAAATAAATATTAAATAAATGAATGCCTGCACATGGAGGAGGAGTTGGGGGATCAGACCCAGCCCATGAGAGTAGATTCTCCGACTCTTTAATCACTTCACTGTGCTAGATCTCAAGATCGAGGAGGAAGTGGCGGAGAAGGGCCGGGACCCTGGAAGGACACAGTGCAGGTGTGCATCCCAGCACCCATTGTGTTCCTGGGTGCAATGGGCTTTGTCCCTAGTATGATAAATAAATAATAAATAAGTACACTCCCACAGTTCCGCAGGGCCTGCAAAATGGAGCTCTTCCGCCAGGCATTTGGTTGAGGCTGGCTGAACCAAAAGCGCCCCCCGAAAACCCCCTACCCATGTACTGAATCCCAGATTGATCCACCTATAGAACCACTGTTAGCAAGTTAATTGTTATGGAAACATTACAGGAAATGTAATAGAAACTGTTATCACCTATTATGGAAGCTGGCGTTATCGTTGTTTACCCAGTGTTATGAGTTATGCTGTAGTATTCGTATGTTCTATGTAAACCACCCTGAGCCGTAAAGTAGGGGAGGATAGAAACATACGAGATAGATAGATAGATAGATAGATAGATAGATAGATAGATAGATAGATAGATAGATAGATAGATAGATAGATAGATAGATAGATAGATAGATAGATAGATAGATAGATAGATAGATAGATAGATAGATAGATAGATAGATAGATAGATAGATAGATAGATAGATAGATAGATAGATAGAATAAAATTTGTACTTCATGGCAGAAAAACCCTTTCTGGTGAAAGGTGTTTCTGAATGCAAAGGGATCCATATCTTCTATCTAATGGGTCGATCCCTAGTCCCCCTCAAAATATAATGAAGGAGTAAAGGGTTTGTGGATAGCAGTTGTCTAAGGAGCGATGAGAACCAAATGTGAATATTATTTTCTTAATTTGTTCCCCCCCCCCTTTCAAATACAGTGCAAATGGTGTAAAGTTAAGATTTAAACAACTCTCAGAGCATAACTCTTTTGCAAAAGGTTTCAGGTGATACATGTGCTGGATAATGCCACAACAAAGTGCCTAGATAACGAGAAGTTGAATTTAATGACATTTTGGTTCCGCACCCAATTTGGTATAATGTTGTGTGTTCTGCCCACAGAAACTTGCGGAGTTAAAGAAGCAAGCTGCTCCTCTGAAAAAGAAACTGGAATCGTACTTGGACCTTACGCCTGTAATTTATTTTTCTCTTATTGTTTATTTTATTTTATTCATTTATATTGAGCCCTGGATCATTCTTGTCCCTCTCTTCTGCCCCCTCTCATTTTGTCCACATCCTTTCTGAAGTGAGGTCTCCAGAACCACACACAGGACTCTGGGTGGGGTCTGACCCATCCTGTATACAACAGGATTAGGACATCTTGCGATTTTGATGCAATGCCTCTGTTGATGCACCCCAAGACTGCATTTTCCTCCTTTACAGCTGCATCACCCTGTCTGTTCCTATTTAGCTTTCAGTCCACAAGTACCCCAAGATCACGTTCACACACACTGCTCCCCAGAAGTATGTCTCCATCCAGTGTGCATGCCTCTAATTTTTATGACCCAGATGTAGAACTCTGCATTTCTCCTTCTTGAATTGTACCTTGTTCTCCTTTGCCCACTTTTTCAGCATGTTCAGGTCTTTTTGAACCCTATCTCTATCCTCCTATTTTGTTGTACAAAGCCATCCTTTCCTGGTATGGTATCATTCACTGAAAGGTTTGCCAGAGGACATGCAAAACTGGCGTAGCCCAAATCAGACTGTTAAGCCACCCGGCCCAGAACTAGGTAACCGAATCTGACCAAAAGCAGCACTTAAGGCTCACGTCTTTCCAAGCTCTGGTGTCTCAGGTTATCTAAGTGCAAATGCCCCAGCGTTGAACCTGAGACCTTCTCTACAAGAAGAAGCGCTGTGTCCTAGTTCTCCCAGCACCACTGGTATGGAAATGCACATGAAGAGCTCTTCATGGAAGAGCTCTTTGTTATTAGAGTGCTGGCTAAACACCATTGGTTGTAAGTGTTGGGAAACGCAGGTGGGAGTTACATGTCTCCTGAAACAGCCGTGCTCTGTTCTCTTTCAGAGTCCTTCTCTGGCTCGAGTGAAGATCGAGGAAGCCAAGAGGGAGCTGGTAGGTGTCTTGTATTCCCTGATATTATTTCCCAGTGAACAATTTTCGTCTTCTGGACTGTCCTTTCCAATCTCACATATGTGTGTGTGACCTCTACGGGCCATCTGACAAAACTAAAATTCCAGGCAGAACTGAAGAGAGGTGCTGCATTAATTTAAACACCCAGGAGAAAAAAAGACCACTAAGGGTGTCCATGCCTAACTCTCCCCTTTCTCCATTCCCACCCACGTGCCTCCCCCCCATGTCTCTAGAATTCCATCTTGCCTGTAGTTAAGATGGTTAAAAAGGCACGGAAGGTCGTGGAAGTGGAAATTGGCATGGGAATACATTTTAAATCATTTTGTATTTTTAGTAGATTTTAATGTGGTTCCGTGTCGTGAGCCACCCCGAGTCTGCTAGCAGGGAAATCGAAATTGAAATAAAAGAAGTAAAAGTGTTGGGCAATCTTTACCCTTTATTAGAAGTCATAAAAGGCACAGAGGTCTTCCTCGAGGGCAAACAGTCTATTCCTTGGTTTACCCCCAATTTCCTGTCCCTTGAATCCTACCTCTTACAGCAAGTTTAGATGACAAGGGCCTGTGGTCTTTGCAGTCTGGTTTTCCAAAGGTGATTCCTTTCCCAAAGTAGTCAGGACCTGGATCCTCACCCTTTTTGAGTCTGTTGGCACCGCTGCAATTCTGACACAGGAAGGCTGCTGTGGGAAGCAGAATGACCTAGGGCTGATCACAGTTCTGTCAGAACTGTTCTTGCAGATCAGTTCTATCAGAGTTCTCTCAGCCCGACCTACCTTACTGCATGTCTGTGGTTGTGGAGAGGAAGGGCAATTGTAAGCCACTTTGAGACTCCTTTAGGTAGTGAAAAGCAGGGCATAAAAAACCCCCAGTTCTCCTTCTCCCTCACTCAGAGAAATAGGGATGCCAATCTCCAGGTAGGGGCTGGAGATCTCCTGCCATTACGACGCATCTCCATGCAACAGAGAATCTGTTCTGCTGGAGAAGATGGCTGAGTTGAAAGGTGGTCTCTATGGCAAAACACTCTTTTGAAGTCCCTCCCCTTCCGAAACCCCACAGGCTCCAGCCCCAAAATCTCCAGGTAGTTCCAAACCCAGACCTGGCAGTACTCCAGAGTAAGCCTCTCTACTTGCAAAAGTAGCCATTGATATAATTTTTAAAAAATACATTGGGAAACATCAAGCAAAGTCATGTAAATACACAGTGAATGCTGGATAAGAACCCCACCTAGTCTCACCTGCTTTCTAGGAATACTTGGTGAGGGCCAGGAGAGCTGATTTAGAAGGAGCACAGTGTTGCTTCTAGGAACAGTAGAACAGGCTGCAATCTGTCCTTCCAATGCAGGATTTGGGAGGCTTTTTGCAGATATTGTACATATGAGCCACATGTGTAGGGGGCATCCCTGTAATGCAAGTTCTAAGCAGAGTCGTTGGCCTTCTCTTCCTAGGATGCCCTCGAGGCAGAGTTTGCTACAAAGATGGATATGACTGCACTTTCAGAACCCTTATCTACCAAACGTCGATTTACCTGATGACACCGATGTGGAAAAGAAACGGACCAGTTTAGACGTATCTCCTTGTCAGTGTTTCGAGTGCTGACATGATTTTCTCTCATTTTGACTTGACATTGTCTTCTCTTCCGCATCTTTCCTCTTCTGCAGAAAGTATTTTTTTTGGAAGCCTCTAGCTTTCTATATTGTACAAAATTATATAGCAAGTCCCACGGAAAACAATAAAGCAATCTTTCTGAAAAAGTTGATCTGATAAGTATCTGTAGTAATATAAGTTGACAAGCCTTCTTCTGGGGGGGGGGTCTCACAACAGAGAACAGAAGACATTGAATAGTGGCTTAAATATTGGGATAATTTTTTAAAGTATATTTGTTTACTTCATTTGTACCTCACTGTCTCCCAATGGGGACCAAGGCGGTTTTCAGCATTTTTCTCTCCTCCATGTTATCCTCCTTTGGTTGAGTACCGGGGTCCACACAGTAGGTCTTAAAATTGACATGCCTGTCTTGTCAGGTGTTTGTGGGGGACTGAGCAATTATAGTAAGAATTACAGTATTGTTTTAGCTTAAAGTTGGTTTTATTTAATTTGTAGTTGATGTGTTTTACACTTTGATGTAAACTTCCCCAAGACCATTTTTGGAATGGGGAGCCAAAAAATCTAATAAATTATTATTATCATCATCATCATCGTCGTCATCCTTTAATTCAGTGGTCCCCAACCTTTATTAGGCTGGGGACCGGCAGGGCATTGGGTCGCGCCCGCAGGGACCGCGCCCGCGCGGGCCACGCCCATGCTTCGGGCCGCGCCCGCGAGCCGTGCCCGGCCGCGCCAGCGCCCGCGGGCCGTGCCCGCAGATTGGGCCGAGCGGGCGCGACCTGCACGGGCGCGGCCCGGCCCTGATTCCCTCACCGCCCTCCCGCAGTAAGTAGCTTCCCGGGCCGCAAGCTTGCGGCCTGGGAAGTTTTTTACTGCGGGGGGGGCGGGGAGAGGGAGCCGCGGCCCGGCGCCATGGCCTTTGCGGCCCGGCGCCGGGCCGCAGCCCGCAGGTTGGGGACCACTGCTTTAATTTATATCCCACCTCCCCCTGGAGGCTCGAATAAACAAATAACAAATAAATAAACAAATAACAATTTTGATATATTCCCTGTCATGTAAGAAGATCATAGTCTGACGAAGGGTGCTTGCACTCGAAAGCTCACACCTTGATTAAATCTTTGTTGATCTTAAAGGTACTACTGGACTCTGATTTTATTGTGCTACTTCAGACCAACACGGCTACTCATTTGAGATAGATTAGTCTGAGAGAGCATGAATGGCCCAAGGTTACCCAGTGAGCTTCCATGGCACAAGGGATTCGAACCCAGGTCTCTCTCTTAACC
The DNA here is from genome assembly GCF_049243985.1 of Paroedura picta. Classification (NCBI taxonomy): domain Eukaryota; kingdom Metazoa; phylum Chordata; class Lepidosauria; order Squamata; family Gekkonidae; genus Paroedura; species Paroedura picta. Next base: position 11,531,552 of record NC_135375.1, read on the forward strand.
ACTACACCACACTGGCTCTCTTGAAGGCAAAGTTTCATCTTTCTAGAAACTTTACATTCAGTGGCACCTTGTCTCTCCTTATGATTGTCCTCTGTCCCATATTCTTGTTGTTTCATGTGGCTGCTACAACCCTGACCTACGACTGATTTTTTAGCACCATTGGGAAATACGGCAACTGAACTGGAGTGATGTCAAATGACCATGTGCTGTGGGTAAACAGTATCATAGAGTTGGAAGGGGCCATACAGGCCATCTAGTCCAACGCCCTGCTCAATGAAGAATCAGCCTCAAGCATATATTTGTAGAACCATTTGAGCCAGTGAAAAACACAAAAACTGTATCTTTTTTACGTATAATCCACAAATTTTACTACTGTGGGATAAGCTTTTTTGTGATACACAGAAGCAAATTTAAAGTCTTCTTGGTAATACAACAAATAAATGTAAAGTCACTCTCCACTGTCGGAACAGCCTCTGGTAAAGCCAATTTCAGTTTTTTATACAGTCTTCAGGATTTTAAAAATATATTTACAAGTAACACGAGCCTGCACTTGAGGGTAGTATGCAAATGAAATATTAAATAATAATAAAAAGGAAAACCAATATTTAGAACATTCAAATATTGGTTTTCCTTTTTATTATTATTTAATATTTCATTTGCATACTACCCTCAAGTGTACAAGTGTACAAACATATTGTCAAGTGTACAAGGGTACAAACATATTGTCCCAGTGTTCCTTTCAATATAAATTAGCAAATATCTACAAAGCATTAAACAAATAATATTTATCCACCTCTCATGGCTTTTATGTTGAGAATCTCTTCCTTTGTGTCCTGGACATTGAGATATGCTTGGCAATGTTAACTTAAATGATTCATGACAGGTGTGCTCATTTTTATGTAGGGGAAGTATTAAAGAAATCTAACAAAATGCTTTTAAACACTTCTAAATATTTCTTTTTTAAAAAAGTGGATGGGCTAAATATACTTCTGGCTGAGCTGAAAACATTTAATCCTTTGTGAGAGCCAAAACTCAAAACCAATCAAAAGCGCAAGAATCCAAACAAATCAGGCAGGAGTCCCAGTTAGAGCAAAAAAGATAAAACGTGTTATGCGCCGAACAGGAAAGCCTCAAATCATAGATCTTCATTTAGCAAAGCCAACACAGATCTTTTCGTAAGTTTCATTTCTCATTTGTTACAGCTTGCACATTCTCATTGGTCCTCATATTTTGGCCCAGCCAATCGGCTGGGACACCTTTCCTACAAGAAGATTTTGTTACAGGGTGCTAGAATCCCTATAAGAATGTGTCCCCCCGCCCTGCATATTTCTAGTTTCTAGACAGTAATACTTCAACCTTGAAGGCCATGATGGGGCCTCTCGCAAACTACTAACACTGCCCTTTGTTATCTTACACACACAGAATTCAGGGAGACGTGATTTTCTGGCTTCCCAGCAATGGTGCTCATGGGGCTCTTTCTGTCTCTAAAAAAACAAAACCTCTGATCAAGTTACCAGCTTTTAATGCTATTCGAAAGAGTTTTTCAAGGTCCCACAAACCCATAAACAATCAAACATAAGTTCATCTCATCCTTCAAACCAGTTGGAAATAATGAAGCAATGAATAAATGCTGATTCTTTTGTAATAAAAATCCTTTCAGTATCAACTTTTTTGAGAAGACTTGGTGTTGACTGTTTCTAAGATGACAAATTTAATGTTTTCATTTATGTGGTTGCGTTAATGTAATGTGCCACTAAAGAGGCTTCTTTGGTTTGATTTCTGATCCCTGAGCGATGCTCCCCAATATGATGCTTGATTGCTCTAAATGAAATAAATATTTGTTTTTTCTAGCTTGCCTTTCCAATGCAGCTCAGGGCGGATGACAACACCATTAAAAACATTAGATTAAGTTAAAGCATAATTATTGTCTGGTGGATTTGCTTGTGTACTTCTTTCTAAAGGGATAAATACAAAGCTATATGCAATTTTTAGTGTTACAGCTAGAGAAAATTTTGAGTTATGATACCGTTATTCTCTTGTAAGAATACATGTTTTGTTTAGAAACTCAGCTTGTTATTCTAGCACGGCCTTTGAATTGGCGAAACATTTTCCTTATACTGCCTAGTTGTTGGATGCTGTTTAGCTAATCTATGCAAAAAAGATAAGGGCCAAATCAGTTGAGTGCAAGCAAAATATCAGTTATTAAAATCAATCTATAAAGTGCTCTTGTAACTTAACTCCTTTTCCTCTTCATAATATATAGAGACAATTTCATTTCAAATTTTATATAAACACACATTATATTTATATAATTATGGATATGAGATTTTCATATGTATTTGAAATGCAACATTTTAATGGCCTTCAGGGTGGCCAAACTGTGGCTCTCCAGTTGGACTACAATTCCCATGAGCCCCTGTCAACAGGTCATGCTGTTAGGGGCTCATGAGAATTGTAGTCCACACACATCTTGAGAGCCTGTTTGGCTACATGCAATAAATCAGGAATGGCCAAACGGTGGCCCTCCAAAGGTCAATGGACTACAATTCCCATGAGGCTCTGCCACTATGTGCTGGCACGAGCTCATGGGAACTGTAGTCCACGGATCTCTGGAAAGCCATAACCTTGACTGACTGACTCCAAGGCTGAATTTTAACACAGACACACCCGCCGCAGCGCAAAGCCACGTGGTCCGTCACTCGCTTCGGAGACGGTTAAAAACCGTTGCAAAAAAGGCGGGCTTTTGTTGTTGTCCCTCTGAGGGCGGCGAGCGTGGAGGCGGGCGTGGCTTCCTCCCGCGTCCACGCCCTTCCCCCTGCCCCCTTTTTCTTGCTCACAGAGGCGCGGGGAGCCGCCGGGGGCGCTGCGGCGCGGGACCCTGCTGACGTCACCCGCGCAGCCTCTCTCTCTCTCCCCCTTTTTCCCGACTTCCTTCCGCCGCCCGGGGCGCCGCGGCTGCGACCGGAAGTGACGCAGGACGGCGCTCGAGCCCAACGGCCTCTCCTCCCTGTGGTGACATTTTCCCTCCTGCCGGGCCGGAGACGGGGAGGCGTGAGGCGGAGGGGAGGAGGAAGCAAGCACGGACGCCGCGGCCCCTCATGCTCGCGCTGGCCTCCTCCGCGGGGCCGGGGGCCGGGAAGGGCGGCGGCGGCGGCGGCGCTGGTGAGTGACCCTCGGCCGGCTCGCCTTCCTCCCGGTCTCCTCGGGGCCCTGGCAGCACCATTTCGCCGGTGGGGCGGGAGGGGGGGATCGGCGCCTTCCCCTCGCGGCGTCCCTGGAGCGGGCAGCAGGGCAGAAGGGGAAGGCCGCCTCTGTGCTGAAGGGGCCCGCTGCGCTGGCCGCTGGAGGCTCGGGGAGGAGGGAGGGTTTGAGGGGGGACAGGAGGGCTCTCTGGAAATGTATGAAAGGCGGTCACCTGGAGGAGGGCAGGGAGAGGCTCCTGCTGTAAGCAGAGCAGAGGACCCACAGGAATGGCTCTAAACTACGTGGAGAATTATCCTGGCTAGATATCGGCTGGGGGTGGGGGGAGAAATCATAGTCCGAATAGTTCATCAAGCTGCCTAAGGAGGTGGGGAGCCCCCCCTCACTGGGGGCCTTTAAGCAGCGGCTGGGCAGATCCTTCTCCTGGATGCTTAAGGCTGACCCTGCACTGAGCAGGGAGTGGGACTAGATGGCCTGCATGGCCCCTTCCCACTCTAGGATTCTAGGAGTCTAGTTCAGCAGTGGAAGGGGCTGCCTAAGGAGGTGGGGAGCTCCCCCTCACTGGTGGTCTTCAAGCAGCGGCTGGACAGATCCTTCTCCTGGATGCTTAGGGCTGATCCTGCGTTGAGCAGAGGGTGGACTAGATGGCCTCTTTGATCCCTTCCAACTAGGTTCTATGATTGGACCCGTTCCACCTCTAGGATGCTGTGAAATATAGAGCTGGAAGGGAACCTCAAAGGTCATCTCATCCAGCCACTTATGCCGTGTAGGGTTGGTTTTCTCAGCAGGCGGTTGATGATACCTTGAGGTTTCTCAACAATCCGTGAAATGTTTTTCTAATTAGGTGGGAGTTAATTAATTTTCTATATATTTCTGAAACATATTGGGTGATATGGTCCTGTATGGTTATGTTGACCTCCCCTCCCCCTGCAAAGGCCCGTTATGAGCCTGCAGGGGGTGGAAAGGGGAGGGTCTCAGTCATAAATATCCTTGCTTGCCAAGCCTCCTCACACACGGTAGCAACTGAAGTCACAAGAGGTAAGTACTGTCATTTTAACTTAACTTCATGGGGAGGGGACAAGGGGCAATAAGGTAGTGGATGCCTGCCCTCATCTTTGTTCCCAGCTCAGTGGAATAGGCCACTGGACCTTTCTGGAATTATGGGGATGGGGGGGGGCAGAGTGTGATGCTACATGTGGTGGGAGGGTCTGGGTGATGTCAGTTCTAGTGACATGTGACTTCCATGGGGCATGGCAGGGAGGAGTGGTTTGCTGACACCAATATTGGAGTTTCTTGAAGTCTGGAGAATGTTTCAGGGGTTTCTTAACCCTAAAATGGTTGAGAAAGGCTGGTGTAGGTGGGTTTTGCAAGTACCCCTCCCCTCCATGACCCCTGCTCTGTGCCCAGAGAAGTGAAGCTTGCAGGGGTTGGACTTCAGATCTCCTGCCTGTGAGCCGTTTTTAGCCTCTGCCCATCCCTGCAAGTCCAAGCCTTGAAACTAACTTTTAGGGTGACAACCAATGTTCCCCCTAAGTTGGGAGAGTGAGGTTTGAATTCCCGCTCATGCCATAGGAACTTGCTGGGTGACCTTGGGTCAGGCACCTTCTCTCAGCTTAACCTACTTCTCAGGGTTGTTGTTGAGGTTAAAATGGAGGAGAGGAGAATGCTAAGTGTTCCCTATAAGCTGTGCTCATTAACACAGATAGTCCCGCTCAGTAGCAATCTGGAGTTATGCAGGATCTTGTTATTATTTATTTATCTATCTTGTGAAACTCAAGGCAGATTACAATAGGATAGAAACACATACAATTGTACACAAAACAGGAATAAAAATAAATCCATTAAATAATAAGCTAGGCTCCTTATTCATTCTTAAATAATAATAAGATTTAATAAGGAGCTTGTAAAGTTCTGTTGGGGATGCTGCAGTCGCGTATTCCTGTCTGGAGCTGGGGATTGTACTCGATGTCCTTCATAGTCCCTGCTAACCTTCTGTCTGTCTGTTCTGTGTGCTGCTGAACGCAGAAGTATTATGTTGGATGTAATCTGTAGCGATGATTTTGTTTTGCACAGTATGAAGACATTCAGCTGTGACTCCATTGCTTCTTTCCTCTCTCGAAATACTGTGAAATGTCATAGGAAGGCCTTCCGGGCTCTTCATCTCTCCCGCATTTCCCCATTCCCTCCTGAAGTGAACAGTGACTCACAAAAGCTCTTACCCTGCCATAAATTGTGTTAGTCTCAAAGGTGCTGCATTGTTTTTTGTGGCACGTTAACTGTTCTCCTTGGTTTGGGAGGGAGAAGATGGCTGTCTCTTCCATCCCAGAACTTTTATTTGTGTTTAGATTCGAGGATATGTACTTCGTATCTTGCTATATGCCATCTGACGCTAAGTATGCTGGTGACAGTGGTTTAAGAGCGGCAAACTCTGATCTGGAGAACTGTTGTTGATTCCCTATTCCTGCATATGCAGCCAGCTGGGTGACCTTGAGCCAGTTCTCTCAGAGCTTTTTCAGCCTCACCTCCCTCACAGGGTGCCTGTTGTAGGGAGAGGAAAGGTAGGCGATTATAAGTTGCTTTGAGACTCCTTTGGGTAGTAAAAAGCGGGATAAACAACCCCCCTCCCCCCAGCTCTCCTTCTTTGCTCAGTGGCGTTTGTATCTTAGTATGTTTTAACATCATTTCCTTGAAAAGTTGGTATTGCAGGAAAGGCTAGGCTCCAAAAGAGTAACTACATGAAATTCAGGGTGGGGAAAACATGAGCTCTCCCTCCTCCTCTGTGGGTGAGATGAGAACACTCAATCCCAAGTGAAAAGACAAGCAGAGAGTTTACCCAGGTAGAGGAAACCTAGAGTCTGCTAAGAGACTTGCTGCAGTGTTGGGGTGATCATTGAAGCTCCCTTCAAACAAGAGCGAGATGCTCTTGGCCAGGGATAAAGCGGCTTTGGAGTTAGTCAGCCTGTACTGGAGGGGTGTTTCACTCTTCCTGAAGGAGCAATTTTACAGCTCGGGAGGGAGGGTGTGTTGAAGGCCTGGCTTGGCCCATGTTTGGAAGATCAAATTACTTCTGCGGCATCCAGCTTCAGTTGATACGCCAGCTGTGGTCATTCCCCCAAAAGCATGGTTTGGCCACAGTGGCTGAAGCTCTGACTGCACTCCGGTTATATTACTGTTAAGCAGTTCACAGGCTTCATAAACTTAATTTGTTGCAAAATATAGTGGTCGGGCTATTGCTGGGGAGAGAGTAGATACAGGCATGATGTAGTCCCTGTACTAAGATATCTGAACTGACTTCCCGTCTCTTTCTAGGCTTAATTCTTGGCACTGGTTCTTATTTTTCAAGGCTCAAAATGGCTTGGGAATGGGACACTTAAAGGGCTTCATTCTCTTATGCCTTCTAGCCCTTTCTTAAACTCTGCCTTCTGTAACCTTGCTTGCTGGAGTGTCGGCCATTGATGACCAGAGTCGGGGCTTGTTCAGTGGTGGCACCTTGCTTGCAAGACACCCTTCCCTTTCAAGTCTCACCTAGTGCTGAACATTCTTTGTTTTAGATGCCAGACCAAACAATTTTTTTTTTCTATTCTCAAGCTTTTGAACAGATGGGTTCAATCTTTTTTTAGGTATCCTTATCGCCTGCTGCAGGCCGGAGGGCTGTTCTGTGCTTTGCCTTGTTTGTGCGGCTTGCTGATATTTTTCTCATTTGCTTCTGTTTTACTTTGCGTGGCCATGAGTGGGACTCTGGTGACACGGCACCGTAGTTATCGAAATAAGTACAGAGTTGTTGTTCGTCGGGTCGAACATATCGTCAAGCTACCAAGTGCACATATACACTCCAATCCAGCTGCTACAATTGAAAGTTGTTGCAGATTGGAAGTTCTCTTTTCCTCTGCGGCCTGAACATGCAGATAGTCTTGTGGTCTTCTTTCTCTCTCATCAACACCGATGTTTTAGGTGCTCACAGAATTCTCTCTCCTCACCGTACCCTGCTTCTAAATATTTTATTTTCTAGTGCTAGTGAAGATGGAAATAAGCCAGAGGTGAAACCGAAAGACAGTTGCCTGGCTTTCCAGTTAAGAATTCCTTTCAGCTGGTTTAATGACAGCTGAGTGATAAATCTATCTGCTTTGCCTTTCTGTGACTTGACTCTTGCAACCATGCTTAATTTGTAGGTTTAGCAGCTATCTTTACAAGCCTCTTGGGGATACTGAGTAAGAATAGCGGTAGCTGTAGGTCACTGAATCAGGCACATTCATCGTGACAGAGGACATCTCTTTTTTAGTTGTTCAGAGCAAAATGTACAAAACCATTAAGGAGCCTGTATCAGAGCTTTGACACGTCGTTCTAAGCAGAGGACTGTTCTAAATAGACAGGGAACCAGTAAAGACTTGAAGAATATGGTCATGGCGTGAGAGTTGTACCTAGCCTCTGTCTCCATAATAGCTGGTGAACTCACATGCAAATTCACCAGCCTAATTCTCTAATCCAATCGGTGTAGTTAATTAAATTTTGGGGTATAACCGTAGTTGATATCAAAGGACTTTGGTATAGGCTGAGCTGAAATATATGTTAACTACTATTGTTTTGATTAGCAGCACCTTCAAAGACTTAAGGACTCTAGGACCGTTTATGCACTGGAGGTTTCATGCCAGGCTGCAGACTGGAGTTTTAGTCGTGGCAGGTTGCCCCACCTCTTCCTGCACCCACATGGGGGAACATTTGGCCTGGTGCACCTCATCCACCCCCTATCTGTGCTCCTGATAGGGGGGTGGAGTAGTGAAGTTCCCAGTGCATAAACAGTATAGGAGAAACAAGCCTTAAGAAATACAGCCAGGTTCTGAAGAAACCTGTGCAAGAATTGCAAGTATTTTCATGGAGATAGATTCAGGTGGGTAGCTGTGTTGGTATGAAACAGCGGGACAAAGTTAATGTCTAGTAGCTCCTTTAAAACCAGTGAAGTTGTATTCAAAGTATAAGCTTTTGTGTGCTTATACTTTGAATATAACTTTGTTGGTCTTAAAGGTGCTACTGGACTCACACTTTGTTCAAGAATGTCCATGTGCAGGGTATTTGTTTGTGGGTGATTTTTTGCTTTCCATGAACAGCCCTTTGTATTTGCTTCCTTTCTGAAACTGCATGTCGTTGTGATGAATCATAGTTGGAAGGGGCCTCCATGGTCATCTAGTCCAACCCCCTGGAGAATGCAGGAAATTCACAACTACTCATAGACACACTCATCCGACTACTATGAGTGGGACTATAGTTGGAAGATGGGGCCTGGAATATCCATGTGCAGAACACTGTATCTGGCCCCTTTCCACCCTCACCTTTTGAGCGGAGAGTGCAAAGTCCCAAAGAGAATTGAACAGCTAATTGAACATTCAATTCAGAACATTTTCACTTGACTTGGGGCTGGCAGTTCCTTGGGTTTCTTCTGTGAGGCATTGAACAGCTAGCCCAGCTGTTGTTGGAGATTTTTTCCCATGCCTTTAAGGACATAAGAGAAGTCACGTTGGACCAGGCCAATGACCCATGCAGTCCAATATTCTGTGCCACACAGTGGCCAAAAACCCAGGGGACATCAGGAGGTCCACCAGCGGGGCCAGAACTCCAGAAGTACCCCCACACAATGTCGCCCCACCAAGCAGAGCATTGTTCCCATTAATCACTGTGTACTGCAGCCTTAATAATGTTCAGATTTTTAAAAGATAATTGCAGTATGTATTCTGTGACTGTGCTGGTATGATTACTTATTTTTGCAAATATCAAGGGAGAACTGTTATTCTGCTTTTCTGTAAGATTTTAAATGATCAATAATGGTATTAAAATTGGCATTTCAGCCCTGGTGATCCATCATGGGAGCAGGTTGCTGTGGATTGTGTGTTACAAAATAAATTGCACGAAAAGCTCTAGCATTCTTCTTGTGTAGTTCAGTCAGATAGCTGTTTCATTTCTTGTTCAAACCAGAGGATTCCTTCCTGTGCCGCCCCTTTAGTTTTCCTTCCTGAAGCACTTGTCCCACTGGATTTCCTAAACCGGAAATGTCATTGTCTGAAGGGAGGTGATATGTCCTAGAATAATAACTGAGGAACAAACTTGAGCTCTAATACCACATTAGAGAAGTTTTGCCACTCTGCCGTTGTAGCTTGCTTGTTGCACTTGGGCCACTCACACGCTCTCAGCTTAGCCTACCTCACAGGGGTGTTACGAAGAGAAAATGGAGGTGAGGAGAACAGGGTTAAGCTACTTAGGATCCCCATGGGGGGGGGGGAAGGCAGCATATAAATCAACAAAATAAATGAGTTGATGGTGGCTGGTGGTATAGGAGGGCCAATGAATGAAACTGAAAGAAAAAAGTCAGTTCATAACTGCAAAAGAATTTAAGCCAGCCCCATTCTCCTTGGTAACCATGCTGGGAAGTAATAGACATCAAGGTGTCTGTGCATCAACATGGTCTTATCATTTTTCATACCTGCTCAAAAACTAGTAGTAGAAGAAGAACAGTTGGTTTTATACCCTGCTTTTCACTATCCAAAGGAGTTTCAAAGCAATTTATATCTTTTCCCCACAACAGATACCCTGTGAGGCTGAGAGAGCTCTAACAGAATTGCTTTGTGGGAACAGCTGTAACACAACTGTGACTGGCCCAAGGCCACCCATCTGGCTGCATGTGGAGGAATCAAACCCAGCTCGCTAGATTATAAGCCACCGGTCTTAACCACTTCACCAAGCTGGCTCTCAAAATGGATGGCTCTTCTAGCTAATAAGATAGAAAAAATAAAAGCAAAGGGTAAATAAGCTTGAGAGGGATTTTATTAGCGCATATGAGCAGAATGTCTTAAAGGGTCTCAAAACCTGACAGTTTCTCTTCTTATATCATGTAAATGTCTTTCTCTTCAGGCTCCAATTCTGGGATGCATTATATCCATCTGCCCATTCAGAATAATGGCTGCGAGCACCATTATGGGCATAATTTTGAAGTGCTTGTCTTCCTCTTGTGTGTAAACACTAAGCTGTCATTTGAGAAGGCGAATCCGCCCCAGTCTCTTTTTGGAGAAGAGGCCATCTCTTTACAAGTGGCCACTGTGTTTTGCACAGCTATAAAGGGGTGAAAATTGTTCTGAGTGTGTGTCTGACAAAGCCGGGTGCCTCATTTGCCACTTCTCAGAGCTGTCGGCTGAGTGCGAATGCGGGAAGTGGAAAGATGCATTCAGGGGTCTCATCGCATCTGTTCCCAAGCAGTATGACTGACCCACTTGCCCGGGCTGCTTTCTCTCGAACATGTTGTTCATCTACACGGTTAGTGATCTGAGGGAGTCGTGTTCTGACACAAGAAACCGATCCAGAGCGGATTTTTATTACTTGGAGACTTCAAGTGTAATTTTATCAGTCCTACTTACCAGTGCTAATTTCCCCAGTAGAAGCTGCGTTGGCCCTATTCTGGAGAGCTCATTAGAAAGAAAAAAATCTGTAGCCCGATGATCCATCTTTTCAGTTAGCTGTGTTTCTAGTTTTGCATGCATTTAAAACTCTTATCTAACTCTGAAAAGTTGCTGAGGGCCAGTCACATTATGAGGCACAGCCTTTCATAGGGGAAATAACGGATCACAAAAGGCATTTCGGGGTGCTGTTGCAACAGCGAGAAGTGTCAGGGCTACATTGTGCTTGACACACAACTCTTTCTCTCTCTTTCTCTCTCTCTCTCTGCTTGGTAGGTTGGTTTATTTTAGGAGACCAGAAGTGGGCGTAACAGGTGTCTACAAGAGGAAAGCAATCTGTAGTGCTGGTTCTGAGCATTGTGCGCCTTCAGCAAAAGAATTGTCTTGTGCCAGCAGGCTTGGTGATGCTCATGGAAAACGGTTTAGACAAAGGCGAGCTCTGATGATGTCATTGGTCTGTAAATAGCAGCATCAAGTGTCTGTCAGTGGTGGTCATTTAGGGCCTCGGCAGCAGTGAGTGTCAGCAGAGGCTGTCCTTCTCACGGGGGACGTAGGTTTTGTTTCTTAAAGCTTCCATGTAAGCTACCCTGCTTGTTGGCTGGCCGCACCACTTGGGAGCCAGCATGGCGTACTGGTTAAGAGCGGCAGACTCTAATTTGGCGAGCCGGGTTTCGTTCCCTGCTCCTCTTCCACATGCAAGATCATATGAAACAAAATCAGAATCCACCAGCTGCACAATAAAGTTCTATTCTGAAATCCAATACTTCTGCGAAATGACCCTTCTATTTGAAATGACCCTTGTGCGTGAAGAGCTATATGCCAATGTGATGCTTGTAGAATTGAAATAATTATACATGAAGAAATAGAATTGTAGACTTCCACCATTGTTGAGGAGGTAGCCACTGACAAAGGTTTCCCTGGGAACATGTTTCGGTTACTTTGTGATTACTTTTCCTCACTTGCATTTAATAAACTACAAAGACAAGAATTAGTGGATTTCGGAACAGTATTGCGCAGCTTGTGGATTCTGATTTTGTTTCGTTTGATTGTGACTCCCGGAGGAATCGATGGTTCTACTTCGACCTCCTCCACATGCAGCCAGGTTGGTGACCTTGGGCCAGTCACAGTCATATTAGAGCTGTTCTCACAGAGCAGTTCTGTCAGAGCTCTCTTAGCCTCATCTCCCTCACAGGCTGTTTCTTGTGGGGAGAGGAAGGGAAGGCGATTGAAAAGTGGGGGGGGAACAACTCTTAGAGAAGAAGTTGCCTTTGTAGATTCAGTTGGGTAGCCATGTCAGTCTGAAGCAGCAGAAGAAAGTTTGAATCACTTTGAAGACCAGCTGGGTTTTGTTCTGAGTATAAGTATGCACACAAAAGCTTTTACCCAGAATAAATCTTGGTTAGTCTCCAAGGTGCCGCTGGACTCAATCCTAGCTCTGTCAGAGATAAGAGCATGATAAACTGTTTCAGTTTAGGAAGGGGTGACAATTTTTGGAGATGAACTGGTTTTTGTAGAGAGAGTCGGACTGGGGAATCCTCATTTCTCCCCTGGCTCCTTTGTGGCATCGTGCCTCACTCGCCTCCTGCACCGGTAGGGAGCGAGCTCAGCCTGGCGGACCCCCCGGGTGGGAAATGTTACAAGCCCTGCTCAGAAGTAAATTAATCTTCATGTAACATGGCACATCCCTACCTACCTCTCATTGAACGTTTTGTATATGTCACCCGTCAGTCTTTCTGGATTAGGTTTTTGTCACTGATGCTTGTTTTCGATTTCTTCTTAACTCGTTTGTCTGCTTATTGAGAGGCTGATTGGTTTTTTTTTAACCTAATGCTGGCATCTGCACCTCCTGTAAGCCTTAGGGCGAACTTGGCACACTTTCGTGGGATTCCTTTAAGAGGCTTTTCTGTGCAAGTTGATGGCAGGATTTGTGTGTGTGTGTGTGGGGGGGGGGTTGCTCAAGACCAGATCACTTGCCTTTTCAGGAATGCAGCGTGGATAGATCAATGCAGAGTTACATGTTCTGTAGCAGTTGTGTGATCTTTGTATATGATTTTTTGTTGAATTAATTTCTTCCCATTGGATCTCGTCTGCTCCTCTGGGGCAAGAGAGAACAACTCTGCTCCATCCTCTATATGGCACCATCTTCAAGTATTTCAAAAGGTGCCAAATAGAGGATGGAGCAGAGTTGTTCTCTCTTGCCCCGGAGGAGCGGACCAGATTCAGTGGGAAGAAATTAATTCAAAAGAAGTTCCTGACAGAGCGCTTTCTCAATGGAACAGGCTTCCTTGGGAGGTGGTGGGTTCTCCATCTCTGGAAATTTTTAAACAGAGGTTGGATAGCCATTTGATGGAGAGGCTGATTCTGTGAAGATTCAAGGGGGTGGCAGATTACAGTGTCAACTATAGGGTTGTGGGAGTCTTGCATGGTGCAGAGGGTTGGACTAGATGACCCAGGAGGTCCCTTCCAAGTCTATGATTCTATGATTGCACCCCACCCTCCACTTAACCAGACTACTTTTTGCTTCGGGCAGGTTTCTGATGACCTGTCAAACATTGCTTTAGCTGTGAATTGCAAAGCATGCCGGAACAATGGCTTGAGTTAAGAACATCAGAAGAACATCAGCTAAATCAGACCAGTCATCTCTCTAGTCCATGGAGAGCTGACAAGCAGGGAGCCAAGTTCCAGGACTTCCTCCCTCTGCTAGGAATCAGAAGTTTGGTGTCTCTGATAAAGGATGCTTAGGATACTGTGGCCAGCAGCCATTGATGGATGTCTTCTCTGTGAATCTCAATCTCTCTTTCAGCCATCTGTAAGATGTGCTGAAGCATGTATCAGAAATCACATGATCTCATTTAATTGGCATTCACAACTTGCAGATTTGGTTGTACGGGTAGGCCTATTGTTGGCATTGTGTATTTGATACCGTGCCATCCAAGAGGTTGTTATGGAGAATGGGGCTGTTAGAAGGTTCTGCCGGCTGTCGGGAACTTAGCAGTGATCAAGTTACATTTAAAAGGTGTCAGGAGTTGGTGCCGAGCCCTGGTCTAACCGCTTGAACCATGGATGGCTGGGAGCCTGACTCACTTGTGTGGGCTGGAGAAAGAGGGGCTGTGGCTTGGTGGTAGAACATCTATTTGGCATGCAGAAGGTCCCAGGTTCAATCCCCAGCATCTCCAGTTAAAAAGGATCAGGTAGGAGGTGATGGGAAAGATCTCAGCCTGAGATCCTGGAAAGCTACCGCTGGTCCGAGTAGAGATACTACTGACTTATCAGGAAAAAATTTTTCACAGTCAGAGTAGTTCAGCAGTAGGCAGCATAGGCTGCCTAAAGAGGTGATAAGCTCCCCCTCACTGGCAGTCTTCAAGCAAAGGTTGGTTACACACTTTTCTTGGATGTTTTAGGATGCTTTGGGCTGATCCTGCGTTGAGCAGGGGGTTGGACTAAATGGCCTGTATGGCCCCTTCTAACTCTATGATTCTATGACTTTGAGGTACCAAGGGTCTGATTCTGTATAAGGCAGTTTTATGTGTGGCTAGTAACCAGGCAGATTGTTCCAACCCAACCAAGAGCCATGCACCACTGGGGAGGGGCAGGGTCAGAAGGCAAAGCTGATCCTGGACTTGGGAAAGGTCCAGATTGCAGCGGGTAAGAGCAAGGGGATGGAGCAGGGTAGGTAGGCAAGCAGGAAGAGGAAGGAAAGGCTTTCCTTTCCTTTTATAGCCTCCTTAATGGAGCAGGTTGGAAAGGATTGGATCCAGCCCAGGTGGTGCCAGGGAAACCCCTAAGAGGGAGGACATGATACCTGACAAGCGAAGAATGAAAATGGAGCTCCCCAGATGTGAGAGAGAAAGCCAGAGCCAGTCAGTCCAGGGAAGGAAGAGGACCAGGGTGTGAGAATGCCTTCTCCTTCCCACTCCGAAGCCAGTGGGAGGGCTCCTTCCTCACCTCTCTTTTGTCTGGGGAAATAATGTGGCGGGGGTGGGGGGCATGCCCTGAGGAGAGGGCAATGTCACAAAAGAACTGCTGGATTCTGCCATATTCGTAGCTTTTACAGAAAGGTTTTCATGAGAGGCTTAATGGTCAAATAACTAATTTCCAAGCCATATCTCGTTTTGAAATTCTTCACAAAAACTTGGTCCCCAGTTCACTCTTCTACAGTGTTATCATATTCAGATTTACTGTAACTGAAGCCCATTGATTTTATCAGAGGATGATGGTGATTAAGAGCTCTTGCCTTCCCGTATTTTGGGAAGTTCTCACCCAGTGTAAGAAAAATGGCTGTTAAGTTTGGATTTAAAAGACCAGGGTTCATTTATTTGCTCAACCATGAAATTCACTCGATGGACCTAAAGGGTGTTCATGAAGATTTTTGTTTAGTTTTGCTGGTGCTCCTTAACGGTTTTCAGAATCCCAGACGTCCCCATAGAGGATTTCTTTTTAGCTTAGTTCTCCTTATACTCCTGGTCTATTCTAAAGAAGGCATATCTCCACCTGCTAACCATGCCAGATTAGAAAGTTCCTTGCAATTGTCACAGTTCTGTGGGATTAGTATCCATAGATTCTTCTGATTGTCTTGCCTCAACTTGCCTCCTCCTCCTTCTTCTTCTTCTTCTTCTTCTTCTTCTTCTTCTTCTTCTTCTTCTTCTTCTTCTTCTTCTTCTTCTTCTTCTTCTTCTTCTTCTTCTTCTTCTTCTTCTTCTTCTCTTCTTCTTCTTCTTCTTCTTCTTCTTTCTTCTTCTTCTTCTTCTTCTTCTTCTTCTTCTTCTTCTTCTTCTTCTTCTTCTTCTTCTTCTTCTTCTTCTTCTTCTTCTTCTTCTTCTTCTTCTTCTTTCTTCTTCTTCTTCTTCTTCTTTTTTCTTCTTCTTCTTCTTCTTCTTCTTCTTCTTCTTCTTCTTCTTCTTCTTCTTCTTCTTCTTCTTCTCTTCTCTTCGACAGGAGACAGCTCCTGGGAAAAGCAAGCTGTATCCCTAGAGGCATCTGTAAACTGAGTAACTGTCAAATAATCCTGGAATAGAAACACATATGCAGCCTTAAGTTTTCCTCTCTCACCACGACATCTTGAAGTGTCGGCTATTAGCAAGCAAATTTCCTGGATCGTCAAGATGGTATAAGAAAAATATACTAGGGATGAGTTGCAGTTGTCTTCTTCATATCTTTAATCCCAAATACCCAGGTACATCTAGCTCCAGGGGAGCTGTTTATGTATTTAATGTTTATTCCCTTCTTCCTCTAGGGCAGGGGTTCTCAACCTTCCTAACGCCACAACCCTTTAATCCAGTTCCTCATGTTGGGGTGACCCCCAACCATACAATTAGGCAAGGGTTCTTTCACAGAAATTAAACCGAAACTGAGCAATGACGTTAAAAACCATTGTTCATGATTGGTTATAAATCGTATATAAATTGGCGGGCGCCTTCAGGAAGAGCGACAACAGTGCCCCCCCCGCCAAGCTGCTCGATCTGCCGTGACCCCTGTGAAAGGGTTGTTTGACCCCCAAAGGGGTCCCAACCCCCAGGTTGAGAACCACTGCTCTAGGGAACTTGGTGTGGTGTACATGATTCTCTATGCCTTCTTTTTACCTAAGCAGCAATCCTTTGAGTTTGGCAGGTTAGATTGGGCCTGTGGCCATCCAACAGACTTTGCAGTAGAGAGGGAATTTGAACTTTGTGTTTCCCAGGCCTGGTCTCTCTCTCGCTCTCTCTTCCTGTTTCTAACACAGCCCAGTCCCATGAATGTATCAGTGGTCATCATCATTCAGAGCAAAATCTTATGTAGGGTTAGGGTGATCTCAAGAAGACTTGGAGTCCAAGAAGATATTAGGTAGCCTTTGTTAGACTTTGACTACTCTTTTCCCACTGTGAAGAGGGAGAGCCAACCGGAATGGATTCTTATTCCCCTTCTTTTAGCAGGTATTGCCGTAAAGAGCATATGGCTCCATTAAAGGAGAAGGAAATGAATATGAAAAGCTCACCAGAATTTTGCTGACCATCTGAAAAAATAGAAACTAGTTAGCCATCTCTGTGTTGGTGATTTTCTTTTGAGCTACCGCCTTCTGCAACTTTCTTTAGAAGAAGAGTTGGTTCTTATATGCTACTCAAAGCAGTTTACAATTGCCTTCTCTTTCCTCTCCCCACAAAAGATGTGAGGGAGGAGAGGCTGAGAGCCGTGATATTACTGAAGAAGAAGAAGAGTTGATTCTTACATGCTGCTTTCCTCTATCCAAAGGAGTCTCAAAGCGAGTTCCAATCATCTTCCCTTTCCTCTCCCTACAACAGACACCCTGTGAGATGGGTGAGGCAGAGAGCCCTGATATTACTGCTCAGTCAGAACAGCTTTATTAGTGCCCTGGCGAGCCCAAGATCACCCAGCTGGATGCATGTGGGAGAGCGCAGAATCGAACCCGATTCACCGTGCTCCTAACCACACCAAGCTGGCAGTAGCTAGCACTGAATTATGGGATCAGAAACTTCCTTCCTCTGGGAATGGAATATCACATTGATGATTTTAACTATCCCCACATTGATTGAGCCAATATGTGTTCAAGAGATTGGGTTTCTAGATGTTGTCAGTGACTGGGCTGTAGAGCAGCAATCCTGGACTTGGCCCTAAGTAAAGTTCAAGACCTGGTGAGAGATGGAACTGTGACAAAACAGTGACCGTAAGGCTATTATGAAAGCAAAGATCTGAAAACAAAGATCTTGTCTCTCATTTTAGGGTTCTTTGAGGAGGTAGACAAGCATGTGGACAAGGGTGACCTGAGTAGGTGTTATTTACCTATCAGAAAACAGAGCAAATATAAAGGGGCAGTTTTCTCAGTGGCAGGTGGTAAGCGGTGCCTAGTGCAGGGCGGTAGGCAGTCAGTGGAGAATTGGGAGAGCTGTCACCATCCAGTTTATTATTCTGGCTTGTTTTTCTCCAAACTGCAGTCTCTAGGCCAGAGCTACTGCTGCTGTGGGCAGAGCCCTGGTTTTAAGGTGGTCAGTGCAGTCGGTGGTGTTTTGTTTTGGGTTTTTTTTTCATGCTTCCTTACTGAGATGGGAGTTAATAGTTAAAAATAGGTCAGCTCAGTACACCCCCTCTCAGCTAGCTTTTAGAATAAAAAATGCCAGTTCTTTGACATTTTGAGAGAGAGAGAGAGAGAGAGAGAGGTTGATCTCTGCTTTCTGTTTAAGTGGAAACCTCTTTCCTTTCTGATGACAGTTGATAAAGGATTAGTGCTGATTCACAGGGAAAAGCTATAACTTTAAAAGCCCTGGGCATAATACTGAAAGAATTAAACAGTTTGGAGGCACCTTGAGAATACTCTTTAGCCTGGCGTTGGCGATCACCTGCTGAGTTCATTATGCAACTGCTCCTTGGACAAAATTCCTCAAGCCCTTTCTGGCCTTTCTCCCCAGCATGCATTTAAATCTGTAATAAACCCTTGTGCCCGGCTTTGAAAACTAAACGGACACAGCAGGTCAGTTTATGAATACGTGACATTATTCACAGCTGAGTTTAAATATCTCTGGAACAATTTTATTTGAATTTTCTGGTCTTTATGTTGTCAGAAAATAATAAGTTCACCTCATTTAGTAGTAATCTTTGAGTTAAATAAGTGAACTTTTTTTTTTTTTAACTGTGCAGGTCTCCTTTAAAAAAAAAAAACACAAAGACAAGGGTTTTAATAAGATCATGCCGAAAGAAAGCCACTGCTCATTCCTACTTGTGTTCAACAATCTTCTGAAGTCTACCTGGGGCAGAAGTTAGTCTAATATTGGGGTAGCCAAACAGTGGCTCTCTACATGTCCAGCTTAGTGCTGGTAGGGGCTCACGGTAATTTCAGTCCATGCACAACTGGAGTTTGACCACCCCTAGTCTAGTAGGTACAATTATCTAGTAAGGGGGTTGGTCTTATTTAAAGGAGGGGGGGGAATCAAATTCACATTTGACGTCCTTGAGAACTCTAGTGAATGCCACTTGGCCCTCTTACTCATTTCTTAATTAGTTCTAGACCTTCACTGCTGCTTTGACCGTGACTCCTCACTTCACCTCTGTTCCACACGACTCCTCAAATGCTGTACCCAAAAACAATGGTTCAGGTGTTGGGTATCTTAGACACTTTCCACTGTAAAGGCCGGAGAACTTGTGCCACCTCATTTGGAGGAGAGAAGCAGATTGGATTGAGTCCAGATCTTGAAAACTGAAATAGTTAGTTTTTCCCCCTGTGTGGTTCAACATGTCACAAGCCTGTGTTACTTCAACCTGACTTGCAACCGGTGTGTGTGAAGAGGCTGAGCACTGTTTACATTTTTAAGTTTCCACCTTAATTTTTACTTGAACGCCTTTGCCTTTCCAAGAATGTACAGGATGTTCTGCAGACAGCCGTGAACGTACTTCCCCTACAGAGAACTGGCCTGGGACTGTCGGCTGAGCACTAAATAGAAACTGTCTGTTTTTCTTAACCCTCATTTGTTTATGCAAAGCCTGTCGAAACCGTGCTCTCATTTCATCCTTTAGTCTCTTGTTTCACTTCTCATCCTAGCTGGACATAGTAGAGCGAGCTCCCTCTAGGTTGGCCGTTGGGCCTAATTTATTAATTGTCTGGTCAACTGCCAAAGTAATTTCCAGAGCCTTAGGCAGAGCAGAGAGTCAGCTTGCCTTCTAACCCTAACCCCTGTCAAGATCCTGTCGTCGCCTGCTCTCACTGTGATGGTTCAACAATCTCTGTTGCATTTCTCTGTAAATGCGTCGATTATTTGTTGTCATATTTTTTAATTTGCTGTTCTCGACTGGGAAATGTCTTATTAACGTTGATTCAAGTGGGAAGCCATGTTGGTCTGAAGCAGCAGAACACCTTTAGGGTCTAGGGGCACCTTTAGAACTAATAAAGTTTTATTCAAGGTATGAGGTTTCATGTGGATGCTCACTTCCTCGTACACAATGGACATGTAACCAGGAAGTGTGCCTGCACACGAAAGCTCATACCTTGAATAAAACTTTGTTGACCTTAAAGGTGTCACTGGGCTCTAAATTTGTTCTTATGAACATTGTTATTCTAACTTTCCAACCCCTGGGGTGTCTTGTAGTGAATTTCCAAAGAGCTTCCTTTGAGTCTCCTAGTTAGCTCCTGACCTTGGGTGACTGGGGTCAAGGTCTTGGTATGTCTTGTGTAGTTTGTTTCATTGCTTTTCACAGGCTTGTGGCATGGACATTGAGTTATAAGCACCTGACGTAGCATGCAGAAGGGTACCTGCGGTGCGGGCTTTGGGGTAGCCATGTATGTAGGTGAGCTTGAGCTAACTTTAGTTTCGACAGAGAATCTCATGCACCTGTTTTGCTAATTCCTTGAATAAAGATTTCTTCAACCAAGAGTCTGTTTATTTGGTGGACTGGGCACTGACAACCTCAACCCTGAACTTAGCTTCTGTATATCTGAGTTTAGCTTTTAAAAGATGGCAGCTGGATGTCCTAGGCAGTGTGGGAAACTACAGATTTCAGTGAAAGGGAAAGTGACACAACATCACTAGTAAAACAAAGGGATCTTTTGTTACTTATGGAGAGGTTACCCATGGTGTTTTCTCATGTAGATAGAAAACATGGTCTTAGAACAACATATATGCCAACCATTAATCAGACCAAGAGTGAAACAAAAAGGTCTACTGCATCTGGAGGAAAGATCTTGCAAGGCTTCAAGGTGAAGCTTCCTCACCCCCCCCCCAGAAGATGCAAATGATTTGAGTTAATTTCTTACATTGTTTTTGCTGATCTTCTTACATTTAATACTAACTTTATCCTCGCGTAGCTGAGGTTGTTCAGACTGGAATCCAAGGTGAGCTGAGGCCAGCTTGTCTATCTCTAGTAGAAACGGTATTAAGAACATGTGAAATGTTGGAACAGGCCACTGACCCATCTAGTCCAATATTCTGTCACAGGGATCCTTTCCACCATGCCAGGCTGCTACTGTGTGTTTGTGACAGGGCAATTTGCCCCGTCTCTTCCTGGGGCCAGACAGGGGAACATTTTCCCCGACTGACACAGTCCGCCCAGGTTAGTGCCTCCACGCGAAGCAGCTGGGGCGGCAAGGTTGTGCTGCGCAGGGGGGGTTGCAGCAGGGTGTGTGTGGTTTAGGAACACAGTAGCAATACCACATTCCTAAACAAACAAATGCCCCTGGTGGCTCGGTGGCACTGTGCAGTGTAAAAGAGTCGAGGAGGGAATTTTGTGTCCCTTCCAGGACACCATAGTCGGCCCAGGTTAGGGGAGCTGCTGGGCCTGGATGGCCTGACTCTTCCGGGCCAAATGGGTCTGGCCTAACATAGGCCCCAATGGCATCCACAGCATGTCAGAGAATGTGGGATGCATCCACATTCCCTTGCCATGGGGCCACCAAGGGCTTGAGTTGGGCTGGCCCCTGGCTGGTGCTGATATAATTTGGAAGTGGGGATTAGGCCCACAACCAAATGAGCACTGGCCTGGGCCTAATCCCCCATGTGGAAAAGGTCAAGGTAGTCAAACCAAGGTGCCATCAGGAAGACCACAAGAAAGACCATTGTATTTGTTTGTGTGTGTGTGTTCTGAATAACTGGGACTGTAGGTACTTTTCAACGTATAGTAAGCGTATTGGATTGCATATGCCTACAAATTTTGCTCGAATCCCGAGATCACCATTTTAGATCTTGTGGTCGCCAAGACTAAGGGAGAGTGAGAAGGATTAGAGCTACATCACTTATTCCAAAGGAGTCGTTCGGAGGTTGTTAATGAGGTTGTCCATTGTATGTTCACAATGCAGCCTTTGAAGACAGTTCACGAATACAGCATGTGTTTATTCCCATCAAGTCACTTCAGACCTAAGACGGCCCAATGAAATAAGGTCCTGTCCTTAAGTCTTGGCTTCCTAGATTGAGTCAATCTATCTCATGTTGGGTCTCCCTCCGTTCAATATGCTTTCAGCTTTTCCTAGCATGATAGTCTTTTCCAGCAACGCTTGGGTTCTCATAATGTAGCCAAAGTATGATCGCCTCAGTTTAGTCAAGTTAGCAGTTCAGGTTTGATTTATTTGATGGATTGCTTTTCTCCAGGCCATACTGGCAAGGGATTCTGGTTTTCTTGGGGGGGGGGATCTAGGTGTGGAATTGGGGTCCTGCATGGTGCAGGGAGTTGGACTAAATGATCCTGGTGGTCCCTTCCAACTCCATGATTCTATGATTTGTCTTTTTGGCAAATCCATAAAGCTCTCCTCCACAAATATTTATTATTACTAGTACATAAATGTCTTTGCCTGACAACACGGACTAGACTTGTGGCGTGTTGATGGCCCCTTCACCTTCAGATTAACTGGAGGTGCCCCTAATGACTGGTTCAGACTGCCAATCTTATGTTCAATGGGATACAGCACAGTGTTTCAAGATCATGCAGGATGCACACGCCATCAAGTGCAAGGAGCAACATGCAACCTGAGCATATGTGTCTGTGTGTGCATGCATTATTCCCCTGACTTCTGCTGTTCTTTTGCTGCTTCTTGCGTGTGGAAGGTTAGTTGAATTAGGGCTGGTCTCAGGTATGCCCAGGACTCAAGCTGCTTTTGCAGGTGGCTGATACCCATTAATCCGCCCTACAGAAAATCACCATGTGTTTCTGTCAGCTGCCACATCCAGGAGTGCTCACTCTCTTCCAGTGAGAGGCTATCTGCAGTTCTCCTTCAGGGAATGCAAACAAACCAGGAAGTATTGTGTTTCTTAGAATATTCTCACTTCAGTATGTCACCACATTCTAGATGAGGCGGTAATTTGAAGCTGCCTGGTGAGGCTCATTCCTGATGCCCAGTTGCCAGAAATGGCCTGGGGAAAAAATGTATTCGTGGGGTCATTCAAAAGAAATTTTATACCGGTGTAAGTATAGATCAGTGATTGTTAGACTGTGGGGACACAGCAGTCCTTTGTGCCCTTTCAGATGGTTCCTAAGAGCATAGTGAACAAAGATTAAAGATCTGCAGGTGTTTTTGTTTCCACTGCATGTTGAAGAAGCTACACATTTTTTTTTCAGTTTGAGAAGTAGAATGTAAGCTTGGTTTTAATAAGGCGAGTCCTTTTTATCGAGCTTTTACATGAGAACCAAAGCTATCAGTCTGCATGCCTGGAGAAGTGTCTCAAAAGCATTTCCTCCTCCCTCCCATTCTCCCCATCAGTTAAAGCAGCTGGTTAAAATGTGCTGCAAACCTTCACCAAAGTCCACAGTTCTTCCCTACGGATTATGATTGCAGAACACAAATGGTTGTAGTTGATTTTTCCAATGTCTCCCGAGCATGTTTTCTTAGTGGCCGTTGTACAAACGATTGTGGCTTGCAAAGCATTCCTCAGTCCAACAGAGTGAAGAGCCACTGGTGTAAGATCAAAATGGATATATCACTGTGAGAAAAATAACATCTTTTGCTGTGCGAGCATGTGATTGGGTGCAGGAACAGCACATGTGAACTAGCACTTGGCTTACAATTCCGTGCATGCTTCCTAATGAGAAGGGCCATTTAAATGAGCCAGTTTGGTGTAGTGGTTAGGAGTGTGGACTTCTAATCTGGCATGCCAGGTTCGATTCCGCACTCCCCCACATGCAGCCAGCTGGATGACCTTGGGCTTGCCTCGGCACTGATAAAACTGTTCTGACCGAGCAGTGATATCAGGGCTCTCAGAGTCATGCCTGTGGCTGAACATCTATCGGGTTAGATCCAACCAGTTGTTCACCGGTGGAAAAGGGAGACGGGGGACCCTCTTGTCCACCCCAAACTGCTTGGTTGAGAGCATGGGACCTGCATTGACAGAAGCAGTGGGACAGAAGCAGTAGGAAAGAGGAGGAGATTGAGCCAAAATGCCTTACTGGATCCAACACTACCAATGGTGTGTCATTGGTTATGCATTGGAACATCATTTGGAAAATGAGTAAAACGTATAAGGACGTGCCAGACCAGAAAAGACAATTGGTATCTGAACATACGAACTTTTTTGGCTTTTTGTTTTTACAGCCAATTTGACAATGGAGCAACACAGTCAGAATGGCAACCTTGGACACTCGAGCCAGCTGTCCGCAGAGACAGGTACAGCAGTGACAGCGCTAGTTGAGGGTGAGTTCATACCTCTGGCTGTTCAGGAACGTGTTGCGATTGCATTGGTTTTCCCTGCAAATGGCCTGTTTATCATATCTGGCAGTTACCCAGCAACCATGATTGGATTTCAGAGGAATATCCATACTTCCCCCTGCTGGGCAGGTTATTGAGGTTAATAATCAGTGGAGAGAGGGAGCCTCTTGTGGCGCAGGGTGGTTAGGCAGCCGACATGCTGCCTGAAGCTCTGACCATGAGGCTGGGAGTTGGATCCCAGCAGCCGGCTCAAGGTCGACTCAGCCTTCCATCCTTCCGAGGTCGGTAAAATGAGTACCCAGCTTGCTTGGGGGGGGGGGGGAAGGGAATGGCAAACCACCCCGTATTGAGTCTGTCAAGAAAACGCTAGAGGGCGTCATCTCAAGGGCTAGACATGACTCAGTGCTTGCACAGGGAATACCTTTACCTTTTAATCAGTGGAGAAGTTTGGATGGCCACTGCTGTCCAACTATATCTCTGTGACACCATATCGTTAACGTTGGACAGACTTGGTAAGTTCAGCCTGCATTCTGATGTAGCTGGCCTTATGCCTGGGCCAATCATTGCACTGAACGTCTGGACCAGACTTTAAGAGATTTTCACTGAGGGCATGGCAGTGTCACTGATTGTGCTCTTAAACCTTAAATTAGTGTAATAACCATATTCATCATTGCATCATGCACACATTCTTGTGGTTACTTGCTTAGGCAAAGACCTTACCCTTTTGTAATAACATGATTCAGAGGGGAGGGGGGGTTGATGAAATTTGGGTAGAATCTGCAGCAGCATCGTATGCCTTCTTTTGACAGTTTGGCAAAAGTTAAGTAATCTGACAGTGGTGCAATGCATCATTAGAGCAACACATTACATTGAAGAGGAAAGTTTAGAAACTGAAGATGAATTTTAAGTTATAGAGATGCAAGAAGATTTCAGAGGCCATGCTAATTGAGTCCCAAATAAATGACTGGGCTCAGGAGAGTCAGCTTGATGTAGAGAGCCAGCTTGGTATAGTGGTTAAGAGCAGCAGGGTCTAATCTGGTGAGCCGGGTTTGAGTCCCTTCTCCCTCACATGCAGCCAGCTGGGTGACCTTGGACTCATCACAGTGCTGATAGAGCTGTTTTCACAGAGCAGTAACATAAGAGCTCTCTCAGCCTCACCACATTCTCTAGCAATGTAACTTTGGATCTGAGAATGCACCGTTAGGGAAAGGGATATCGAGAGCAACTTGCTGCTGCACAAAATCCAATGGCACCTAGAATCCTCATGCTGGATCTTTGGTGTTCCTCTTGCATCAGAAAAAAAACACCCTTGTTGCCAGCAGAACAAGCTAGCAGCGTCCAAACCATACAACCTGCTTATTTCTTTTAAAATCAACTGCAGCCTGCGTATAAGTAGAGATGTAACATCTCTAGAAATTTGAAGGCCACTGGAGAAAAACCAAGTAGGGGAGTAGTAGAAGTTTGTGGGCCGATTGGCATGTACACAACACTTACTTACTTAGCAAGCCTGAAGTTATTTTACCTTTCTAACAACATAAATGCATCCTTTTAAACTTGGGATGTAAAACTGTACATTTGGCATACTGGGTGAAATTTAAAAGTATGACCGTTTCAATTCAAAGTGCTGCCTTTAAAACCTTCCGTGACTTAGGGCTGGATGCTTGAAAGACCACCCCTCCCACATGCTAGTTAATATCTCCCTAGCAAGCCTTGCCCTCTCTGTGACTCTGCCTTCCAAGGCAAGAGAGGGGTCAACCCAGAGATAGGGCTTCTTCAGTAGTAGCTTTCCCCTTGAGTCTCACCTGGCCCTTGCATTGCTTTATTTTATGTGTCAGATCAGAATGATTCTATTCACTCCTGCTTTCATTGAATAGGGTGAGCTTTTAATACTATTTTGGCTTATAACTTGTTTTAAGTCATCTGCAGTCTGTTTTTATGGTCTGTGTTTGATGGTCTGTAATTTTTTTAATGGTCTGTATGCTGGGCTGGGTTAGTAGTGTTAGATTTTAATTAACGTCTTAATGGTTTGCTTTCATGATTTTATTTTATTATATAAGCCCCTTAAGGTAAGGTGCTGGAAACATGGCATGCATATATAATATAAATAAATATATATAATAATATAAAGAAATAAATAAGAAAATGACAGTTGCACCCAGTACTAGAGAAAATGTAGCCTAGTTTTTATGATCTGAGAGGCAGGAAGAAACAAAAGTTGGAAATAGAAAATACAGATTGTGTAGATCTGTATAGGTAGCCATTTTAGTCTGTCTGTAGCAATAGAAAAAAGCAGGAGCACCTTAAAGACTAATAAAATCTGTGCAGGGGAGAAGCATTGAAAATTTGTTATGCATTTTTTATATATTTCTAAAATAGACTCAAGAGTTACCATTATCTAACACCAGATTATTTCACATCTAAATCTTTATACATTCTGGAAAGGTAAAGCCCCTGTCTTAAAAAGCTTTTCCCCCATTCAAAAGAGCAAATATTTCATAGGAGTCCTTTTTCAGCACTTCCTGGTATTTCCAGTTTTTCCGTTTTGTTTTAAAATGTAAAACAGGAGAAATAAGCATTTTTTTTTTTTTGCATTATCGTGTCTCCATGATGAGGAAGATCATGGATCAGTTCTCAATTTCAGTAGCAGTTGGAAGGGTTTATATTTGTTAGTCCAAGTTATTCAAGTGGGTGACTATTATTACTTTTGGCTCTTGGATTATAGGCATCCACTTCTCAGCACCATTCCCCCCATTGTTCCTAAATTCTCTAGCCATGTAACTTTTGATCCAAGATTATTTTTTTATTCCCAAAGATGACGATCATTTTCAGTAAGCGTGCAGCAAAATCCTCCAGAAGAAGCCTTTCTTATCTCTTTACTACAGCTCCATCCAGGGAACCCTTCTCCACTAAAGGGGAGAAAGCCTAAATGCAGGGGGAGTTGGAGATGCACCAGTTGAACGTTTGTTAAAACACTTGTTATTTGTGGCATCTGTAGGCTACCCATGAGATCCAAGGCAAGGCAGCCAGACGGGACGTTTAGAGGTAGGTTGCCATTTCCTGCCTCTGCGACATGACCTCCACTGTTCCTTGGAGGAATTCCCATCCAAATAGCGGGAGGTCTCCCACCCAAAGACTTAGCTGCTGTCAGATCTCGGAAGCTAAGCAGTATTTGGAAGGGAGCCCTTCAAGGGTTTGGGTAGTAGTCCCTCCAAGGAATGCTAGGGGATAGGCAAGTTACCTGCGAATGTCACTTTCCGGGCTGCTAGACAATCCTTGGGCCTCTTGGCGTTATTCCACACCTCATGAAATAAATAATGTTAAAACACTAAAATTGCATTCATAAAATCAGTGTTACGCCCAGCAAGATTCTCCTGTGTTTATTTCAGACCCTCCCCTAAATCGCTTTTGCTGCTTGAAGGTGTTGTCCTTGCCAACCTGTTCATTTGCTCTTGTGTGTTCCCCCACAGCTTACTTTCCTGCTGAAGTCCTAGGCTAGCCTGCACCACCCGCTAAACTCTGTGCCCCATGATCTGAAACCAGGAGAGACTTGGAACTCTGAAATGAAGATGGAGGCAGCAGACAAAGTAGAAGAACTCATTGGCCCAGAGGCCCCACCCAAACTCTTGGAAAAACCAGAGGCGGCTCTGGGCGAAGATGGACCTCTAGAACTAGAAATGCACGCTCAGAAAGAGAGCGGAGCTGCTGCAGAGGATTCCACAGTGCTTGCCTCCATGCCCTGCTTGCTGATGGAGCTGAGGCGGGATTCATCAGAATCTCAGCTCGCGTCAACAGAGAGCGACAAGCCGACAGCCGGCCGCATCTACGAGAGCGACTCTTCCAACCACTGCATGCTGTCCCCTTCTTCCAGCGGGCACTTGGCCGACTCAGACACACTGTCTTCCGCGGAAGAGAACGAGCCCAGCCAAGCCGGAGGCGCTGTCGAGGGAGAGGCTGCGGCGGTACCGGGGTCTACCATCGGGAGGAAGTCCCGGCGGTCCAGGTCGGAAAGCGAAACCTCCACCATGGCCGCCAAGAAGAACCGGCAGTCCAGCGACAAGCAGAACGGCCGTGTCGCCAAGGTCAAAGGCCACCGGAGCCAAAAGCACAAAGAGCGGATCCGGTTGTTGCGGCAGAAGCGGGAGGCGGCGGCCCGCAAGAAGTACAACCTGCTGCAGGACAGCAGTACCAGCGACAGCGACCTGACCTGCGACTCGAGCACCAGCTCGTCCGACGACGACGAAGAAGTTTCAGGGAGCAGCAAGACAATCACTGCAGAGATACCAGGTAGAGGATGTTTTTTAAACTGAACTGGTGTTAAAAGCTCCCGCCGCCAATTTCTCAGCTGTCACACTAAATTTAGACGAGCGACATTTGAGAAAAATAAATAAATAAAAATAATGCACTAGGAGAACTGCAGCCCTGGGTAAATGTGGGGGCGGGGGGGCTACCATGCGCTAAAAATTTTATTTTTAAGATGACTTACAGAGCCTCCTGCTGATGCCCTCGTTTGCCCAACAGCAAATTAAAGATGCCCGGTCAGGGTGAGCCCGGCCCTCGCTCTTTTCCTGTCCCCGGTTAATTTCTGTGTGGCTTTAGGCAGAAGTATTTAAACTGACCTAATTGCAGCAATTTATAACATATCACTGAGAATGTTGATACGCTGCAGGGTTTCTTTCTCCTCTTTACGGAAAAGCCGCCATTTTCCAAGCTCTGCTTCCCAACCCTGTTTCTGTGCATGGCGAGCTGGTTTAACCTTGCTGTGAGCTAAGAGGCGAGGCAGTAGCTTCTGAACCTATACATTTCCCACGTAGGTTGCATTTTACTAACCCCTCAGTTTCCGCGGCAAACCACCTCTACCTTCCTCTGTTGTAGAGCACACGGCAACCCCTTGCCCCACCCCCCCGTGCATCCATACCTCCAGATGCTTTGGCCGTTCTCACGAGAAAACATTGGAAGGTACATTTTGGAAATTTCCCAGTCTGTTAAGGCCTGCAATTCGCTCCTTGAGTCCAAACAGCATGACCAGGAAAATATGTATCATCTACTTGGCGTATGGTACTCAAAAATAACTTGCATTTTATAGCAACCTTAAAATAAAATACTATTGAAAAAAGCTTTTTTGGGTTTGCCAATCTTTTTATGGGTGAATGAACCTGGTGTCTTTGCACAGCGCAAATACGCACTTTTAACTCAAGCTATGCTGTATGAGAAGAGGGAAAGTGAAGGGAACCCTTCGTGCCTTGAGCTTTCCAATGGGTTTCCTCCCCCCCCCCACGCCCCCAGCTAGGGTAACCTGTTGGATTTCATGGAGTCCGTCTTATGTGGTATGTTTGGACATAGCATTGTAGCTGTCCAGCCTTCATTTAAGTTTGGAGCTTGGGTTTATGTAGAATATCATACAACTGAGATGAATGAAGTTTGCTCAGCAACAGTCCCTGGTAGATTTCAGCCCCGGTAAATATTGGTTAGATAAGCTTCCTAAGGCTTTTGCATTTGTTTGAGTCAGCCTTTATCAACCTTTTGACTGTGGAGGAACCCCTGAAATATTTTCCAGGTTTCGAGGAACCTTAGAAGCGGCTATACGCCCCTTCAGAGAAATGGGTGCAGACATAAGATGGGGAGCCAGACAATCAATTATTTTCCGTTTCTGTTGTGGGGAAACAGACTAGGCCTGTAGAGCAACAGGGGAAGTGTGCTCCAGTGACATCTCATGACCTCAGCGGCTATCCAAACTTCTGGGAAAGGCCACGTAACCCCTGGGGAGCTCTCTTGTAACAACAGGCTCCCCAGTAGAGAATCTCTGGTGAACAGTACATGCTAGTCTCCAATTACTGAGCTTTTTCAGTGGCTGACTGGAGGGAATGGATGGAACATTGCCTGTTCCATAGAACTGGATTGGAAGCAAATGAATCAGAGGTGCAGAAATTCTTCATGATGTATTCTTTGCTGGCTTGTACCAGTTAAGGTCACAGGTGGGCTCACCATCCCGTAAAATGCAACAAGCAGAGATTTCTAGGCTAGCCCTTCCCCTGACATAGAACATGTAGGGTAGAACTTCATGCGCAGTCTAAATATGATGCCTGTTAGCAGCAGTGACATCATTTGGGGGGATACCTGATTTTGTTGCATAGTCCAATGGTGCCTTGCTCCAACTGTGGGGCAGCTCAGCTCCTTCCCTTGCAGACTTTCTCTGTCTTCCATGTCGTAAGATAATGGCAGCCATGGTATGGAACAGAGGAAAGAGGCAGAAGAGTGTTGGGGCCAATGCGGGTTGAGAGGTTCCTACTTAGAGAAGGGCTCAGGGGCAGCACAGTCCTGTATGAGAGCATTGGTCCTGTCTGAGCCATTCCCACCAAGTTTCCTGCCCGTTTGACATCTCTGGCACACAGAAGAATGTTCAGCATTCTGGAGTAGGAAACAGTTTCCGGACAGCCCAGGCACTTCAGCCTGGAATTCACGGCCTTTTGATTTGTTGGCTCAGGTGACAGTCTTAGTATGAAGCAAAGCAATTGGCAAGTTATACCCTCCCTCACAACGGTTTGAGAGCCAGCCCCCTCCCCCCAGTGCTTGCATAAATCCCTACAATTGTAGCTATCGTTCTCTTGAGAATTGTTGCAGTCAATCTAAGTGTGTGGTGCTCTCTGTTCAAGAACAAATGGGGTCTAGTATAATGAGAGATATAGGCTGGAAATCCTGGTTAATTCTCATCAGCAGGTGGGGGGTAACCCTCAGGTTGTAATGCCAGATGCTGGCCACTGCATCATTACAGTACCTCCCTCTTGGGGGGAGGCTGCAAAAGAGACACAGGTGGAAGGGGTATGATGCACAGAATTGTGGATGGACTCGGAAGAACTATGTGACGAATGCTTAAAACTACTCTTTACTTTCTGGACTTTAAATCCAGTGTATGCAGGATGCATGACATGCTCCAAAAGTAACCATGAGGGCATCTAACATCCTGGAGAGTATTTTTGAGCCTTTTCTCCAGAGGAACACCATTGCACTTAAAGCTCTGTTCCCATGTTACAATGAATGCACATTCCAGCTTGCATGTATGTGCATGCCTCAATTCATGAGAGAGATCCAGTGCTTGTACACTTACTAATGAAGCTGGTAACTAGATATATATGACTTCTCAATCGCATGTTCAGCTCTGCATGCGTTGAATGTGACATGAGAAAGACTCGACTCACATAAAAAAAAATCCAAGTCCATGCATTCACTGTAACTTGTGAACTGGAGATACAATTTGGTTGTTTGTATGTCACATCCAGGTGACATTTGAAATGGACAATGGCCTAGCCAGAATGAAAATATGCCAACAGCAATGTTAATTTCAATGCACATAAATTGTAACACGGCTTTTCCTTTCCCTGTAGAAGCTCTCTTTTTGTCTTTAGTCGTAAACGAGGCTAGCTAAGGGACAGAGTTCATTAAATGTGATGGGACCATTTTAAGCCAGAATTACACACTTAAGGATGCCCCCATTTTGAAATTGGATCGAGGGTTTTATTCCCTGCTCCTCCACATGCAGCCAGCTGGGTGACCTTGGGCTAGTCACATGCCTGATAAGAGCTCTGTTGTGGGAAAAGGAAGGGAAGGTGATCATAAGTCACTTTTGACACTCCTCCTGGTAGAGAAAAGCAGGATGTAAAACCCAACTCTTCTTTTTCTTCTCCTCAATGTGGTATCTCCTTAGGTTTGTACGCCTGCCCCTTTGGCATTACTGTCTCAAAGTTCCCTGCCTTTCACAAATTAGAACAACGTCTTCCCTTAATCTAGCCAGTTTGGTGTAGTGGTTAGGAGTGCAGACTTCTAATCTGGCATGCCAGGTTCGATTCTGCGCTCCCCCACATGCTGCCAGCTGGGTGACCTTGGGCTCACCACGGCACTGAAAACTGTTCTGACCGGGCAGTGATATCAGGGCTCTCTCAGCCTCACCCACCCCACAGGGTGTCTGTTGTGGGGAGAGGAATGGGAAGGCGACTGTAAGCCGCTTTGAGCCTCCATCGGGTAGGGAAAAGCGGCATATAAGAACCAACTCTTCTTCTTCTCCTTCTTCCTTCTCCTTCTCCTTCTCCTTCTTCTTCTATCAAAGTGTTTTTAATCACTTAAAAATACTGGGTAAACCTGTTGGAAATAGACCAGAAATACTACATCCTATCCTGTGCATACATACAGGTAGATGTGCTTACAAATGGGAGTTGTATCCTATTTGGTTCCTTGGATTAAAAATGTAGGGTGAGGAATCCAAGAAATAGCTACTTGTATTAAGATAGGCTAGGCTGGAGGATCAGGGTATTTATTGTACAGTTCTGTTGGTGAGCAAAAATGTACAGAACTGAAATTCCTCCAGTGCAGTGTGCTTCCTAGCAATAAAACATAAGAGAAGCTTTGTTGAATCAAGCCAATGGCCCATCCAGCCCAACATTCTGTGTCCCATAGTGGCCAAAATCCAGATGCCATCAGGAGGTTCACCAGCGGGGCCAGAACTCCAGAAGTCCTCCCTCTGTTGCCCCCCACGCACCAAGGATACAGAGCATCCCTGCCCCAGACCTTGTCACTAATAGTCACTCATGGACCTCTTCTCCATATGTTTAGCCAACCCCCCTCTTGGAAGTTGTCTATTCTTGTAGCTGCCAGCTCTTCCCATGGCAGTGAATTCCACAGGTTAATCCCTCTTGGGGTAACAAATACAATTAAGAACCAGCCAGTCCAAAGTTGATTTGGAAAGTGATGGCTTCAGATCAGGAAACATCGGTGTAAAATAATAATAATATTTTTTACCCACTTTTAATCTGAGCCTTGTTTCAGTAAAGATGCTAGGAAAACAGAATTGCAGCATAAGTTATATTTGAATAGAGGAATCCTGTGGTCATATTTGACAGCCAAAGCTGGCGTGAGCCCTTCAGTGTTGAGCTTGAGTGGATTTTTCCTGAGTGGCACTTTGGCAGTCGTTAATGCAGAATCATAAGAATGATTGTGGGGATGAAAAGGCTGCTGGTGCTTAAGTTTTATCGTGCTCGCCGTTTTCTTGCATATACACATTTTTCTTTACTTAGGTTGAAAGATACCTGAGTGGGCTCCTACTTGTTTCCCATTCTGGAGACTAGTGCTTTGCATCTAGTGGCATTCATTATCCTAATCTCTTAAGCACTTGGAAGGAGCTTTGTGTGGTTTTTTTGTTTTTGTTTGCTGCTTTCAGAGCCTACTTAAAAGAGCTATTAGAGAGCTCCTAGACTACAATTTCAGAATGCTACTTCTAACCCTCAAATCTGTTGTCATGTCGCATACTTTGTCTCCATGTCGCAGTGGTGCTGGGAAATGCTAACAGTTCACAGCTGCCGGCTTGTGATGACCCTGTAAGGGATTAGTTCTCAACCTAAGGGTCATGACCCCATTTGGGGTTGACTGGCGCCTTCTTCCGGGTTCCCCAGGTTGGTTGCCGTGGCGGTGGCCACAAGTGGTGGCAGGCGGCCAGCGGCAGCAGAGCCATCGCAATGGCTGCCTCCACACTGCCCAACCGTTGTGTGCATACACGACATGCACGCTACCCGTGTGCGTGCGCAGGCTGCCGACCCCACCACTGCAGTTGGGCTTGCGGCATCGGAGTGGTTGAGAACTGCTGCTGTAAGGCAAGGATGGGCCAAATGGTGGCTCTCTAGATGTCCATGGGCTTAATTCCCATGAGCCCCTGCTCCTTAGCCATGCTGGCAAGGGCTCATGGGAATTGTAGTTCATCTGGAGAGCCTCCATTTGGCCACTCCCACCACAGGTTTTTAAAGGCAAGAGACATGCAGAGGTGATTTGCCATTGCCTGCCTTTGAATGACCCTGGTATTCCTTGTTGGTCTTCCATCCAAATACTAGCTTAGCTTCCAAGAGCAGACCTGTAAATCTCTGCTAATGGAAGGCGTTTCTTTGCCTCGCTCTATTCCAGGGCAGCTGAAAGTGCTCCCATAAATACTGTCAGTGGGCACCATGAGATCCCCAGGAACAATCTGGGTGCCAATTGTGTGGGTCTGCAATGATGGGTGGGGGAATCTCCTTTCATTGGTAGAAATTCACTGTAAGATCCAAGCTTATATCTCTGTGTGCCTGCAGTCAGTTTCACAAATTCACCCCCCTTAAAAAAAACAACTAAGCTAGACCAGCCTTTTTCAACTTTCTGACCAAATAAAATTTCAAACTTCAAGGACTCCCGGAAGTAATGTCAGATGATCACGTCTCCCTGCCATGCCCTGGAAGTGACTCGTCATCCTTTTGCTCCCTCCACCTTTGCTGCTACTACTGCGGTTGCTCTGCCTTATGCAGGCCAGATACAAGGGCAGGAACTGAGAATACAGACTGGACCACCCCATACCCCATCATTACAGTACCTCCCTCTTAGTATGAAGCGGCCAATTCCCTAGCTTGTGCCCGAGTCTATTAAGGCAGGAGGGAAAAGGCTGTGGACCCCCTCTGGAATTCCCACAGACCCCTGGCTGGGAATCCCTGGGCTAGACTTTTAAAGGATTTCCTTGCTAAACTGCTGGGTTCATGTTTAAACATATATATATGTCATAAAGCGAATAAAGGGATCAACATGGCCAATGACCTACCTGACAATATATGCCATAATACAGTGTTACATGCTGTGTGGCTCTTTTCCAGCTCTTCTTCTAATTTCAGTTCTGCAAGTTTGTTTTCCACCATCAGCGGTACGCTCAGAACTCTGGAGTGCAACGAATAAATGAGTGGGATTTAGTTTTCATACAGGGAAAATTGAATTGGTTATATTTACACCTACCTATTTACTATTAATAGCTATTGGATGGGTGTGTTTGGGGTGGTGCCCACCGTACACATCGCTAATGGTGACTGAGAAGGGGGCAAGCCACAGAGTGAATACCTGTGCCGTAATATAAGCAGTAATCTTTAAGGTGTCAGTCCCCTTTTCCTACAACAGACTGGAACAGCCGCCTTTGTGTAATTTGTCACTTGAATTAACATGTAATGCCTCAGGCAGATAGCTGCTATTCACTGTGCTTGCAGGATTTCTGCTCATCTGGTGTTACAGGCCCACTAGTATTTTCCTCTCCATTGTTGATTTTCTCTCTCCCATTAGCGGATCTCCTCTTCCACGGTGGTGCAGGTATTCAGCATCTTGGAGACCAACAAGATTCCCTTTGTCGGGTGTCGGAAGAAAGAGAGCTTTGACTCTCCAAAGCTTACAACCTGGCAAACTTCTTGATCTTTAGGATGTTCCTGGATTCGAATCCTGCCCTTCTGCTAGGTAGCTGTCAAGGGAGAGCCAGACATGTCTGAACAGCTGCATAACCCCTGCCCTGTTCCTTATAGCCTTTGTCAAATACAAGTGGGAGTAGAAATCCCTCATATCTCCAGTCATAGGGTGTTCCAAAAAAGGGGTGTTGCAAAAAACTCAATAAATTTCAGAAACTCTGCTGAGTTTCAGAAAGCTACAAAAGGAGCCACTTAAAATCAACATTTCCCTTCTCCCCGTCTCACAGGTTGCTTTCATATCCTAGTGATATGCTACTTAGCCTGTTGACTGGGAGAGGCGGGGATCTGTTACTAGGCTTCCACTTCAGGGAAGTACCTTCTGAGCCTAATCCTTTGTGCGTATTTTACAGTCGGCTATTAAGATTGTATTAGTGTACTTAACTCTCAGGGAATGGCAGCCGTCCATTCTTCCTCTCCCTGTTGGAATATTCTCATGAAAATCCTGCTGGCTGGAAATCTTTTGTATTACAGAGTAATGCAAAATAGACAAATGCATCTCATCAGTTTGAAAGGAGCATGGAGTTTGGAAGACCTGCACCCAGGAAGTCTTGTTGGTCTCTGAGATGCTCCTGGACTCCAATCTTGCTCTAAATCAGCTTTTTAAAACTTTTTGACCATTGAGAAACCCCTGAAACATTCTTCGGGCTTCAAGGAACCCCAGAAGTGACGCGATCACGCAGAATATGGTTGGGAAGCAGAGCTGTGCACACGCCCACCCGGGGCCCCTCCCCTCCCCACTCCCTCCAGGCCCATCATTGGCCTTTTTGGGGGGGGGGATCAATATGATCATATATGGTCATCTCACCCAATAAATCTTTAACAAGTAAAAATATATAAAACATGAATTAACTCCTACTCACTTGGAAGACCCTTCCAGGGCTGTCAAGAAACCCCAAGGTTTCACAAAGCCCTGCCAGAGAAAGCCTGCTCTAAATAAAGACGTGATAGGATTAGCCTATTTGTTTTTGACTTCTGTTTAGTAAACATTTTAGAAGTACTGCACATTGATTTGACATCCCTCCAGCAACAATAATTGAACTGCAGTATTTGATCGGGGTGGGGAACAAACCAGCTGGCTGGTTCAGATTTACAATCAAACATTCAGAGCGCCTTGTGGGATGTTTTTTCTTCAAGTAAGACCTGTAAAAAATTAAAGATAATATTGTGTTTATTTGTATCATGTAAATAAGGTGAAACTTCCCGCCCGCCCCCCGCAGGTACTGAAAAAAGTCGACACATTAATTTTAGCTTATGCAAAAAAACTGAACCTGGTGTGACAAGGAAACAGCTGCTCATCTCCTTCAACAGAGTCGAACTGTCTTCCAGGGAGCTCCCCGGGGGGCACCTCAGTTTCGCAGTAGCTGTCTGTGGCATCACTCGTGCTGCTCACAAGTGATATATCACATTGGCAAATTCAGTACTTTTTCCACCATTGGAGAGGAGACATTAAAAAAAATTAGCTTTGGTTTTGACTGGACCTGTCCAACCAACCAGGTGAAATCATAACTTGATTTTTAATTGGATTATTATATGTATTATATGAACTGGTTGGCCACTGTGTGACAGGATGCTGGACTAGGTGGACCACTGGTCTGACCCAACGGGGCTCTTATTCAGTGCTGGGGATGTCT
The DNA here is from genome assembly GCF_049243985.1 of Paroedura picta. Taxonomy (NCBI): domain Eukaryota; kingdom Metazoa; phylum Chordata; class Lepidosauria; order Squamata; family Gekkonidae; genus Paroedura; species Paroedura picta. Next base: position 11,568,210 of record NC_135375.1, read on the forward strand.
AGAGAACCTTTATAAAAGCCTCCCAAAGCTGTCATGTTGTAGCCTGAGCCGAAATATGACTGGAGTATTTAATTTTAGAAGTAGTTGATAGAATGGCAGTAATAGATTGTGATAAGCCATAAGCGAAAATTTAATAGAATCATAGAGTTGGAAGGGTCCATACAGGCCATCTAGTCCAACCCCCTGCTCAACGCAGGATCAGCCCAAAGCATCCTAAAGCATCCAAGAAAAGTGTGTATCCAACCTTTGCCTGAAGACTGCCAGTGAGGGTGAGCTCACCACCACCTTAGGCAGCCTATTCCACTGCTGAACTACTAATTTTTTTCCTGATATCTAGCCTATATCGTTGTACTTGTAGTTTAAACCCATTACTGCGTGTCCTCTCCTCTGCAGCCAACAGAAACAGCATCCTGCCCTCCTCCAAGTGACAACCTTTCAAATACTTAAAGAGGGCTATCATGTCCCCTCTCAACCTCCTTTTCTCCAGGCTGAACATTCCCAAGTCCCTCAACCTATCTTCATAGGGCTTGGTCCCTTGGCCCCAGATCATCTTCGTCGCTCTCCTCTGTACCCTTTCAATTTTATCTATGTCCTTCTTGAAGTGAGGTCTCCAGAACTGCACACAGTACTCCAGGTGTGGTCTGACCAGTGCCGTATACAATGGGACTATGACATCTTGTGATTTTGATGTGATGCCCCTGTTGATACAGCCCAAAATGGCATTCGCCTTTTTTAGCGTTGCATCACACAGCCTGCTCATGTTTAGTTTACAATCCACAAGTGCCCGAAGGTCTCATTCACACACACTGTTACCTAGAAGCATATCCCCCATCCAGTAGGCATGCTTTTCATTTTTCTGACCCAGATGCAGAACTTTACACTTATCTTTATTAAATTGCATCTTGTTCTCATTTGCCCATTTTTACATTGTGTTCGGATCTCGTTGAACTCTGTCTCTATCTTCCAGAGTATTTGCCAGTCCTCCCAATTTGGTGTCATCTGCAAACTTGATGAGTAGTCCCTCCACCCCCTCATCTAGATCATTAATAAATATGTTAAAAAGTACCGGGCCGAGCACCGAGCCCTGAAGTACCCCGCTACTCACCTCCCTCCAGTCTGATGAAACACCATTGACAACAACTCTTTGAGTGCGGTTCTCTAACCAATTCCCTATCCTAACTATCTGAAAATCCAGATTGCAGTCCAACTTATCCATCAGAACATCATGGGGAACCTTATCAGAAGCTTTACTAAAATCCAAGTAAACGACATCAACCGAATTTCCACGATCCAGCCAACTTGTTACTTGGTCAGAAAAGGAAACCAGGTTGGTCTGACAGGACTTGTTGGAGACAAATCCATGCTGACTTCCTTGGATCACCAAATTGTCCACCAGATGTTTGCAGATCGCTCCCTTTAATATCTGCTCCATTATCTTCCCCATAACAGAGGTCAGACTCACTGGTCTGTAGTTGCCCAGGTCATCCTTCTTCCCTTTTTTGAAGATCGGAATAACGTTTGCTCTCTTCCAGTCCTCCGGGGCATCTCCAGTCCTTAAAGCGGTTCCGAAGATGATGGACAAGGGCTGTGCAAGTTCTCTGGAAAGTACTTTGAGCACTCTCGGGTGCATTTCATCCGGCCCAGGGGATTTGAACTCATCCAGTGCAGCTAAATGCCTCTTGACAACCTCTCTATCCATGTTAACCTGCCACCCAGACACTATCCTTTGGCTACTGCCATCTCTAGATGTGCCTAAACCCTTTGACCTGTGGGAAAAAACAGATGTAAAATAGGCACTAAGCCTTTCTGCTTTCTCTGCATCTTCCGTTAGAGTTTGTCCATCCGCATAGATGCTGCTGCTCTCGTCCCAGCCAGCTTGTGGTGGCTCACATTTAAAAACAATACAGATTTAAAACATACACATAACAGTGACCGAATAAAGCCTATCATAAATCCTCCGCATCCCCCCTTAATCCCCCCCCAGCTGCCTACCCAGAAAGATATGGATGTACACAGTCAGAGAATATCAGAGGATATTCTCCAAGTCTGTTTCTCACTAAGCTTTGCATTCATTTATTGCACCCCATTGCCATTCTAATAGAGGGTGGCTGTGTCACTCCCCCCCCCCCCCCGAACTGCCCCTGAAGTTGCCTTCTAGAACAAATACTTCAATATTCCTTTCCTGTCGGGGTGCCTTAATAATGGAATTAAGTCTTAGACTGCTAAAATGATTACTCCAAGTATCCTCCTGCTCTTACTGCATTGTCTTCTACCCTTGTAATTCTACTCACTGTAGGGTTGATTGTACCCCTTTCCTTGGGCAGTTTTGTTGTCCACAGTGCCTTTTAATGCTGTACTCTTGCATTGTTCATAGCATGCAGTAGCCTAGGGCAGGGGTAGTCAACGTGTGATCCTCCAGATGTTCATGGCCTACAATTCCCATGAGCCCCTGCCAGCGTTTGCAAACGCTGGCAGGGGCTCATGGGAATTGTAGCCCATGAACATCTGGAGGACCACAGGTTGACTACCCCTGCCCTAGGTTAGCCAGATCTCGTCAGAAGCTAATTAGGGTCAGCCTTGGTTAGAACTTGGATGGAAGACCTCCATTTGCCTCATGCCCCTAAGTCAGCTATGGTGTGAAACCTAACTAAATCCGAAATTCATCCTTTATTGCCAGGTTTATCGCGAGTTTTCAATCTGCTATTGATAACAACATCTCATCAGCATGCATTGTTTAGAGAGCCAGTTTGGTGTAGTGGTTAGGAGTGCAGACTTCTAATCTGGCATGCCGGGTTCGATTCTGCGCTCCCCCACATGCAACCAGCTGGGTGACCTTGGGCTCGCCACGGCACTGATAAAACTGTTCTGACCAAGCAGTGGTATCAGGGCTCTCTCAGCCTCACCCACCCCACAGGGTTTCTGTTGTGGGGAGAGGAAGGGAAGGCGACTGTAAGCCGCTTTGAGCCTCCTTCGGGTAGGGAAAAGTGGCATATAAGAACCAACTCTTCTTCTTCTTCCACCACCCCCAGATTTAATGCCTTTAATCTCCTGATTACTTCTTAATTCACTGGCGAAAGGTTCTAAAGCCAATGTAAAAAGCAGTGGAACAAGAGGACAGCCTTGTTCAGTACCGCCATTAACCATGACTTTTCCCATCAACGCTTAAGTCGGCTGCGGCTCGATGGCACTTTCCAGCACCCTTGCATTCTTGGTTGAATGTCGTTTCCTGCCGGGTCGGCTGTGTCTTTATTCTTTCTCAGCGAGAAAGTTGGTCTGTAAGTAGCTCCTACTTTGTCAGCCTGTGAAACTGAGGTGCCCCGCTGACGTCCAGGGAAGGAATTCTGTTGAAATAGATGGATGGACACCCTCGTCCGTAGCGTGTCATGTTCAGTTCTGTGGATAGTTTGAGGCAGCTAACCGTATTGGCCTGCAGCAGAAGAGCTAGAATTGGAATCCAGCAACACCTCAGGGACTAACAGGAGTTCTGGGGGAGTCAAAATTTCTCTTGTCTGATACCTGATGAAGGAAGCTTTGACATTTGCAAGCTTATACCTTGGAACTCTGGTTGGTCCTTAAGGGACCACTGGACTCCAACCTAGATCTTTGGATGTGTTTCAAAGTAGAACATCAACAGTTTTCAGTGATTTTGGTGGGTGCATGCCAAATCTCCTCCCCCCCTCCCGATAATATTCCAAGAAAATTATTTCCATATCTAGCTTTGAATTTGTTTCAGTAGAAGAAGTGTTGGTTTTTATACCTTGCTTTTCTCTACCTGGAGGAGTCTCAAAGCGACTTATGATCGCTTTCCCTACCTCTCCCTGTAACAGACACCCTGTGAGGTAGGTGGGGCTAAGAGAGCTCCAACAGAACCGTGACTAGCTCAAGGTTGGCCACCTGGCAGCATGTGGAGGAGGAGCGGGGTAGTCAAACACAGTTCTCCAGATTAGAGGCCGCCACACTTAAGCACATGGCACCACGCTGGCTCGTAAACATTTAAACCACATTTGATTCCCCCTCCCACACATATTTCAGTTGTTGCCTTTGGGATATAGAGGTGCTTTTAAAATATTCTTGGATAAATTGAAGTCGAAATAAATAAGAACTCAGATCATGCAGACCAGCTTTGCTCCCCTCCAAAACATTCTATTTTAGGGCACTGAACCCCCTCCCGTCCATTTTATTTTTTCCTGAAAATCTGCATCACTGATTCAAAAATTCCAGGGAAGTCCATCAGCATCTAGTAACTATGAGAAATAAACAAGGCCCTCAGGTTCCGCAAAGCAATACATGTCTGATGACTGCATGATGCGGACCCACAGCAGATTGGCTGTCATGCCTTTCTTAGGAACGCCCAGAAGTATCCAGCCCACCGCTTTTGAAACTGAATGCTGAGACAGGACGATGGTTCCCAATGTTGTTTGTATGGAGATTTAGGAGTCCAAAGCGACTTGGCACAGTGACCCGGTTAAAAGAACGCAGCATGCACAAATCAATAAAAGCAGCAAAACCCTGCAAACTGCTATTACAGGCTTTGTGACGCCCTTTTTATGTCATTTATATGTGTTCCATTTCTTGGGCCCCCGCTTCTGGCCTGCCAGTTTGCGGTGGCTTATAACATAACATAACATGACAATAAGCAGCAACAAAGCCCCACCCACATCCCGAGGCCAGCCATCCCCCCCTTCCCTGACAGCTGCATATCCAGGGAGGGAATTACCATTGAACGCATCAGAGGAGGTGCTAGATCTTCCTTCTGCCTGGCCTCAACCAAATGCCTGGAGGAAGATCTCCATCTGATAGGCCCTATGGAAATTCTTTCATTTTGGGTCATGACACATTATTATATTTATTAAATTTCTGGACCGCCCTTCCGAGACCAGCTCAGGTCAGGGTGCATACATAATTATCCATACAGGTAAAACAATAAAAATCTTAAATATTAACAATACATCAGCAATTAAAATCAATTAATCCATTAGAAACAGCAATGTGTCATAGAATCATAGAATAACAGAGTTGGGAGGGACCTCTTGGGTCATTTAGTATGCAGGACAACCACAACCTTATCACTCATCCACTGTAACCTGCCACCCCCTTGAGCCTTCCCAGAATCAGCTTCTCCATCAGATGGCTATCCAGCCTCTGTTTAAAAATGTCCAAAGATGGAGAACCCACCACCTCCCGAGGAAGCATCTTCCAATAAGAACCCCTCTGTCAGGAACATCTTCCGGAGGTTTAGATGGAATTTCTTTTGAATTAATTTCATCCCATTGGTTCTGGTCTGTCCCTCCAGGGCAAGAGAGAACAACTCTGCTCCATGTCATTGTCAGGTTCATCCCTGCAGAAAAATATCTCAGGCCAGATATTACCAAAAAAAAAAGGGGGATTGTTAGCGGAGGTTGTGGATCCCAACCAAAAACTCAGTGGAAGAGTTTGGTCTTACAGTCCCTACGGCTCTGTGCCAGTTGAGGAAACACTGGGCAAGACAGACCTCCCTACACTGTACATTTTTTTAGAGAAATTATGTTCCTTCCTTGGGTCATGACCTACTCAGGAGAACGGTAGGCTTACCAATGTTTTCAGAAGGAATATACTGTCAATATTAGATTGCTTTGCCTTATTCTAAGAGTGTGAGGTTAATTTCTGTCCGTGGTTACGCTGCCTTGTTTTCCATTCAGCAGCAGAGACAACAAAGATGCCTCTGTGAGTGCAATCCATTTCACTTTCGGAGAGTTATTTAGAAAGCCCGGAGGTGTCAGAAGTAATTACATGGAGGTGTGTGGGTGGTAGGAACAGCTGAATAACCAAATAACTGGGCAGTCCTTCTCTCCGAGATGGTATCTCCCTGGCCAGTTAGAGCAAGTGTGTGGCTCCCTTGTGCTCGCATGCCTTATGATATATCGGTGTGACTCCCTTTTCTTTCCTGCTGTCTTATGCCATGGCCTCAATGTCTTTCAAGCTGACTTCAGTCGTGCTGGGGGATCTGGAGGAGCGACCAGGGAAATCCCAGGACTGCTTGACAGGGGCACCGTGTGGGATAGGAACTGCATAGGCAGCGTCTTGGAAGAGGCCATGAACTGCTTTGCCGAGATGCAGAGGCAGACGGAGGAGAAATTCCGCACGTGGATAGAAAAACTGACCCGTCTAGACACGGACGAAGAAAGCAAGCAGCAGCTGGAGCCCAGGGAAGCAAAAGTACCGCTAGCTGGCCAAAGAATCTCCCCAACAACTCGGCCAGGGGTGTTTATGCAGGTGCCCGATAGCCAAGTACTTTCTCCGCAGTCCTTTAATTCTTACGTGAGCTGTCAAAACGCCGACCCGGCCTTAGAGTTCCCGGCGACTCTTAATAACAATTTCCCGGCCGTCTTTCCTGAAAACGGGAATATCGCAGAAGCCAATTTGAACCAGTCGCAAAGTTAAAGCACCTCAGTCCTCGGCTTTTGACTCGGATCCAGGCTGCAAACGTTCTCAGTTGCCGCTCCTTTCGATTCCTCGGTTCCTTGTTTAGACTTTTCGAAAGCCCTGCGTTCGGTTGGGTTCCTGTTTGTTTTAGGGAAACAAAGATGCCTTTTGGGTTGCTGTCGAAATGCTTCTCCTCCCCTGCTTTCTCATCTCCAAAGCGCAGCAAGATGCAACTCGGGAATCTCCCCCCCCCCCCCCCCAAAATGTAGATCTTCCTTCTTCCTGTCATGATATCCTGCTGCTCCATTTGCATGCCAAAAGTGTTATATGTGGAACATACAAATCTCACCTTGAAAGGACCCTTATGTACCCAATCAGTATGCCCTAAGGATATCTTCTGAGCTGTCTGCTAGTTGCTTAACCAACATTCTATTTATTGCTTGCCATATTCCTGTTTCTCCTCCACTCCTGGTAGGCTAGTTGGTAAACTGAAGATGTCGCTATTCATAACCTTTCTTAGAGCGCATTTCTCGCACAAGTGCTTGTGTTTGCAACATTTCTAGTTAGAAAGATGTGGTCATTGTGCATTCGTTTGGTTTTTTTTTTAATAACTCTTATCTAGAAGGGCACAGGAATTTTGAGAGGTTATTAGAAAGAGCAGGCCAGCCTGCACTAGGTTACGCTGAATTTAAAGAAATGACAGTTTTGAATAAGGTTTTCCTAAACTAGCAGGTTTCTCGATCAACTTATGTACCACCTATCCAAATAAACAGAATAGTACTACAGGGGTGGGGGGTGTTATTTTAATGCAGCGAGTTAAGCTACGGAATCTGCTTGGAAGTGTAACAGAAAACGGGCTCATGAGTTTGAATTTTGGCTTGATTTTCATGGAAAAGTGCATGGGCTGCAATCCAGAGAGCCAGTCTAGGCGGCACATGCAAGGACTCGCACAAGGGTGTTGGGGCTTTTGGCTTTCTTTCTTCCAGCCTGCAACTCTGCGTGCTGCATGATAAAGGGTGTTTTTTTTTTTTTAATTCCTCCACGGCTGCATCATTTAGGCAAAGGCTACCAAAATGTGCCTTTGGCGATTTGGCAACCTCAGCTGGTGCAGATGTCATTGCCTCGCTTCTGGTGGGGCTGGGAGCATGCTCTTGTGTGTGCACTGGATCTCCTTTTGCCTTTTGGGTTTCGTTCATGGTACTGCTGGTGACATCTCAAGCCCTAAATGAGTTAAAGCAGCGGTAGTCAACCTGTGGTCCTCCAGATGTTCATGACCTACAGTTTCCATGAGCCCCTGCTAGCGTTTGCTGGCCAGGGCTCATGCGAATTGTAGTCCATGAACATCTGGAGGAGGACAAGTTGACTACTCCTGGTCTAAAAGGCTTTTTTTAAAAAAAAAAAATAAAAGATGCCAACCGTGTAATTAGAAGCATCTAATTGGAAGTAATTTGAGCAAAACACTAGGCAACTGTTTCAGGCTCAGTGATCCTCAGCATATTTGCACTGAAGTAATCCCACTGAGTTCAGTGGGACTTGGTAGTCATTGTGTTTTAGGGTTGCAGCTTGAAATCAGTTACTGCAAAGTCATGCAAAGACAAAGGTGTTTTTTTTTTTAATCCCCTTAGTTTGACCTAAGGAAATTCTTTGGATCCCTTTATTCTACCTATCACTGTTGACCCAGGGACCGTTAATTTCCTTTGTGTGGATGATATGTGTTCTCATTGGAATTATCTTCTATTATTATTGTCATGTCTGACTTTTATGCAAGTAAAATAACTTTGAAAGTATGTAAATGTACTCTTTGCCCCTTCCTTTCAAGATAAACCTCTGCACAACTGACTTTTAAGAAGTGAAGCTGCTTTTGAGAAGCTATATTTTCAGGGTAACTGTTTGAAAGGCTATGCAGGATATAATTCTCTCTTTAAAAAAGCAAATGGTTTGTAAAGGCGATTTTGTGCGTGTGTTTAAATATTTCCATGTATTATTTTGAAACGAGTGATTTCATGTCTCCCTAATCTGAAATACTATGTACACTGGATTTAGTTTTTATTCTTTCAGCTAGTGCCTTGAATGAAATATCATGAATTGATCCTTAACTTTGAGCGCTTGCACAAATGCTAAATAATGCAGTTTCAATCCACTTCAGCAGTTGTTTGCAAGTGTATTTGGCCATTTCACACAGCAAAATTCAGTTGTAAAGTGAATTGAATATATGAGTGCACAAAAAAAAAAAATTGGGGATCTTTGGGATTCAGACGCCCCAAAATTCAAGATTCCCTTCTCCAAAAATTTCAGTACCAATATGGTGTTCAGATATGAAATCCTGAATTTTTGCTTGTTTGTTTGTTTTTGCTCCACTGTACCCTAAGGGAATAGGGTATAATGGACTCCGGGGAATGGGAGAGGACAGGAAGGCCTGGAGGATCATTGTCCATGGGGTTGTGATGGGTCGGACACGACTTCGCATCTAGTGACAACAACAACCCTATGGGATCATTATAGTCAAAGGAAAATCTTTTTAGATTCTAATGCCTCTGTTCAAAAGAACGGAGAGCTTCAAAAAGGGAGCCCAATTCCATGCTTCCCCAAAGAAGGTGCTCCATCATCCATTGTTTCAAATGATGTATGAGGGAAATACTAAAAATGCAGGGACTGATGTCAAACCAGAGAATCTCGGCAGTAGAAATTGAAGGGGGGGGGGTCTTCCAAGCCTAGCAGAACCAATACCATTGAAGCAGGGTCAGGGGCAATCATAGCACAGCAAGGATAGTGCATATATAGAGTACCCAGCAGAACCAGTGCCCAAAGAAGGTGCCCCTACCTTCCTTTGTTTTCAATGGAGGGTAAAAAGAAAGCATTTAAGAGAAGGCACTGGGTTTTGCTGGGCTCTAGTATATTGTACTGGTAATATTCAGTGCTCTGTAAACACACTAGCTGTGCTAAACTTCCAACCAGATGGCTTGGATTTGTTGAACTGGCATTACCACAGTGGCATTACTTCAACAAAAATGACACCACCCCTCCAAGTTTCTACCTCAGAGGCTCTCTGGTTTGACATCAGTCCCTGTTTTTGTTGTTGTTGTTGTTTTTCTCCTCATTTGGAAAGAATGGAGAATGGAAGCATCTTCCTTGGGGGCCTGTGGACCAATCTTTTTCAAGCATGGAGGGGTGTCTTTTGATTAGAGGCACCAGAAACCAAGCTGAAAATTTGATGCCTTTACTTCAATAAACATATATTCCCCATTATCGCCTACAGGAATCATAGGCGATAATGGAGCCAAATGCATTTAAAGGTGCTGGGGTCCCTTTGAATGTGTCTGTGAAGCTGCAACTTCACCTGGAATGATTTTTAAAGGGTACCCTCTCTTTTTATATCTGGCTGAAAGAATAGCCAATAAATACCAGTATGGCATTTTTCAGCTCAGATAGTGCTGAATGCACACACCTAATTGGAAGTGGATTGAAAGCACATTATCCAGTGGTTGTGATAACGCCCTTTAAGAGTTAAGAACTTGCCACTTAGCTGAAGAGTGAATACGTACCACTTTCTACTGTTGATATGAGAAAGTCATTCGTTCTGCACATGCTAGCTGTACAAGTCTTCCCGAACACACTGAGGCTGCTTTTTAATGCCGTGCGGTCGCCTCAAGCATGCTCTGAAACATGTTTTAAAATGCATGATGCAGGCCTGTTAGAAACCAGATGAGCCAAGCCTGTTGACCCAGTAGACCTTTCTGCAAGTGGAACAGTTTGAATGGCTTTTTAAACCCGTTTACATGGCTTCAGATATGCTTTAGACGGCTGGATTTTTCCTGCAAAACTGTTGAAACAAACCTAAAATTCCAAATTAGGTGGTGTTCTGCTGGATAGCCCCCTAAGTCTTAACAGCAATCTTAAATAATGGTATGAGCGAGGGCCTATCCATATTTACCTGCACAAAAAGTCGATTGGGGGGAGGGGTTCTGGCAAAACCAGGTCTGGATAACACTTGGGACTCTTTGATGACCATCGTAGGCCAATGCAGATGGATGCTTGCTCTCTGTCAGGACCAATTGCATAGGTTCGGGTTGTCTCTGTCCCCCATCCCCCTGGTCCTCATGAAATGGCAATTCTGGTTGTATTAATCATAGCCAGAGCTGGGTGCTGAAATGTTCCTTAATCCTTTGTAAGGCATGGGGGATTTAATTTCAGAAAAGTTAGGTGGAAGGTGGGAGTGCCCGTAATTTGCACCCTACTCCTGATCTTTTAACTTCACTTGAGAGGGAATCCGTGTTGTGTCTGTATCAGTCCTGTGAAAACTGCAAACTGCTTGCCTGAAATCACAAGTCAAGGAATCTTGAGCCAGACTGAGAGTAATTGTGTGGAAAAGAGACCGGAGGACTCATGCTTCAGTCAAAATCAGCATAGTTTTATCTGTTCCACTCTATATTTCTGGAAAGGCCTTGGAGGAGGAACGTGTCTTATGGCTTAAGTGCCACTCAGCGCTTAACACCCAATCAGGGCGGCTGTCCCACCCCTGAGTGCCTCCTCCTCCAACTGGCTTGCCTGTCTGTACAGCGGCCAGCCAATCACCCTCTGTCCCCCACCCCTGACCCTCTCCCCTCTGAGGCTCAGATGCTGCAGTAAGAGCTACCCCTGCCAGTGAGTTCCCTGCCCAGGGGCCTCCATCCTGCAGCCTTTCCAGGTCTTGTGGGGAGAGAGAGGCTGTCCGCAGGGTTCTTCCACTCCACCCCCTTAATCTAGCACCCGTTGTAGTCCAGAATGCAACGTCCTTGGCCCCTAGTTAAAGCATAAATTCCATGGCAGCCAATCATACATTTTAAAAGGTTATTTTACAATCCATGGCTTATTCTTTTCGGGCCCACTTTTCTCGGTGCTATTTTCAGGCAACGTGATTTGTGACACCTGTGCCATGGTTCCACGATGGCCAGGCTGTGTGAGGACATGATCCAGCATCCGGAAAGGTTGTGGAAGCTCAATTTGGAGCTCACTTGAAACCACACGCTCTGTTGATGTTCCTCAAAAAGGGTTAAAATGTTGAACAATCAGGTAATTGTCCGTCTTGAACTGGTGACCAGAAAAGTCAACAAGAGAGTCTCAAAAGAGCCCACCCTCTAGCAAGTTCCAGAATAAACAATTGGAGAGGATGCTAGGACTGAGGCCTAAACAGGAAAGGCTACATCAGGCCTCAGGACCTTATCAAGGGGGTGATAGGTCTTGACCCTCCTTGAAACCCCCTGTTTTCCATGCTCTTTCGGAGGCTTGGAAGATATGACAAAGGGTCACCCTATGTTTGCAGGGGGCAGCTGCTAGAAGTTCCGTTCAGCACCTAAAGGGGTTGGAGAGGCCCGCTAATCGCTCTGTTCCTGCCCCGACCAGCATTTTATTTTGAGGAGTCCTTTTCAGGTTTCGGCTTGTAGCAAGCACTATTTCTGGTTGCATAATATTGAAACCGGCAGTGCTACAGTTTAAGAGAGGACAAACATTTTCTGAGAGCAACATTATTGTCTGCAGTATTTCTGGGGGGGGGGGGGGGAATAAAAAATAGCAGTGAACGCCCGCCTGATATTCAAAGCAAACCCTTCTTCAACCTCTTGGAAATTTACCATCCCAAACAAGGTTGTCCTGAGTGATGTTTTAATATGCAAGTCCCTCTATTATTCTACTGTTGCCTTTTTATAAGAGAGCCAGCTGGGTGTTGTGCTTAAGAGCAGCGGCCTCTAACCGGAGAGGCGGATTTGACTTCCCACTCCTCTACTTGCAGCCAGCTGGGTGACCATGGGCTAGTCACAGTCCTGTTAGAGCTGTTCTTTCAGAGCTCTCTCAGCCCCACCTCCCTCACAGGGTGTCTGTTGTGGGGAGAGGAAAGGGAAGGTGAATGTAAGCTGCTTTGAGACTCCTTCAGGTAGAGAAAAGCAGCATATAAGAACCAACTCTTCTTCAGTACTATCAGGGCTCTCTCAGCCTCACCCACCTCCCAGGGTGTCTATGGTGGGGAGAGGAAGAGAAGGTGATTGTATGCCGCTTTGATATTCCTTCAGGTAGTGAAAAATGAGGTACAAAAATCCCAGCTCTTTTCCTTCTTTTAATTAAAACGATCTTGTTTCTCCCTATGCGATCCACTCTTCCAAATGCACAGCTTCTTTTACAGCTTTGTGTCTTGGGTGCTTTCACACAAGGGAAATAGTTCAGTTTTCATCCCCTTCAGCAACTGTTTGCAAGTGGATTTTGCCACTTTGGTTGCAAAGTGCATTGAAAGTGGATTGAAATTGCATCGTTCAGTTTGTGTGAAAGCACCCTTAGTCCTGGCTTTAAGCACTGTTCAGTGCTAGGCAAGCAATATGCTTATGGGGATCCTTCAGGGAGGAGGAAGAAAGGCTGTGCTTCTTTGGAGTAAAGCCCAGTACAGGTATTACACTTCCTGGTTTCCTCGTCTTGAGTAAGAGGCCAGGCGTGTCCCACATAACATGTTGACCCCTGTGCATAGCTCCACCCCCTTTCCTTTTCAGCATCAATCATGGCATAGCATGACCTCAGCACCCAGATTCACGCTGACTGTGGTTGGCATTAGCCAACGACTCTCCATAATCATCAGAAGCACCGGAAGCTAACCATAACCATGATTAAGTGTCAGACCAGGTGTATCTTGAGACACAGCTCTGAAAAAGGGATAAAGGGAAGGAGTGTTTGAGCGGAATTCCCATTCTTCCGTGTTTTCTGGGGTTCTGCAGCCTAGACTGCAGCACCCTGGAGCCACCAAGAAGGGGAATTCACAGTGAGAAATTCTCCCACACGCACCCCCCACACCCTGTCGTTAAGAGATCAGGAAACCTCTGCATTGGTCCTCATGGCAAGATTTATGTAAGTCTTGAGGCGGGATGGAGGGGTAAGTCAAAGTTCACCTAGATGCAATAACAAGGACATTAGATTAATTTGTACAGCACCTTGCACATGAAAATTATGGGACTGCCATTGGCGTTTTGCCCTTGGAGGTTAAACAATCAATCTGGCTGTACAGTTGAGAGGACAAGACAGGTAGAGAGATGGCGAGGTCTCAATTTACTAATAAATGCAGCCACATTCTGATGATTCAGGGGCCCTTTTCTGTAGGTGCAGGCTGCGCTTTCTGCCGAACCCCCCCCCCCCCGGGTGCAGTCTGCTGAACCCCCTGGAATTTTGTTTGGGGGCAGAGCCAGTAGGCAGCTCTCCACCCTGTCTTTCTTTGACTTGTGTATTGGATCCAGGCCACTAGATCGGAAGTCTTTGGAATACTGGCAGCAATTGCGTGTGTATAAAACGAACGCACAATTGTTTTCAGTATTCAGAACACTTTCCCGCATTATCTCTCTTTTCTTACAACGGTCCTGTGAGGTAGGTAAGTGTTATTCCCATCCTGAAGACATGGGGAAATGCTAAGGCTGTGCGCGAGTGACTTGCTCAAGGTTACATATTAAATGGGTAGCAGAGGAACTTGGGACTTTCTGATTTCCTTTAGCTACTACATTACGGTGCCACTAAGTTAAGCCCCAGCCCCCTCTCCTTCATCCTGCGTCTCATCCATTACACCACCCCTTGGCTATCCTAAATCCCAGGTAAATTTTTTTCTCTATCCAATTTATTCAGTGGCCTGATCTTACTAGGAATTGGCAAGGTTGAATATCTTTTTAAAAACGCATTGTTGTGGGAACAGGAGAACTCACAGAATTGCATCTGATTTCACGTATGTACTTTATTTGATAGTTCTATTTCTGGTATGCGTACAGATGCGCAACGCCCACCTCCTCAAAAATGCCGCCTCCTGTGAAATGAAGGCAAAATACGAAGGAATGCTGATTTTCCTTATCACCACATTATGATTTTGAGGCTACTGTGGTTGTGCTCTTCTTTGACTGTATTTCTGTGTATCCTTCTGCCAAAAGGTGTAAATTCAAAAATGTATCTACTGTAACCTAGAATTAATATAGATATGAATAAAAATCTTACTGCCAATACCAGTGTGAATGTAAACCTTGTTTTGCTGAGGTTTATTTTCTCTAGTTCAGGTGCCTCTCCCCTTCTGCTACCCAACCGGATTTCCTTGGATGGCTCCTACGGCTACCCAGCCGCCCCCACTGATCCTTCTGCAGTGTCCCATGCTGTGGATGCCACTCCTCAGCCTTGTCACAACTCACCCATCCCTCCAGTCTGACCACCGCTCTGCCCCTGTGATATACCCCATCCCTCCTCCAAGGTAGCAGGCCAGGACCCTGTGCCCACAATCCTTTTATGCCCTCCCCCAGGGATAGTCAACCTGTGGTCCTCCAGATGTTCATGGACTACAATTCCCATGAGCCCCTGCCAGCAAACGCTGGCAGGGGCTCATGGGAATTGTAGTCCATGAACATCTGGAGGACCACAGGTTGACTACCCCTCCCCCCCACACACACACCATGACAGGAGTCTACATTTTTTTTAACCTTGCAGACCCCTTTGGAATTCTGACACAGGGCCTTGCCTCAAAATGGTTCCCTATGGAGGCGGAGCCAACCTCCAAAGGCCAGGGAGTCAAGTTATGGAAAAATCTGATAGCAGCTCTTTAGCCTTTCATGCAAAACTGCTCATTTACCAGGGTGCCTTTTGAAACAATCGTAGTGTCGAGAAGTATTTTCTTCCAAACCCTTCAGTCACCCAGCGACAATCCTCATGCTGCGGCGACGGTTGGCATGGAAGGAGCTTTCTCAAAGCTGCAAGGCCGTTCGGAAGCCCTGCTGGGACCCTGCACTGGATAGATGCTTAGCAGGCAGCAGAAGAGGGGTCATATCATCATATCATATCATAGAATCATAGAATCATAGAGTTGGAAGGGGCCATACAGGCCATCTAGTCCAACCCCCTGCTCAACGCTGGGTTGATCTTGAGGAACTGGTATAGACGCAGGCTGCTTCTGAGAGCAAAGGCAAGCCACCCTCTCCTCATTGGAGCTCAGGTGGTATAAGCATGGATCTGGTTCGCTGATCTTTGGGCCAAAGGTACCGGCCTCTCCCCTGCTGCCAGGAAAGGAGAGGCGTTTGGGCTGAGCGTGCGATGCGGAATTTGCGAGACCTGCGTCTTCCTCAACCCGCACTCATTGCAACATCAGACCCTTTTCGTGTTTTTCTGGGACAAGTTCCTTATTGGAAGCATTTCCGTGCCATCCGCCGGCTAGATGAATGTGGGCTGGCCCTCAAACGCGTTTCCCGGAACCAGCTTGCCAGGGCTGATTCATGCGCACCAGCTTGCGAGAGAGAGAGAGAGAGGATGCTTTCCCTGGATGGGCTGTTTGCAATTGATATTTCCCATCTCGCCTTCCTTTCACATAAATCTTTCTCCACCGTTCCCGTGTTTGCACTAGGGCCTGTCCCGCCCTCCTTCCTTGCTTCCATTTCCTAGGAACGTACGGATTTGCTTCGATTGGGTGGCCCCTTGTCCGGGCATGCCAGGAATTCCCTTTCAGTGGAAGCCGTGGTTGCAGCTGCCTGTGAGCAGTCCTTTGCCAGGTGCCACAATGCTTTCTCAGCCAATGGAAGTGTGGAGTCTTCCTCTACAGGAGTGTGCTATTAATCAGCCATGTCCGGATGGGGGAAAGACTCTCCTAAATTTCCGAGGATCAGGCCTGCTGGCAAAAGGTTGGCAGTCTTGGAAGCCAGTATCAAGCGCTTGGATCGTTTCCAGGCTGGATGTGTGTAAAGCGCCTGCCAAGTTGCAGCCAATTTACGGTGATCTCAACAAGGGGCTTCCGAGGTCAATGAGGAACAGAAGTCCTCTGCAGAGCCCTTCTTGGTGGCCTTCCTTCAAAGCCCAGCCCCTTAGCTTCTGACTAGATTGGGCGATAGCCTGCTGCTGTCCCTCTTGCCAGGCCTGATAGTAAGAACATAAGAAGAACCCTGCTGGATCAGACAGTGGTTCGTCTGCTCCAGCATCCTTTCGCACAGTGGGGCCTCCTAGTTCCTCTGGACAGCCAACAAGATGGCAGAGAGGCTGAGGCCTTCCCCGACGTTGTCTCCTGGCTCTGGAAATCAGAGGATTAATGCCTCTGTAGAGTTTCCCTTCAGCCAACATGGCAAGTCTTCATTGATAGACTTCTCCTCCACGAAGCTCTCTAATCCCCCTTTAAAGCTGTTTAATCCTTCAGCCATTACTACATCTTCTGGCAACAAATGCCACATTTGAATCACTCTGTGTAAAGTAGTATTTCCTTTTGCCCGTCCTGAACCTACTGCTCATTGGTTTCATGGGATGCCCTCAAGTTCTAGCATTTGGGGCGAGAGAGAAATGTGTCTTTGTTCATTTCTCTTCCTTCCATGCATCTCTTTATAAACCTCCATCAGGTCCGCCTCTAGTTATCTCATTTCTAAAACCTTTTGGCTATTCATGCATTTGCTGGGTTGTGATCCATCTAGTCTATACTGTAAGGCAGGTCACAATTGCAGGCTTGACACACTGTGGGTAAACTTGTGAAAATTGGTCCTGTGAGTTGACCTAGAATCATAGAGTTGGAAGGGACCTCTGGGGTCCAACCCCCTCTGCACTAGGCAGGACACTCACAAGCCTCTCACTCATCCACTGTCACCTGCCACCCCCTTGAATCTTCACAGAATCAGCATCTCCGTCAGATGGCTCTCCAGCCTCTGTTTAAAAATCTCCAAAGATGGAGAACCCATATCTTCTTGACAGTGTTGACAGGTTTAGTCAGGATCAGGCCAAAACATTTTGGTGTCTGGGATGTACATACTGCAGCCTACATGGACCTTAATTTACCCAGGGACCCAATCCACTGAGAGGTTTCCTTGCACCAATTTCTTAGAATGTTCCCAGTCCCTGGCTATTTCATTATTCTATTTAAAATAAGAATGCTAATAACAGCAACTAATTTCGGGTGGAATAGGTCCCAAACCCTGCCTGTCTGCTCCTCTGTTCCTGAAAACCTCTCTTCTGGGCAGCTCCCTTTTACCAGGGTTTAATTGAATCCAAAATTTGATATGGACCTTTACATTTGATTTTTGAGACTCGGTGCTAATAACGTTTTTTTGGACTGCAAGGCAGACAAGAGACACAAGAGACAAATGTTTTAATAATGAAAGACATTTTAAACTTTTTTTTCCCATTGATAAATGGGGGGGGGTCATTTTGCTCACGCCTTGTTTAAAGGAATCTTAGACCCCTTTTTTGTAAGAAAAAAAAATGACAACGTTTTTGTTCTGCTGTTGATTGTTCTGCATGACAACTCTCACTCTGTCTGACGTATGCTAAAAATTTAAGCTAAGTTATAAGGTGTGCTGTTTGGAAGTGTGGAAGATACAAGAGTTGGAGCTACAGATAACAAGCTTATGCTTGCATTTCCTACTGATGAAGACTTTCACCCAAGTTATTCTCTGGGTAGGTGATAAAAGAATATCACTCTGCATGTATATACACTTCTTCTACATTTTTTTGCATGATTATACATGTAGGAGTGGTACAATTTTGACTCGACTCCTATTTGTTGCCTAAATAACACTCGGCTTGCTTAGGCCTGCCTGATTTCCAAAATTGATTCTCCTTATGTGCTTTTGACGCTCTTGCCAATTAATTTTTAAAAATGCAAAAAAAAAAAAAAAACCAGCCTCAGGGATCGTGAACAGCTCCTCCATTTGGCTAGATACCCAGCAGTCAATATTGTACTTGACCCTCGTATCTTCTGCACTCAAAACTTTTCTTTCATCGGTCTTGTGAAGTGCTGTCATATTACGTTGGCATTGGACCCTGATGAGATTTCCGTGGGGAGGAAAATGACTCTCTGGTTTTAATTCTGCTTGTTAGGACGGCCCAGTCCCTTCCTCCCCATTCCCTCCAAATATTACAAATATCATAAAGTGTGTTTTCAGCAGACGATGTCCCACCGTGACTTGGAAGGGTCCCTCCCCGCTTTAGAGTCATCAGCGTTTAATGTTCAGTCATCCCCTCCCGCTTTGTATTAATCATTTGCTTATTTTAGTTTTGTTAGTGGGGGGCTGGTGGGCGGGCATTGATTGTGTCTAGGCTTTTATCGTCTAGGACAGGGGTAGTCAAACTGCGGCCCTCCAGATGTCCATGGACTACAATTCCCAGGAGCCCCTGCCAGCACATCTGGAGGGCCACAGTTTGACTACCCCTGGTCTAGGAAGATGATAGTAATGTTGGATTTGACTGGAAATCTTTGGTGCGGTTGTTTTGCTTTGTTCGCAGAAGCGATACTGAGGCCCTTGTTCAGAGTTATTCCCAGCAGAATTAAGGACTTTATTCATTCATTTATTACATTTGTATGCCGCCCCTCCTCCATGGACAGGCTCGGGTGGCTCACAGCATAAAACTGGTTTTGAGTCAGGGCAGTTGGACAAAACATTTTTCAGGTCTCCACAACTTCCTGTTGAGTTTGGCTTTTGCCTTTGTTGCGACGACCTTTGGACAGCACCTGGTACCTCCGTCAGTTCATAGAATCCTAGAGTTGGAAGGGACCTCCTGGGTCATCTAGTCCAGCCCCCCCACTATGCAGGACACTCACCACCCTATCGCTCATCCACTGTCACCTGCCACCCCCTTGATCCTTCACAGAATCAACTCCTCCATCAGATGGTGATCCAGCCTCTGTTTAAAACTCTCCAAAGATGGAGAACCCACCACCTCCTAAGGAAGCCAGTTAGCGGGGGCAAGTCCTTAGGAAAGAGAGCTTTAGGCTTTGCTGGTGAGTTTCCCCAAAGCATCTGTATGTCGACCGTCAGAGACAGGATCCCTGACTTAGGTGGACTGTTGGCATACTCCAGATTTGTTCTTAAATCTGACTGCAGTCTTCGTAAGGGAGGGTCTATGGCTCACTGGTAGAGCGTCTGCTCCTAATGTAGAAGGTCCTGGCTTCAGTCCTTGGCATCTCCAGTTAAAAAGGAGCAGGGAGCAGGTGATACAAACACGCACATACACAAAGCTGCCTTATACTGAACGAAGCAGAGGTTGTTCACATCACCTGTTACTTGGCCCTTTTAACTGTAGATGCCGGGGATCGAACCTGGGACCTTCTGCATGCCAAGCAGAGGTTCTTCCCGTGAGTCACAAGCCAAATCTGCCTGAGACCCTGAGCATTATAGAAGGGCAGGTTGAGAATAAAATGTATTATATTATTATTGTTTCTTTGTATTTGCTTTCGATCACCACCCATCAGAGCAAAAGATGCTATCAAAATGGCTGTCTTTGCCCAGGGCTGTTGTCCTTCGTGTTATTGGTTGGGAAAGCCGGATTGGTGTAGTGATCAGTGTCCAAATAGGATCAGTGAGAACCAGTTTGGAATCCCCTCTCTGCTGTGGAAGCTGGTCAGGTCCCCTTGAGCTCGTCACACATGGTCAACCCAAGCTACCTCACAGGGCTGTTGGGAGGAGAACAATATAAGCTGCTTGGGCCCCCATTGGAGAGAAAGTGGGGGGATATAAAGGAAGAAAATAGATAATCCTCTGGGGATCATCCTCTCTTCTTCTTCCTTCCCTCCCTTGGCGGAAGAAATATCTCATCGTATTTTTATAATAATCGGAATAGAATCACTTGAGTGTTTAGATGAGACTGCGATTTCCCTGCTCTGATCCCTTAATTGCTGACTGAATTCTGCACAGCTGCCATCCCAGAATATTACAGAGCCAAATGTATTGCGCTGATGATTAAAATGACCGTCCTCGTTGACTAGCGAACGGCGCTGGCTTTAAGAACTGGTGCTGTTTCTTCCGCATAGCCCCGAGGCTGGTTGCAAGAACAGAGTCTTTATTTATTTTATTTATTTTTCGATTTTTATACCGCCGCTCTCGGGAAGTCTCGCAGCGGTTTACAAGTATAAAACAATAGATTCCATAAAAGCTCCATAAAAATGGCCCTTATCAGAAACCAAACAGACGGCGATCACTACCCTGAAAGATTTTAAACACTCCACCCCCTATCCCCCGATTCAGCCCGAGGGCCAGGTTCTCTTCCAATGGGAGCGGGGAACCAGATCTAAGCTAGCCAGGGAATCCTTGAGATCCTCTCTTGGTTCGTGGTGGTGAGGAGTTAGCCACACGTCATCAAGTCGCAGCTGATTCACAGTGACCCAGCCAGGGCTTTAAGGCAAGGGAGAAGCAGAGATGGTTGGCCATTGCCTTCCTCTGCAGAGCCTTCCTTGGTGGTTTCCCTTCCAAGAATCATCCCTGCTTGGCTTAGACTTTGCAAATAGTGTCAAGTGCCCTCACGTTGCAGCTGACTTATGGTGGCCACATGAGGCTCTCAAGGCAAGATACAGAGGTGGAAGGCCATTGCTCGCCTTTGCATAGGAACCCTAAACTTCCTTGGTAGTCTTCCACCCAAATACCAACCAGGCCAAACTTGCTTCCACAATCTGGCTATCCAGATCAGGGCACAAAGCAAGCAGATGTGGTTTGCCATTGCCTGTCTCTATGTAGCGACCAGGACTTTCTTGGTGGCCTCCCATCCACATACTAAACAAGGCTGGCCGTGCTTAGCTTCTGAGATCTGATGAAATCAGGCTAGCTTGGGCCATCCAGGCCGGGGCAAAATGGTAGTAAGGGAACACTCAGGCTCTTCTGCTTGGCAGAGAGGGAACTGTGTTTGTGAGTCACAGCTCACTTCCTTGGGTATCTGGGGAACCAAACTGTGATTCACGGAAGCCCATATTGAAAGACACGCAAGGCTTTGAGCTGTTTCTACATTCTGTTTTATAATTGGTTTGCACAGGATGTCCTGATAGACTTTGAGCTTGCTGGCCTCGTCACTGGTTTATCAGCGGGGAAATACAAAAAGTTTGGGGCAGCCTTGATTTTCTGCCTTTGCTAAGTCACTCATGCACCTCTTTGTGGTTTCGGTCTCCACTGTTGGAGGTGAAAGGGCAGAAATGTGAATCCCTCCCTTGCTTTCTTCACACGTTGGCGTTAGCAAGACAGGCATTGCAGCAATGGCAGAGTTAATTTGTTTTGACTCCTATAGGGTGCCTGTGTCTCACCTTGGCGGCTCTCCTTTCTTTTCTCAGGTGGACCGCCGGTCGTGGCTCATTACGATATCTCGGACACCAACTCTGACCCGGAAGTAGTGAACGTGGACAATCTTTTGGCAGCCGCCGTCGTTCAAGAGCACAACAGTTCGGCCATGAGCAAGGACCCTACTTGGAGGACGAGGGGGCTCCTCGAGGAACTGAACACCAAGGCAGGTGGGTAGAAGCAAGTGGTGATCACATTGGATGCAGACCCCTCTCAAAACTGACCCAACTTCTTCCTCTACACGCGGGAGAGAATGTCCCTGACCAGCTCCCGTATGTGCCCTGCACAAGCCTCGGGAATCAGCCCCGACATCTGAAGCATGTTTTTTTATGCCTCATGCTGTCAGTTACTGACCATGGGGTTCTGGACACATCCCCTTTGTCAGCCGCTGATCGTTCTGCCAGCGCTGTAGCTGTGTGAGCATAGCCTTCCCACCACAGTCTGTCGCGCTGGCTTTGTTTCCAGTCACGAAGGATCCCCCCCCTCCCCGGGCCTTTGTCATCTAGCAAACGTGATATTCCTCTGGCACTCCCTACTAAGACTCCCAGCAATATTGTTCACGACAATATTGTTCACAGGGTGATTACAGTGTGGGACTCGCTGCCAGAAGATGTGGTGATGGCCACAGGAATAGAGAGTTCACAAAGGGGATTAGATCGATTCATGGAGGATGAGTCTGTCAGTGGCTATGAGCCAGGGTGACTGAAGGGAACCTCCGCATTCCGAGGCACTAATCCTCTGAATCCCAGAGCCAGGAGGAAACTTCAGGGAAAGGCTATTTCTGCCCTGTTGTTGGCCCTCCAGAGGAACTGGTTGGCCACAGTGTGAGACAGGAGGCTGAAAATGGTGGGCCACTGGTCTGATCCAGCAGGGTTCTTATGTTCTTTGGAGGCCTCAGTCTCTATTTCCTGTTTTTGGCCCTCCAGAGGAACTGATTGGCCACAGTGTGAGGCAGGAGGCTGGCAAAGATGGACCCCTGGTCTGCTCCAGCAGGGCTCATGTTCCTTGAAAGCCTCTAGTTCCTATTTTTGGCCCTCCAGAGGAACTGGCCATGGTGTGAGGCAGGATTTGTATCATTCTTCGGGTTTTGGGGGTAAGGTGCATCCAAAAAGCGGGGGACCCCCAACCAGACAAGGAGACCTGACAGTCCTAATTCTCACATATGTATGTATAATGTGTATTTGTATGTATTGTTTCTGGAGTTGATTTAAAAAATTTTTTTATCCATTCTCTGCCTTGGGGACCCTAATTTGGGTACCCACATTGGTGAAGTCTTTCTCTTTCTCTCTCTCTCTCTCTCTGTGGGTACTCAGTGTAGCCAGTGCTGCCACCGCTGCACCAAACAGCGACCATGAGTGGGAGTGGTGGTTTGCTGACAAAGCAACAAGGCTGAGAGGGGACAAATGTCATAGCCACCCCCAACTCCCCATTCCAGTTCCCTGTAGGGCTCAGAGCAAGGTCTTCTCTCTTTTGGCACCAGTGTCCTGCATGCATTCCCTAGCCACATCTCAGTGACAGGCGGCAGCGTGGTGAGAAATGTCTTCCCAACGAGAGATCGAAATCGCAGGTTTTCCATCGGCACTTTGTCCACTTTCTTCCCCAGACTGCTTGGATGCGGGGCTCCTGACGGGTGACAAAACCGCTACCAGCACCACCGCCCAGGGGAATGAAGAAATCAATATCGCCTCTTCGGATAGTGAAGTGGAGATTGTGGGGGTTCAGGAACATGCAAGGTGCTCTTTACGTCTTTCTGTTTCTTCCCTTTTCTGTTTTTAGCACTGAGGCTCCTTCAGCAGCTGAAATACGTTTTTTGAAAAGGACCCAGAGTGGTCCTCTGGGGTCTGCTTTTCCTGATTTTTGCCCTGATTGCACACGAGCCCGTTGTTGAATTAACAGATTTATCCATCGCTTTCAACATAATTAGGATTGGTACTATTATTTATAACAATATTAGTTTGTTATTTGTAATAATATTAAAAGTAATGCAACATTGGAACCACAGTAATAGAATCCCAGAAATGGACGAAACTTGCTTATCTGAGAGACGAGCTTTCTACCTACGCTCTCCGTTCTTCAAATAACAAACGGCTGATGATCTTGGGCCCCAAGGAAGTGCGTCTGGCCTCAGCCAGGGCCTTTTCTGTCCTAGCCTCCCACCTGGTGGAATGAGCACCCAGAGCTGGTCTCTCTTCCCCGCATCTGAAACTCCTTCCCTCTGGGTGACCCCATCACTTGCCTCTTCTCTTCATGTTGGTTTCTCTGGATTCGCCAAAGGGGAGGGGACATGATTTGGTTCAAAAGTCACTTCACCCGGGCGCCGGGTTAAAGCGATGCAGCCAAACTCAGGGTTGTGTAAAAGTATAGGGTTTTTTAAGCCTGCTGCCAGTGAACCATGACTGTACTGCTGCTCTTGAAGGGTTCAGTCTTGATGTCTTGTTCTGCCACCCCCCCCCCCCCCCCCGTTCTTCACCTTTCCTGTTCAGGATCTTGGTTCAGTTAATGACATTACTTTCTAATTAAACATCTGTTCCCCTTTGAGCTTTCCTTGCCTGGGAGATAAGTCGATTTAGAGAGACCTGTGGGGCAGTCATTCTCACCCAGCATTACTCCAGAGCCCCTGAGGGGTTATTGCACTTAACCCAGGGAGGAGAACAGAGTGGCTTTGTGCTCATCTGTCTGGTCTGTGGTGGCCATGTTGAATTCACACACAATGGAAAAGGCATGGGAGGGAAGAGCTGAATTTGCTGCGCACCTCCCGTTCCCCCCTCCCCCCTCCCGAATTTCTTCTTAGAGCCCTGCCAGCAGAAAATAGTTTGAGGAAGGCTGTTGAAAAAAGGGATTCAGATATTCTGCCGGGAGATCTCCCAAAGTTACATGCCATCTCCAAATCACACAGGTCTTTTTCCCTGAGGAGAACTGCTGCTTTGCATGGTGGGTTTTATGACAGCTGAGATGAATACTTTCTTGTTCTGCTTAGGCAAGGAATTGCACACACAGAAATGAAACTAACTTCTTATTTAACAAGTATTTAAAAAAAAAAACAAGTATTTTATGAGTAAAGCCTGAGTCAATGGACCGGAGGTCAGATTCAGTCTAAAGCAGCTTCATAGAATCATAGAGTCAGAAGGGACCTCCTGGGTCATCTAGTCCAACCCCCTGCACTATGCAGGTCACTCACATCCCAATCGCTCATCCATCTATCTATGCATTAATCCACCCCAAGTCATCCTGAATGTTTGGAAGTATTCAACGCCCATAATAGACATTCTACAAATGTATCATCGCTGTTTTTAACCTGTCACTCTTTTTTTGAATTAATTTTAAGTGTAAATTTTTATCTATTGTAATTTGTATTTTATGTTTTGTTGTACACTGCCCCGAGCCAGCTCTCTGGGAGGCTGGTCTAAAGATCAAATAAAATAATCTAAACTATCCATATAATAAATAAAAATTAGATGGGAGACTAACAAGAATGGCCAGGGTTGCTATGCAGAAAACACTATGGCAGGGGTGGCCAAACTGTGACTGTCCAGATGTCCGTGGAATACAATTCCCATGAGCCCTTGTCAGCATGGCTAAGCAGTAGGGGCTCATGGGAATTGTAATCCATGGACATCTGGACAGCCACAGTTTGTCCTCCCCTGCCCTACAGGGTCACAATAAGTCCGCTGAGACTCCACCGCCCCTTACCCACCGGTCACACTTGGTCACATGCCACCCAATCTCCCATCTGATTATTACTGCTTTATTCTTCAATGTATGCCACATGACACTGTTTTAATGTTTTTGACGTTCGCTGCCTTGGGGAGGCCCTTTTTGGGAAGTAAGGCAGCAAAGAAATGTTCTAAGCAAATAAAAGAAGCGTTACGGGCGACTCCTCGCCCTCCCCTTTTGTCCAGGTCCTCAAGGGTTGGGCTTGCGTGTGTATGAACTGCCTGCAGTGCTCCCAGGGGGCACATTCGACAGCCATGTTCACGGCCTTTGCTCTTCCGCAGGTGTGTCCATCCTCGGGGAGGAGTGATTCAAAGCGTGTCTTCCCGGAAACCTGGCTCAGGTGTGCAGTGCACCCGGCCAGTGGAACCATGGACAGGTGTGCCCCCGCCGCAGAACTGGTCATCGCCACCGGAAGTGGTGGATCTCACACTAGACGAAGACAGCAGGCGCAAATATCTACTGTAATGCGACTTCACTGTGTTTTTAGTCTCTTAGCCTCCCTCTTCCCTTTTGGGGCGCAGAAGTTCACGCCGCTGCTCTCGGCATTCTGGAATTCAGGCTCTCGCTGGAACGTTTCCCCCTTCCCCCCAGACCCTGTTGAACTTCCTTGAAATAATTGACCCTCTTCCGTCGCCACGGGGAGCGCCCCCCTTCCGGAAACCTTAACGGCACTAAACTTCCAGTGACAACTTCCACGTTTTCCATTGCGGTGTGCTTTTAATTTTAGGGTCTTTGTTCACGGAAACAGCGGACACGTGCTCCCGCCACCCTGCACCTTTTCGAGCCGAATGATTTTCTTCTTTTTAAACGCGCCACTAAAACAGATTTCCCTCCGGAGGCAAGGCTTCGTTTCCCTCTCCCCCTGGTGAGGTTAGCATTAAATACATCTTTTTGCGGCTTTCGCCGTCCCTGCCGCGATCGTAGGGTGACCGTGGATGCTGGGAACTGTGGAGCGTGACTGGAGGCGGTTGTAGCACAAATCGATTTGGTCGCAAAGCCAATGGGGCTCTCTTAGCGCAAACGGCCTGTCATGCTGCTTTGTTTAAAATTCGGAAGATTGTCCTCGACATCATTTGTAGCTTTGCGTTCACGGGGGTCAACGCCGAGTCTTCTAATCATGTTTTTACCGCTCTCCGGACTACCGTACTGTTACTGGTCAACTGGCCTAGCTTGGTACAGCCTGGAGGTTTTTTTTTCATACAAAGACGGGAAAAAGAAAAGCACAAGGAATCAAAGGCACCAGTACTTAATTCTGACCGCACGTTTTCTCACGTTAAGCTTTAAAGGTAAGGGTCGCTCTAGAAGTTTGTAGCTCCGCGTGTGAAGACCCGTTGTCCTAGAGTGACAGAACTAGGATGCCTCTCTTTGGCTTGGGGCCACGTCTGTCATTCACGCGGTCCAGCTCTTCTTCTCTCCTGGAGAGAAGGACCCAACCGAGGAGGAGGCCAGGGGCTTGGGCTTCTTACTTTCTGTTCGAGAGGAGTGCTGGTGCTTTCTCCGGGATGCTGTGGGGAGAAGGGCCAGTGTGGTTCCTACTCAGGGTTGCTGTACTTTTTCTGTGGTAGATGGAGCAGGGGGAGACCTCTGGGATACCTTCTGGCTGCGCTGGGAGTCATTGGAAGGGATTCCCCGAATTTTTCATTTTCATTCCAGAATTTTTTTTCATTTTCATGCGTGAAATCGACGCGAACCCAAGTAGGATTTCCTCAGACGTGGGTCACTGCCGTGCCCCTCTTCCTAGGGATGCCCCCCGGTGGCAACCAGTGAATTCTGAAGCAGCCACCTCAGCTGTATCCGTGTGTGTGTGGGGGGGGGAGGCGGGTCCCAGTAAACAGAGGCAAAACCCCTTCAGTGTCATCTTTGACTATATTCTGAGATGCGGCATGATGCAAACAGCCTGGTAAGGCCGTTAGAGTATTGGCCTAGGACCCAGACTGGAATCCCTGCTCTCCAGTGGAAGCGCACCGGGTGACCTCAGACTATTCGCCCTCTCTCTCACCCCAACCGACCTTGCATGGTTGGTTAAAAGGGAGGAGAACATCGTCAGCCATTCTTGGTCCCTGTTGAGAAGAAAGGAGGTTGTCCGTGAAGTAAACCAAATGAAGAATTATACACCTTTGCCTTTAGAACAACGGGGGAAACTGCCCCCCATTTTGCGGAGAGACCTTGAAATCTGTGGGTCTTAACATTTTCAAAACTTTGGCTTTGACTTCTGGATGAAGCAGAGCTGCGTTTCACCATCCTCTTGGCTTAAAGAGACTTCTCTGGGGCAGACACCTTCTGCGAGACTTTAGCATTTGTTGTTAGCCGAGAGATTTTGGCTTTCCTTGCTCCCTACTTTCTTTTTCCCTGAGCTGTCAGCTGAGCCTCTGCCGTTGTGTCCCTTGTGCCTAGTTCCACTCAACTCCCACTAAACGCGGGGTTTCCTTCATTAGTCAAAACCCCTGCTCCTTCTAGGCGGGTTTGTCATAATGTGGCGCGGATCCCAACCACCCATGCGGATCACCAGTAGGAGTAATTAAGTGGCGTCTATACAAGTTAGGGGAATGACACAAAACAGATCACCCACTTCCCCCTACACACACACACCCCACTTACAGAAGCAATAATTGGCCCATGCATCCTCACAAGTGAGTACTGAGAGGATGAATCAAGACCTGGCCATAGGTTTTACTTGTTTTTTTGCATGAATCTAAAACCAAACTTCCACATTGCTCACTACCGCATCCGTGTAATCCAGTTTCACACGATTACATCTCTCTGGAAGAGGCCAGTCTGCAGCTAACATCTCGGTTAACCGTGCAGGTCTCTCCTTGGGGCATCGTAGCTTGGCTGAACCCACGTTGAACTCTTTCTGCATGGGGTTTTGCCCGCCGGTTTAGACTGCCGACTCCATTTTGTTTTCACGCCTGCTGCAAACGTCATCCAACCGGTCAGTTGAAACGTAGCTTGGGATGGGTCTGCTTTCAATGGGCTAGTTCCAGGGGCCGGAGGCTTCCTTAGTAGGTCTAGAAACGTGGCAGTTGTTTCTGTCATACTGACGCTCTTCCGGACGGAGACGAGCAGTTCTAATTGGCATACAAAGTGGGGGAAATGCATCTTAACAATTTAGTAATCCCCCTTCTGCAGAGAAGGATGGCGATATCTCCCCCCCCTCCTCATCATAATGTGAAAGCCAGATTTTATCTCTTAATAATATCCTTTGCTTGTGAACTAGAGGCAGCAGAGATCCTCCTCGTGACACCAGATAATATTTTGTAATCATGGAATTAAAAAAAAAATCTAGTAGCTCCCACAGAGAATGTTAGTATGTTCCATCCCTCACCTGGACCGGTGGAATGTGTTCTTCCAGCAAATCGCATGTGCAAATACTCCCTTCCGCCCTGTAGAAAGCTAGGCTGGCATTCCCCTTCCTGATTTGCTAGCTGCACCCCTGTGTGTGGCAGGCAGGGATTTTCAGAGAGAGCCTTGGCACCAGGGGTAGTCAACCTGTGGTCCTCCAGATGTTCATGGACTCCAATTCCCATGAGCTCCTGCCAGCGTTGGCAGGAGCTCATGGGAATTGGAGTCCATGAACATCTGGAGGACCACAGGTTGACTACCCCTACTCGGAACTATGCTCCTCCATCCCCCCGCAGACTCATTCTAGAGCGGACAGGTGAAGAAGATGGAGCCCTATGCGATTCTGCACCTAGGACACCGTGGGGAAGGGTGTCCTTGGCCCTGTATTGAAATGGACAGTCTGTAAAATGAGTGTGCAGACTGGGGGTGGGGGGACGGGGCTGGACAAACAGCTCCTTGTGCGCAGAGAGATGCCCTCTCGACCCCCCCGCACAACAATTTCTTGAAGCCATCATCAGTCCCTGCCAATCTAGGGGCCTCTCTCTCTCTTTGTCCCCCTCGCTAATTCTGTCACTCGCACGTGTCATAAGTGAGCGCCGGGCCCCAGGCTCTTCCTCCCCCACCCCCGTTTGCAGGAACTCCCGCCCCCATGGCGCTGTCCCAGGCGACTGCAGTCACAACACATGTCCGAACCCCGCAAGGGGGGGCCGCAAGCAGCAGGGAAGAGGACAGACAATCACACGGGAAAGACCCGCTCGCTTCCGGAGCTTGTGCGCGTCCCGCAACCCCCAGGGATGGCGTCACAAGGAATCCACTCCCAACGAAAGCACATAAGGGAGAGGAGAAGCAGGGTAGCCAAGACCGCCCGTCTCCTAACGCCGCATCGTACTGTTTCAAAGAAGTTGTCTTTCCGAATGCGGAAATCGGTGTCTGGTTAGGGGACGTTACCGGCCTCTGGTGGGCTCACTGTACTGTCTCCTGCAGTGGCCAGCGTCAGCATCAGAGGACCACGGCTCGTGACCCTTCCTTTGAAAAAGAAAAGAGAGAAGCTATTTTTCTTTTCCGTTTGTATATGCTGTGACTTCCATGTAGATATAAAGATTGGACTGCATCCTCACCAGACTTCCTCCCATCGTGCACTGTTGGCGTTTCCCTTTTGTTCTGTTTGTCCGTTTCCAAAGGAATCATGCGTTTTTAGCTTGATAACGAGTTTTCTTTCTTTTTTTTTTTAATTTAAAAAAAAAAAGACACTACACATTTCTCTTGCTCTCTTTTCGAATCTTCAAAGGCAATGTCGTGAAAGTCAAGAGAGAGAACCACAATCACTGGATCGCTAAGAAATGAATTTCTTGTTTCTTCCCTTCGTCCCCTTGTGTCGTCCTTGTTTTGGATTTTCTCTTCGTATCCGAGAGAGCAAAGCGGGTCTCCGAGACCGACCTTTGCCGTCTTCTCGGCCGATCAGCGAAATTGTAGCCGTTGTATGGCTAAGAAGCAGTGCACTTGAGAGTTCAGACCAGGCCTGCGAAATGCGCTTCTTTCTGCGCCAGCACGGGGCATCCGCACACGCATGTTCACTTGCTCGCGATTCACGAAGCCCAGCCGGCCAGGTCTTCAAGACGGTTTGCATTTTTTGGCCGCGCCAGCTTCCTGAACACCTGGCAGGCTGCCCGACCCCCCACCCCCCAGCCCCAGCTGGCGGGCTGCAGAGTGTTTTTGTGACAGGTCTGGTTTCAGTCGCTCTGCTCATTTGCCGGAGTTCAAACTTGGAATCTTCCACAAGGGAGACAAGAAAAAAGAAAAGATTATTATTTTTTGCTTAGAATTTATTGTTTTCGATTGTGTAACGTTTTGAGTTTAAAAAAAAAAATGTTCTTTTTAACACTCGTTCTCATTTCCATCTAGTATCCAGTGGTCTTTGGAGAATTAAAAAAGGATGATAATAATTAAAAAAAACAAAAACAGAGTGTTATAAAAAATATATATATTTTTGGTGCAAGCTGAGACTTTCTGTTTTTTTTTAAACAAGTCTGTAGCATAAAGTTTAAACTATTTTAAGACAAAATAAAAAATAGAGTGGATTATTTAAACAAGATCACCCTCTGTAGTTATTTTGTGTGTGTGTGTGTGGGGGGGGGGAACATTGAGTTCTTTCACTTAGATGGGTCTTGCTGATACCACGGGGGAATTTGGGGTGGCAAGAAAAAAATGTAGGCTTCATCTCGAACCCCCTCCCATCTTTGCGCCGTCACCAGCAGCCGGGGCAAATGGACGCGTTTCCCGGGGGGGGGGGAGCAGCCTAGGCCTGTGATCCCCAAACATTTTGAGCCTGCCAGCGCAGTTGGAGTCCTGACGTGGCACGTTAGGCCAAGCGACCGAATGGCTGCCACAGGAGGTAGGGGCAGCCACAGAAATGATCACCGTTTCACTGTGGCTCACCGGGAGGGCGGTATCTAAACTGAATGAATAATTAAATGTCAGCCACACAGTGTGAACCTTGTGCCGCTGCTGCCAAAACATTTGAAAAAAAAATGTTCACAGCCAATCACATCTCCGATGGCCCATCCGCAACCTTGCAGGCTTGAAGCCCTACCTGTCCCTGCCCACTTCTTGGAAACATCTGGCGAGCGTCCTGGTGCCCTCGGGCTCCACACTGGGGACCTCTGGCTTGCATGCTCCAATCCTGGTTGTCGTTTCCAAATTAAACATGTTTCCCTTCGTGGTTCTCGAGACTGGGAGGGGACGGGACGGAGGAAGAGGGTAACTAGTTTCGACCGAATCCGAAGGTGCAGTTCTTGTGCCCCTTCTTGACTGGCAAACGGCATTTTGAACACAGAATCTGTGGAGATGGGGAGTTAGAGACTGGGGGAGGGGGGGGGAATTCCTAGCCTGATCTATTGGCCCCTTGGAGATATGGTCTTTCTGAACCCTTCTATCCTCTGACTGGCACCCTCCAATCCATCGGTTGCTTGCTGCCAGGTAGCCCGTGCAAAGTCACCCAGGTTGAACCAGCATCCACTTACCTGTTCCTTGACCCACAGCTCCTTCAAGTCCCAAAGGGCCAATCCATAGCCCTGCTACCCCCTGCTGCTATTCGCTGCTAGTTGAGAATTCGTTGGGGACCACAGCTGCCAGCTACGTTTATTGTTAGCAGTAAGCTGGACACCACAGGGAATTTTTTTTGGGGGGGGGATTCAGAAACTCATTTAGATTCTCCCCCTCTAAGGGGTCTGTGTGAGCTGCTTTCTTTTCTTCCCTCCACTCCCTTTTTCTCTTTCATGGATGCTCAGCTCTCAACATTTCATTCCCTGGGGGGCATATTGAGGCCTCATCAAACTGCTGTTAAAAGTGTGTGTGTGTGGGGGGGGGTTAAACACAGTGCTGATCCCTACTTTGTCTGTGAAACAGCTTTTTACTTCTGTATGGGGATCTGCTACTTTATTTGTAGATAGAGCGGGGATGGGGGAAGACGAAGAAGAGTTGGTTCTTATATGCCGCTTTTCTCTACCAGGAGTTTCAGAGCGGCTTACATTCGCCTTCCCTTCCTCTCCCCACAGCAGACACCCTGTGAGGGAGGTAAGGCTGAGAGAGCCCTGATATTACTGAAGAAGAAGAGTTGGTTCCTATATGCTGCTTTTCTCTACCCAAAGGAGTCTCAAAGTGGTTTACAATCCCCTTCCCCTTCCTCTCCCCACAACAGACACCCTGTGAGGGAGGTGAGGCTGAGAGAGCCCTCATATTCCTGCTCGGTCTCAACAGCTTTATCAGTGCTGTGGCGCATCTAAGGTCACCCAGCTGGCTGCAAGTGGAGGAGCGGGGAATCAAAACTGGCTCGCCAGATTAGGACCCTCCGTTCTTAACCTCTGCACCCAAGCTGGCTCTGGATGCCACGAAAAGATTTACCGGCCCACTTCCACCCTTTAAGGCTGTCGTAAAGAGACGGGAGATGTCTCCCCAGGGCCCCTTTGCAGGTGGGAGCTGAAGTCCATTCCTTGCATTTGCTGAAATTCCCTTCAGGCTGCAGCCAACTGAGAGCAAGCCCATGGCATTTCCAAGGCTTCAGACGCGGTTTTCCATTGCCTGACCCTGGGCAGCAAACTGACTTCTCTGAAGGGGCCTGTCGACACTGCCGGGGTTCCTCAAAGGCTGAAAAATATTTCAGGGGTTCCTCCATGGCCAGAAGCCTGGGAAAATCTGGCTTAGTTCTTTCGGTTAAGTTAGCCTCAGAGCGGCTTGAGAGAGACAAGGGCTGTGCCCTGGCTCCCCCTTGTGGGCACTGCGCGGACCGTCAACCAACTCCCGCGGCACCTGTCAAAGAAAGGGGCAGGTTTCTTGGATCGCAGTCCAAACAGGATTTCGACGGGCGGGATTTGAAACCGGTAGCACCTTCAAGACAGATAAGATTTTTCCAGAACAAAGTTTGAGTCCAGGGGGACTTTTGAGACCAATCAAGAGCAGCTTCTCAGTGGAACAGGCTTCCTCGGGAGGTGGTGGGTTCTCCATCTTTGGAGATTTTTAAATAGCCATCTGACAGAGAGGCTGATTCTATGAAGGCCCAAGGGGGTGGCAGGTGACAGTGGATGGGCGATTGGATTGTGAGTGTCCTGCATAGTGCAGGGGGTTGGACTAGATGACCCTTGAGATCCCTTCCAACTCTATGATTCTATGATTTTAAGTTGTTCATCAATGATTTGGAATTGGGAATAAGCAGTGAGAAAAAGAAAAATTGGTGGGTTTGTACACTGTTTGCCACATCACGAAGAAGCCCCAAAGCAGCTTACACTCTCCTTCCCCTCCTCTCCCCAGAACAGACACCTTGTGAGGTAGGTGGGACTGAGAGAGCTCTGACAGAACTGCTCTGTGAGAACAGCCCTAAGAGAACTGTGACTAGCCCAAGGCCACCCAGCTGGGGGCATGTGTTGGAGCGCAGATTGGAAGCCGTCGCTCTTAGCCATGACACCATGCTGGCTCTCTTAGGTACATGGAGGACACTTAAGTGGTTCGCGGTGCTGTGGGAGGCGTTCCACAGAGATCTGTTGAGTGTGGTACAGGCACCATTTGGGGACCGAAAGCCGCCTACTGCTCTTTCCTTGGCCTGAATCTGACCATGCATGTTGTTCAGCCAGCTGGTGAGAGTGATGCTGGCAGGCAGGAGGCCAGTTGGCTCCGGAGGCAGAAGAGAGACCAGCGCGTCAGACACCTTCGTGGTACCTGTGGCCAGGTGGTAGTAGTGGGGGCTCTTGAATTCTGCACTTAGTAAAGTCTGGGTATTTATAGAACAGGGAAGCTTGCTTTTCCCGGCCGTCTCCTCGCACTAGATGGCGCCAGAGCTCACAAGCCAGCACCGAACAGAAACATCTAAGGGTTACCTGTATTTGGTGCGCTCCTATCTGGACTAACCTGATCTCCTCAGATACTGGCATCTCAGCAGCATCGGCCCTGGTCAGGACTCAGTGGAGAGGCTCCCGGGGGACACCAGGGTCGCTTTGCAGAAGGTCCCAGGTTCAATCCCCGACATCTCCCATAAAACATCATAAGGCAGTAAGTGATATGAAAGACCCCGGTGGCTCAGCGGAGGAGCCCCTGCTTGGCACGCAGAAGGCCCCAGGTTCAATCCCCGACATCTCGTGTTAATAAGGGCAAGGCCCCCTGAGACCCAGGAGAGCCTCTGCCAGCCAGAAGGAACAATGCTGACCTCTTGTGTTTTTAAATCCAGGACAAGACCAGCTGTTCTTGGGTGAGTGGTTACAGTGTGCAACAGGTGCATGAAATCCTTCAGCAAGCTCCGTGTGTGTGTGTGTGTGTGTGTGTGTGTGTGTGTGTGTGTGTGTGTGTGTGTGTGTGTGTGTGCACGCACGTGCGTGCAGACATATAGCTCCGAGCCATCACTGGTTTGGGGAGGGGAGCGCTCCAAGAACACAAGTCTCCCAACCGTCCTCGTTTTGTCTGGTTGGTATGGAAACTGGGGCCGTTTTCCAAAGTTATTTTAGAACTGAGATAAATTGGGGGGGGGGGGGGGAGACAGGGAGAGATCTTTGAATTTGAATTTGCTTCCCAAAATTGTAGATGCTTTCCGTTTGATGGAGATTTCCCCCAAAACGAAAAATCTTCATGGCAGTTCTAATGATTTTTAGGCGAAAAGTTGCCAGTACGGCTAGGGAAATTCCTGAGGAATAGGGGACAACACCTGAAGAGGGGAGAGGTTGGAGGAGGGGCTGCTATAGAATACTTTGTCCAATGGATCTGTGTTACCCAGAGTTTAGTTCAGGCAACAGGACACGGCAGGAAATTCCCCGCTAGCCCACCAACCCCCTGCTGCTATCATTCACAACCCAGCATCTAAAGGTAATCGATTATATGGACAGAGAACAGAGCCAAGCGATAGAAGAACAATTGGCCAAGCCAGGCATGGCGTTGAAGTCTGGCACCGACTCGAAAGAGCTGGAGCATAGCAGCGGAGTTAACACGGCACATTAGGCGGCGTGGAAGTGACATAACAGGATTCTAACTGATTGGCAGAAAGCGATACGGAGTAGCGATAGACCATGGCCCCTGGTCGTCGATCCAAAGAAATTTGTGAACCGTTTGGTACAGTGAAATCTGATTACCTGAGCATGACTGTGCGCATGGGATAATAAAGGGCGCTCTTGGCAGGTCTGCTCCCCTCCCCAGCAACTGGGTTACAAATTCCCTCCTGGGCCCTGCTTGGGGAAGGGAGGGGAAGGGTTGCGGGGGAAAAGCCCTCTTGAATAGTCCAAGGCAGGAGCCACAAGGGAGAGGGCGTGCCTAGGCAATGATTGTTAGGGTTCCCAACCTCCAGGCAGTGACTGGCAATCTCCCGCCATTGCAACTGATCTCCAGGGGACAGAAAAGTGATCCCCCCCCCGGGGAAAATAGCGAGCACCAGCGTGGTGTGGTGGTTAAGAGCCGCGGCCTCTAATCTGGACTACCAGGTTTGATTCCCAACTTCTTTGAAGGTAGCCAGCTGGGTGACCTTGGGCTAGTCACTGTCCTGTTAGAGCTGTTCTCACAATGCAGTTCTCTCAGAGCTCTCTCGGCCCCACCTACCTCACAGGGTGTCTGTTGTAGGGAGAGGACAGGGAAGGCAATCGGAAGCCGCTTTGAGACTCTTTCTGGTAGAGAAAAGTGGCATTTAAGAACCAGCTCTCCTTCATCTTCTCTGGAAGATGAACTATATGGCATCATGCCCTCTCCTCAGGCGTAGCGATGCCAGTCTCCAGGTAGAACCTGGGGATCCCCTGGAATTATAGCTTCACTCCAAACAACGGAGATCGGTTTCCCTGGAGGAAATGACCACTTTAGAGGGTGGACTCCATAAGCCTTAGACTCCACTGAGGTCCCTTCCTGTCCCAAATCCCGCCCACTCCCAGCTCCACCCCCAAAATCTCCAGGTATTTCCCATTTCAAAACTCCTGGCTCCCAAAGTCTTCAGGTATTCCCCAACCCTACTCAGTCCCCCTCCCCGCAAAAAAACCCACAAATTTCCCCACCTGCAGGTGCCAACTAGCCATGGTTGATTTCTGCCTGTTTACAAATTGGCGGAGTTCAGACTCAGGCGACCTTGTGCTTTTCCTGCTCTGAAAACACATTGATTGGACCGAACGTCGTACAGAACATGTTCCCCTTCTTTCCTTCTAGTAGCCAAACACCAGGAGGGCCTTTCAGCGTGCTGAAGTACGACAGGTGTGCACACCCGAACCAAACATTTGGGAATCACGATTCGGGCCAGGGCATCCTGGAGGACCAGGGCCTCCTTGGAGTGGTCTCTTACAAGATTTGGCCCCTTTATTTCATTCCCAAGGGGCCATTCCCCCAAGCAGCCGTTCATCACAAGCCCCTTGGGCTGTGGAGGCCCAGGAGTGTGGGGAGGGGGGCTCTCCCGCCCTCAGGAGCCAGCTGCGAGCTCCGTCACGTCCCGCCAGTACAGAAGGAACATAAAGGCATTTGATTCCGAGGGGAGAGAGAAATCTATTGGAAATCTGTTCGGAAGCCGTCTCCACTTGCCGACAGATAAAGACCCCTTCTGTGGGCAGCCGGGAGGGCTCTCTTTCCCCTCTTTGTGTGGGTCTCGAGAAGCTACAAGCATTTCCAGATGGAGTGGGTTTGAATCTCTCCTTTTCAACATGAGCACATGCCTGGTGTGCAAACGACTAAGAGACAGTGATTAATATTATGTTTGGCGGGAAAGGGGTCAGAAAAAAATGGCCAGTGATGTAATGCCCTTGCATAGGTCTACGGGGCAAGCCAGCATTAGAATACCAATTGCCGTTCCTGTCACTGGTGCAGAATATGGTTGGGAAGCAGAGCTGTGGACATGCCCACTTGGGGCCCCTCCCCTTCCCACCCCCTCCAGACCCATCAGAAGAAGAAGAAGAAGAGTTGGTTCTTATATGCCGCTTTTCCCTACACGAAGGAAGCTCAAAGCGGCTTACAGTCACCTTCCCTTTCCTCTCCCCACAACAGACACCCTGTGGGATGGGTGAGGCTGAGAGAGCCCTGATATCACTGCTCATTCAGAACAGTTTTATCAGTGCCATGGTGAACCCAAGGTCATCCAGCTGGTTGCATGTGGGGGAGCGCAGAATCGAACCCGGCAGGCCAGATTAGAAGTCCGCACTCTTAACCACTACACCAAACTGGCTCTCAGGGGTGAAACAGTTTGACATGAGCCTATATGATCATATAATCTGATAAACGTTTCACAAATTAAAAAAATATATATTGAAATTAATTAGCGTTCACCCATTCGGGAAACCCGTCCAGGATCCTCAAGAAAATACAGGTTTCCCAAAACCCTGGTTGAGAAAGCCCGAATTAGCCATTTCACACAACTTTGGGTCTGTTTCTTTAATTGCAACTAGTAGTAGCAGAGTTACTTTCAACTCTTTGCACCTGCTGAAGGAATTACTTTAGGCAGCCCCCAGTATTTGCTAGTAACCTCTGACCCCCCATGGAAGTACTTCCTTTCACGATGAGCTTTTGGACCCTGGTAAATATGGTCAAGCATCGCCTCTGATGTAAATAGAATAAGTAAGTAGATTTTAAATCCATGTTTATATGTTGAAGCTCTAGATATAAATGTAGATTCTGGAGGAGAGTTTTCTTGAAAATGGTTTATACTGGACACTGTTCGAACTTCTACTGGCGTTCCTATGCAAACTTTCCCTTGGGAATTTTTGTGAATTTTTTGCTAATGAATGCCTCAATTCTCACGCCCATTTCGGAACAGGGATGATTCTCCTGTGGGAGTCTCTGCTAGGTCTCGTGGGGATTGTTTTGGACTCCGCAGTCCAGTTAGAGCTGTTCTCTCTTAAAGCTCTCCCAGCCCTGCCTACCTCACAGGAGGCGAGTTGTGAGGAGAGGAAGAGAAAGAAGAAGAAGAGTTGGTTCTTAGATGCCGCTTTTCTCTCCCCGAAGGAGGCTCAAAGTGGCTTACGGTTGCCTTCCCTTTCCTCTCCCCAAAACAGACACCCTGTGAAGGAGGGGAGGCTGAGAGAGCCTTGATATTACTGAAGAAGAATAAGAGTTGGTTCTTATATGCCGCTTTTCTCTACCCGAAGGAGGCTCAAAGTGGCTTACAATTGCCTTCCGTTCCTCTCCCCACAACAGACACCCTGTGAGGTGGGTGAGGCTGAGAGAACCATGATATTCCTGCTTGGTCAGAACAGCTTTCTCAGTGCTGTGTCAAGCCCAAGGTCACCCAGCTGGCTGCATGTGGGAGAGCGCAGAATCGAACCCGGCATGCCAGATTAGAAGTCCGCACTCCTAACCACTACACCAAACAAAGGGGTTTGTAAACCGCTGGAAGACTCCTTCAGGTAGCGAAAAGCGGGTTACAAAAAAGCAACTGCAAAAAAAGGAAGAAACACTATAAATCTTGTATTTGTACTAAGAATTCCCAGCAGTTATTAATGTGTGACACCTCGGAGATAGAAAGAGCAATTCTACAGGCCACTAAACAGCCATTCCAGTGAGAAAACCAATGGGGGGGTGGGGGGATGGAGGAAATCCATTTCTAATTAAAAATGGCTGTGGAATTCCAAGGCGGCAAAAAATTTAATTACATAAACTGGAAACAATCCAGGCATTCAGATTAAACGCCTCTTGCTTCGTGGAACGTTACATGGAATTTTTAATTATAGGAACCCAGCCAAAGAGCCAAAGAGCCACAGGCAAAGCTCTCCCCCCCCCACACACACACACACCTGGGCAATCTGGCAGCCCCGTTCTCCAGATGGAAAGTCGGATAGGGCTTAGGGAGTGACAAGGTTGCCAGCCTCCAGGATGCAGATCTCTTGGCATTACGACCGAAATCTGTTCTGAAGAAAATGGCCACTTTGGAGAGCAGATTCTAGCATTATGTGTAGAGATGTCAACCTCGAGATGGGAAAAAACAAATTCCAGGTGGAATGTCAGTGATCTCTTGTTGCAGAGAAAATACTCTGTTCACAAATTGAGAGCCCAGCTTGGTGTGGTGGTTAAAAGCAGCAGCTTCTAATCTGGAGAGCTGGGTTTGATTTCCCCACTCCTCCACATGCAGCCATCTGGGTGACCTTGGGCCATGTATGGTAAAATGGTGCATTCATTTCCAACATTTCTCACTGTAACTCTTTATTAATTCTTGCAATCCCTTAAGGGGCAATATGCCATCCAAAAATCATTTCCTGTCAGTTTTCTTTTAACATTTGACAATCAGCGCATTTCAGCTCATTAACCCACGAGCCCTCCCGTTGATCTTCTGTTTTATCCGATATTTTGAGCCCATTTTATCAAATGGTCTCCAGGAATTTCATAACGCATGATCAGCGAAGTGAGCATAGGCAATAAGTCCCACTTCATAAAGTCCAGGGGCTCAGGATCAACCACTCCCAACTCTTATCATTTGCTGCTCGCCCTCTGGACCAGTGGTCCCCAACCTTTTTATCACCAGGGACCACTCAACGCCAAGGACCACTCAACGCCTTTTACTGAGGCCCGGTGGAGGGGGGTAGTTTACTCCTCTACTCTCAACCACAGCCCTAACGCTCTCTGATCGCTATGGTAATGTTTAAACATCCCTTCAAAATAAGATACAGACACGCCACAACAATGAACATAAGGAACATTGTATTTTTATGGAAATTTTAACTCATGACAATGACAAATCAATGGGAACCCTGAGCTTGTTTCTCTGCAACGAGATAGTCCCATCTGAGAGTGATGGGAGACAGGGACACCCAAAGTGTTTTGTAAAGGGCCGGGGGGGATGAAGTGAAGGGCCGGGGGGGGGGAGGCATTCTCCGGGGCCCACCTCCAATTAGTCGAAGGACCACATGTGGTCCGCGGCCCACAGGTTGGGGATTGCTACTCTGGACTAATAACTTCCGTGTCCATGTATCTGAAGACGTGTGCATGCACATGAAAGCATCTTCCTTAAAGGAAACTGTACTGGTTTTAAACATGCCTTTGGACTGGATTTCTGCTCTGGTTCTCAAGGGCCTGCTTAAAAGCTCTTCACACCCGCAACCATCACATAAAAGAAGAGACAATTCTCCCAGACAAGGACAATAGCAGGATGCCACAGGGAAAGAATGTCTGACATCTCCAAGTAGCAGAGGTCTCACAAGTCCAAAGGGGCATTCCACATCTGTGAGGCATAAAGGCCATTAAGAGCCCTTTTTTATTGTGCAATAAACCGTGGCTAGCTCTTGTGAGGCCCTCAGTTGTCTGCCTTCTTCAAGGCAGTAATTCCTTTGGAAGGGTTGCCAGCCTCCAGGTGGGAGACACAAAACAAACCGGTCACCTAGGATGGGTAGAAAATTATTATAAAATTATTATAACTGTGAGATGCAAAACTAGCAGAGTATTAGTTCAAATATTTAGAAGAAGAGTTGGCTTTTTAATATGCTGATTTTCTCTACCCAAAGTCTCCAAGAGCAGGGGTAGTCAACCTGTGGTCCTCCAGAGGTCCATGGACTACAATTCCCATGAGCCCCTGCCAGCAAACG
The DNA here is from genome assembly GCF_049243985.1 of Paroedura picta. Lineage (NCBI taxonomy): Eukaryota > Metazoa > Chordata > Lepidosauria > Squamata > Gekkonidae > Paroedura > Paroedura picta. The sequence goes on from NC_135375.1 coordinate 11,608,711, forward strand.
CTGGCAGGGGCTCATGGGAATTGTAGTCCATGGACCTCTGGAGGACCACAGGTTGACTACCCCTGTCCAAGAGGCTTCCGGTAGCCATCGCTGTCATCTCCCCACAACAGACACCCTGTGAGGGAAGGGAAGCTGAGAGATCTCTGACAGCTCTGTGATAAGCCCAAGGTCACCCAGCTGGCTGCGCGTGGGGGAGCGGGGAATCAAACCCGGCTAGAGGTCACTGCTCTTAATCACTGCATCAAGCTGGCAATCTTATTTCCAAATAAATGAACAGCAGAGTTGCAAACACTCCATAGCTTACAAAACGTAAAGAATCTCAGTGGTAGAAATGTTCCTGATCTTCCAAAGTAGATGAAATTGGATAGTGAACACAAAGAATTGTTCTCGTGGGCATGTCTTCCCGAGAGATACGGATCAGTTGTTAAGTGAGCCGTCAAGCAGCATCCTGGGCGTGCTGTTTTCAAAAAGGATTCTTCATCAGAACCGAATCTTTTATCATCGCCCCTGAGCTTGTGGCAAATGTGAATGCTCAGATGTTATCGTAGAATCATAGGGTTGGAAGGGACCTCCTGGGTCATCTAGTCCAACCCCCTGCACTATGCAGGACACTCACAACCCTCTCACTCACCCACTGTCACCTGCCACCCCCTTGAACATTCACAGAATCAGCCTCTCCGTCAGATGGCTCTCCAGCCTCTGTTTAAGAATCTCCAAAGATGGAGAACCCACCACCTCCCGAAGAAACCTGTTCCACTGAGGAACTGCTCTAACTGTCAGGAACTTCCTCCGGATGTTGAGACGGAATTTCTTTTGCATTGATTTCATCCCATTGGTTCTGGTCCATCCCTCTGGGGCAAGAGAGAACAACTCTGCTCCATCCTCTACATGGCAGCCTTTTAAATACTTGAAGAATATTTACATAGTTCCATGAAAGCTGCCTGACACCTTTGTAACTGTGAGGTAGGTGGGGCTGAGGGAGCTCTGACAGAACTGCTCTTTGAGGACAGCAGTAACAGGACTGTGATTGGCACGTGGAGGAGCAGGGAATCGAGCACAGCTCTCCAGATTAGAGGCTGCCGCTCTTAACCACTACACCAAGGTGGCTCTTTGACTCTCGAAAGTCATAACCCCAAATGTCTGGTTAGTCTCTAAAGTGCTCCTGGATTTGAATCCAGCTCTTCTATGCAGACCAACATGGCTCCTCTCTGTCATTGCCTCTCTCCAATCACCTTTGTTGGGGGGAAGTCTCTGCATTAAGTTAGGAGGCAAATTTTCCCCAGGCCAGTTGGCTAAAGTTTTCTTGGGGGAGGGGGCATCATCTGGGCATAGAATTGGAGTCACAGTGAGTAGGCAGGTAGTAGTGAGTTTCCTGCATTGTGCAGGGGGTTGGACTAGATGACCCAGGAGGCCCCTTCCAATGCCATGATTCTAAAGGCAAACCAGCTATCCAATCACACCTGGTTCAGCCTCCAAGGAGGTTGCCTGCCGTGTCTCTCTGTGAATTACTGTTCTTTCCAATCACCTGATTGGTGCCTGAGAGTGAACCAGGCAGTTGGCCTGCCCTCCAGGGGAATCAACCCTCCTGCTTTCTCAACCTTTTTTGGAGCGCCAAACTGTACCTTTAATTAGAATCATAGAATCCTAGAATCATAGAGTTGGAAGGGGCCATACAGGACATCTAGTCCAACCCCCTGCTCAACGCAGGATCAGCCCAAAGCATTATTGTTTAATTTGGAGGAGGGCGTGCGCGTGAAGCTAAAGGCCAAACCGCTGGAGCCAAACTAGTCTTATCTGCTGCTTCCACCCTGCCCACGGATGCAGCCGGCCTTGCAGGCTCCGCCGGCTGGTGGAGAAAGGCCTCCAGCTAAATTTAACCCATGTCCTGTGCCTCTGGCATCTGACCGAAATTTCAAACTGCGACGAGGGATCGAATTGCCGACGGACGAAAAGGCACGGCATGAGGGGATACCCAAGACAACGGTAGTCTGACGAGGGGGGATCTGGAGTCACCGACAGGAGGGTACTCCTGGCAGTTGGTCACGAAGGGAAGGGCTCTGATCAAGCGAACATGTGCTTCTGGGGAGAGCCAAGTGCTCCAATGTGTCAGGAGCAGCTGCAAAGGAGAAGGGGGGCGAGCGGGGAAGCAGTGCAGAAACGCAGCTGTCGATGATACTGTGAACAGCAACAGCAGGGTGTTGCCCTCCCATTCGAGAGCCGGCCTCGGCAGCTGGACGGCATAGCTATTTGCATAAATGACACTTTTCCCCTTGGCCCTCGCTCCTTCTCGTAGCCAAACGTGGGGGCTCACAATGTCCGGAGCAGCAAACTCCCTCGCCTGGCGTTCCGCACGGCAGCTGACCTGCCACTTTTGAATAATCATGTTTATTAAGAGCTTCGGTAACCGCTGTACAATGGACGGAGAATAATGGAGCACCAGGCCCGCCCCAGGCTCACCATGGAATCGTTCGGTGCAAATTACAAAGAAGGAGACGGAAGATTTGTGGAGGCCTGCCTCACCCCTTCCTGGGAGCGGGAGCATTTTCCTGGCCGTCCCCCCCCCCCTTTTTTTTGCTTGGGGTTGGATTCAAGGACAATCGCCCCTAGTACATTCAGTAAATGCTAGGGAAATGAAGTTGCACAAGAGTTCTATTCAATCTGCAGGTTCGGTAGACACGGGCTCTTTGAAACCTATTAGCTCTTTATGAACTCCGGCTCCGACTAGGAACGCCAAACACTGTACATAGGAACAGCACAAAGTCACATACAGTCAAACCAGGCCACCAAGAGCCCTGATTGGTCCTTATCGGACAGTTCTCATTGGTCCATAAGCCTTCCGTGCTAAGGTGGTTTAGGAAGAAGAGTTGGTTCTTATATGCCGCTTTTCTCTCCCTGAAGGATGCTCAAAGCGGCTTACAATCACCTTCCCTTTCCTCTCCCCACAGCAGACACCCTGTGGGGTGGGTGAGGCTGAGAGAGCCCTGATATTACTGAAGAAGAAGAAGAGTTGGTTCTTATATGCTGCTTTTCTCTACCTGAAGGATGCTCAAAGCGGCTTACAATCTCCTTCCCTTTCCTCTCCCCACAGCAGACACCCTGTGAGGGAGGTGAGGCTGAGAGAGCCCTGATATCACTACTCGGTCAGAACAGTTTTATCAGTGCCGTGGCGAGCCCAAGGCCACCCAGCTGGCTGCATGTGGGGGAGCGCAGAATCGAACCCGGCATACCAGATTAGAAGGCCGCACTCCTAACAACTACACCAAACTGGCTCTCTTTAGGACCCTTCATTTGCAAGAGTCCCTGTAAATCTACATTAACGACATACATCACTCCCCTTCCCCCCTAAGAGAGTCACTTATCAAACTGCCAATAAAGTCCTCAAAGTATTTGAGTGTGGGCCTTACTCACTCGGAGCACCGCAGTCCTGGTGGGGCCGTTGGTTGGAGATGACTGCGGCGCGGTTTTAGTAGCCTCCAGCTCAGCATTGGAGCCCGGAGGCTGGTAGTCCAGGTCAGGGTTGCCCAGCGAGGGAGCTGGCTTGTAAGCAGGCTGTGGCGAGCCATCTTCGGCCATGATCCACATGGCAGTAGAGCATGTTGCTGCCAGGAGCCTGCGCGACTTAGGAAACCTGGCCTGTGCCCTGGAGAAATTGTGCCAGTATCCAGTGAGGCCCGCCAACGTTGACCTGGTTGTAGACATAGGCCCCATCAGCAAAAGATCGTGGAGAATCCCAGCCAGGGGGATGCATCGTGGACAGGACCGGATTGAGGCGGTCCAGGAGCGACAACAGGTGGCAACCCAAGTTCGTTTCATGCTGCATAGAGATGCCAGCCTCCAGGTGGGACCTGAAGATCCTCTGGAATGATAGCTCCTCTCCAGGATAAAGAAATCAGTTCCCCTGAAAGAAAAGGCCGCTTTGGAAGGTAGATGAGGGCTTTGTACCCCAGTGAGGACCCTGTCCTCTCCAGGCTCCATCCCCAAATCTTCAGAAGAGTCCAACCTGAATCTTCCCCCTCCATCCCCTGCCAGTGGGTGGGGAGGAGCCCCATGATACTACCTACCTGGCAAGGTGCCTGTTGTGGGGAAGGGAAGGTGCTTGAAAGCCACATTGAGACTCCTTATGTTAGAGAAAAGCGGGGTATAAAACCCAACACTTCCTCTACTTTTTCTTCTTCTCTGTGTGATGGAAGGTGACATGGCAGCCATTTTGTGGCTGGCTCCTCCTTTCCTGGGCACCATTTTGTGGCTACAGCCTCCACACTGTGCCAGAATTCCATAGGTGCCACAGGCTCAAAAAGATTGACCACCACTGGCTTCATATTTGTCCGGGATTGTCCTTAAGTAATCTGAAGGCTTGCCAGCTATTAAAGTCCTCAAGGTATTTGGGTGTGTGCCTTACTTGCCCCGGAGGGATGGACCAGATCCAATGGGATGAAATTAATTCGAAAGAAATTCCGTCTAAACCTCCGGAAGGAGTTCCTGACAGTCAGAGTGGTTTCTCAGTGGAACAGGCTTCCTCGGGAGGTGGTGGGTTCTCCATCTTTGGAAATGTTTAAACAGAGGCTGGATAGCCATCTGACAGAGAGGCTGATTCTGTGAAGGTTCAAGGAGGTGGCAGGTGACAGTGGATGAGCGATAGGGTGGTGAGTGTCCTGCACAGTGCAGGGGGTTGGACTAGATGACGCAGGAGGTCCCTTCCAACTCTGTGATTCTATCATTCTAAATCTGTGGGTTCAGCAAGATTCGGACACTCTGCTCCAAATGTCCACAGACACACTGCCTGCTTTCCCATCTCCCTGCCATAGGGTTGCCAGTTCTCATTGAGAAATTCCTAGAGATACCTGGGAACCATGGGGGGGGGGGTGTGTGGCAGGGGGTATAATTCCTTACAGACCACCCTCTGAAACAGCCATTTTCTCCAGGGGAATGAATCTCTGTCAGAGATCAGTATGAATTACTGGAAAACCCCAGACCCTACCTGGACACTGGTGACATTACCCTACCAGACTCCTAAAAAAGCAGGGTATCAAAACCAATTCTTCTTCTTGTCTCAGAGCACGCAATCATTTCCCCATCCACAGAAAGCAATTTAGCAAGATTCAAGCCCGAGGAAGATTCAGAATGCACCAGAGAAATGCCAATATCTGCTAAGGATGCCAGCCTCCAGGGGGGACCTGGAGATCCCCTGGAATTAGACCTCATCTCCAGATTACAGAGGTCAGTTTGGCTGGAGGAAACGGGTGGGCTTTATGTTATTGTACCCAACAGAAGTCCCGGTCATCCCCAGGCTCCGTGCTCAAATCCCCAGGAGTTTCCCCAGGTTGAATTTATTATTTTATTATTTTACATTTTAAATTTATCATGGGATTCTTAGGCCTCCCTCTACAAAATGGGTTTCAGAGTGGCCAAAGAACTTGGCAACCCTACCTGCCCTGCCATAAGAATGAAAAGATATTCCAGAAGAATTTAAATAGAAAAGGTTTTGAAAATGTGGCTTTGCTTTCACACACAAACTGGATAAGACGCCTACCAGGCCTAACACCTGCATTCTCCCTAACCTTCCCTTTTGCAAGCGGTGAAGGAAATGACCCCGCTTATAGCAGGAGCAGACCGAAAAGGGGCCTGGGGCTCGCGTAGGGCGGGATGCTAAACAGTGGCCAAGACAAAATCGGCCTCCAGGTGTGCTTCAAAGGACCGCTCAACCCCAAAAAGCCTGTCTACTTAAAGGAGTTTAGCGCACCATGGGAGGTAACTCCGGCGGAAAGGGTTTTTATGGGGTAATAATTTCTCAAGGAGCCTGGGGGCAAAGCAGTCATGGTGGCATTAAGTGGAAACTGGAGTGCTCTTGAATTGTGGTAGAGGGGAAGTCATTCTGAGGAATACTTTATAGCAAAAAAAAAAAACAAAAAACCAAAGTAACCATTTTGCTCTCCAGCTACTTCAACCTACAGTAGTCCAGAAAGAACATCTTTGGGATTTTAAGAGAGCCTGTCTAAGATTGGATGAGATGGAGGCTGGCAAGGCCTGAGTTCAAATCCCCACTGAGGGCTTAACTGCGACACCTTGTTTACAGGGTCGATTGGGGGCTTGTTAAGGTTGCCAGGCTCCAGGTCGTGGCTGGAGATCTGCCGCTATTACAGAGAATCATGGAGCTGGCTGTGGGTGGGAGGAGGGATTTAGTCGTCTTTTGTGCTGTGTTATGATTGGTTTTAGGGGTTGGAGTTGTAAGTGGTTTTTATTCCGATGTGACCTGCCCCGAGTCTCTGGAGAGAGGCGGGCTAAAAAGCTAATAAATCTGTTCCACTTAATATTTCTGGTAAGGCCTTGGAGGAGGAGCATGTCTCATGGCTTAAGTGCCACTCAGTGCTTAACACCCACTCAGGGCGGCCATCCTGCCCCTGAGTGCCTCCTCCTCCAACCGGCTTGCCTGTCTGTCCAGGGGCCAGCCAATCGCCTTCCGTCCCCCACCCCTGACCACCCCCTCCTCCTTCCACTTCCGTCTGAGGCTTGGATGTTGCAGATCTCTGCCGCAAGAGAGCTGCCCCTGACAGCAGAGGAGGGGAAAATAAATCCAAGAGGCAAATTTCTTCTGAGAGAAGTTAGGGCTTCTGGAGCTCAGTCACTTTAAGACAAGACTTGCAACCGGGAACCAGGAAATCTTTGAACTGACGCCCTGGCCAATCAGGCATGGACAAGGGAGTTAATTCACAAAAATCAGAAATCTGCACACTTACTGATGGCTATTTTTGAAATATCAAGGCTTATATCCACTTCTGGATTTTGCTGAGGAAAGGTAGGGTCACTCTGGATCAATTGTGCACGTTGCAGAGGGAAGATTTAAAGCACCCAAAATCAAAATGGAAATGGAATTCAGTTTAGACAGGAGGGATTTATTCAGACTGGGACTGGGTAAAAAGCCCCGTGCAGCCCCTGGTGGTTCCCTAGTTTCTCTGCATTACACGGGGCCCTTAACTCTGTGTTACTCAAACCAGCCTTTGCTTGTGTTCCATACATTTCAACTCCTAAATATTTAGTGCTACATCCTGTCTACCACAACAAATAATCCCTGGGCTAACTCATATTCAATCACTTTATTTTATTTATGTTTTGTTTGTTTGTGGTTATAGCAAGTCACAAATGGGGGAGGGGGCTTTTCTAAAGCTGCAGGATTGGGGTTTTTTTAATGGCCACATGTTGCAGACGATTGCCCATTCTTTGTGCTGCGTTCCAAAAAAACTCACGGTCACCATGAAGCATTTTGTGTTCCCAGCACAATGGGTGATTTGAGGGAGGCGCACATGGTAATCCTGAAGATTAATCAGATTCAGTTTTACAAATTCACTTATATATTGAGATGGGGCAGGGAGTATAATCCAGATTAAACTATTGGACAGCGTGTATTTTCTGGGACTCGTACCCTGATTAATTTTTATTTATATGTAACAGAGCAAAAGCTATTTTCTACATGGCACTTAAAAAAACTCAAGAACAGAAACCCATTCACATGGATCTTCTTAAAAACTTCCTCCAGTTTTTAGTCATTTTCCAAACCAGTGTGGTGTAGTGGTTAAGAGCAGCGGCTTCTGAACTGGAAACCTGGGTTTGATTCCCAGCTCCTCCACTTGCAGCCGGGTGGGAGACCTTGTGTTTGCCACAGTCCTCTTAGAACTGTTCTCACAACAGTTCTGTCAGAGCTCTCTCAACCCAAAGTACCTCACAGGGGTCTGTTGTGGGGAGAGGAAGGGAAGTTGATTGTAAACTACTTTGAGACTTCTTCAGGCAGTGAAAAGTGAGGTATTAAAAAAAAAAACTTGTTAGATCTGCAGGTTCAGAGACCAGGAACCTGGGAGTTAATTTCAGCTCTTTAATGTGACCCCGGCTGTAAGGTACAAGAAGCAAAACTGAACTAGGAAACCCACACAAACCGTGAACTTACGTACATAGCAGAGCGAAAGATCAGAGCTGACTTCATCAAATTACTTCCCGAATACCGTCCCAGGAGTTGCTCATCCCACACTGGGAAATTTTTGCAGACCTGAGGGTAGAGTTTGGTGAGGGAGGGGTGTGGGGAGAGAGGGACCTCAACAGGGTCTCATACCAATGTTGCCCACCCTCCAAAACAGCTATTTTATCCAGGGGAACTGACCTCTGTCATCTGGAGATGTTATAATTCTGGAGAATCACCAAGTCCCTTTTGGAGTGGGAAAAGTTAGACCATACAATCTACCTTGTGAAGTAGCCATTTTCTCTTGGGGAGCAGGTCGATGTAGCCTGCAGATCTCTGGTAACTCTGGGAGAGTTCTAGGTGCTACTAGAGATGGGCAGTCAAATATTTGGAGATGGGGGGTGGGGCTGGAGAAGGTGCAGTGTGGGACAGGGAAGGACCTTAGTGGAGTCTAATGTTATGGAGTCCACCTTCCAAAAACAGCCATTATCTCTAGGGGGGGACTGACCCCAGTCATCTAGAGCAGGGGTAGTCAACCTGTGGCCCTCCAGATGTTCATGGACTGCAATTCCCATGAGCCCCTGCCAGCGAATGCTGGCAGGGGCTCATGGGAATTGCAGTCCATGAACATCTGGAGGACCACAGGTTGACTACCCCTGGTGTAGAGAACAATTGTAATAGTGGACGACCCCAAGGAACCACCTGGAGATTGGCAACTCTGCCTTCGTGGCATTGCAAACACACGTCGTGGTTGATTACGTGGCCTGTGGCAGGGCCGCTGTATCCTCCTGCATTTCCAGAGTGATTTATATAATCAGGCTGTGCATCTCCTGCAATTTGCAAAAAAGAGCCCTGGTAAAGAGCTGCCGAAGAGCTCCATTTAGCCCAAGAGGGGAGAAGCTGTCTTTCGCCCATCACCACGCTGGGCTTTGTTCTGCTGAAAACCCAGATGATATTGGGGGACTTTTCCCAACAGAAGCGGCAGCTGCTGAATTGTTTATGTCATGCAAGGTAACTGGGGGGTGATTTCAGGACACCGTCTCTGCCAGTCCCTCTCCTCCTCCAAGCGGAATAGCTCAGCGCTCGGAAGTGCAACGGCGTTTTCAGCGCAAGGTGGATTTTAGCTGGAGGAGGCGCAGCACACGTGGCCACCGGTGGCCCTGGGTTGTCATGCGCCTCTTTGCTCGGAACCTCACTGCAGGGGTGTCGCGCAAATGGTGCCACCCAGGCACTGCCGTTGGGAGATTGGTGGGGGTTCCAGGAGATCTCCATCTGGAGACTTGTAACCTTAAGGGTGAGGAGGCTTGCCAATCTCCAGGTGGGGCCTGGAGATCTCCCACTGTTAGAACTGCTGTCCACATGACCGAGATCAGTTCCTCTGGGGAAAATGGCTGCTCAGCGGGATGGATTTTAAGGCATTTGTACTCCAGGCATTCAGAACTGAGAGCCAGCTTGGTGTGGTGGTCAAGAGCAGCAGCCCTCTAATCTGGAGAGCCGGATTTGATTCCCCACTCCTCCTCCACATGTGACCAGATGGGTCATCTTGAGCAAGTCACAGTTCTGTCAGAGCTCTCTCAGTCTCACCTACCTCATAGGGTACCTGTTGTGGGGAGAGGGAGGAAAGGCGATTGTGAGTCACTTTGAGGCACCCGAGGCCTGCTGGGTGACCTTGGGCTGGTCTCATTTCTCCCAGAACTCTCTCGGTCCCTCCTGCCTTACCAGATGCCTGTCATGGGAAGAGGAAAGGAAGGCGATTCTATGCCACTTTGAGACACAAGGCCTGCTGGGTAACCCTGAGCCAGTCCCAGTTCTTTCTTTACCCACCCTGTCGAATATGTAGGCACTTCAGCTCTGAGTGGGAAATACCAGTATTGGGGGCAGGGGGGGGCGACGACCCAGGGAAGGCAGTATCAGTTGAGGAGCCTCAACTGAGTATAAATCTCCAGAGCCCACCCTCCAAAGAACCCATTTCCTCCTGGGGAACTAATCTCGAGCATTTGGAAATCAGTTGGAAGGGAGATCTCCAGGTACCACCTGGAGGTTGGCATCCCTAGTGCTGTCCACTGAACCGCCCCACAGAGTGAAGCAGTGATCCTTCAGCAAAGGGGGGTTTTGTGGCCAAGGTTACCAGGCTTCAAGAATGGGTTTTATTCCCCCCTGGGGAGGGGAGGGAAGAATAAAAGTGTTATGTCTGTGGCCATTTGGACCCAGATGCAAATGAGGGTTCTCTGCTAGACAAGGAACTAACCAATCAAGGAACCTGATCACTCTGCCGGAGCCAATCCGATTACTCGGCTTAGGGCCAATTGGATTGCTCCTCTAGAGCCAATCGGATTGTTTGGATTGCTCGGCCAGGGCCAATCAGATTGCTCTGCTTAGAGCCAATCAGAGGCAGCAGCTGGCTGCCTGAAAGGTATAAAAGTGCATGAGTTTGCCTGTTTTCCTCTGTTCAGTAGTTGTAGTCTGTCACTGGATTTGTTAAATAAAAAGAGCTGTTCTGACGAACTGGGAGTCTGTGATCACTGAACCCGCAGACTTAATAAAAAGACCAGGCAGAAGGGCCAGAATCAAGGGGAGCGCTGACCGTATCCCACATCAACTATGCTCTGTCTTGGAGGCAAACCACATTCTCCTCATCCGCAAGATATTGCGTGGTGCCCGCAGCAAGAATCACCAGGGCCTGCCCCCCTTTCATCAGACCCCTCCCTGCCCCTTCTCTTTCAAGCTCTGCCTCTGGCATTTCACCCTTGGGGACATGGCCACCTGCTATTCTGCCCTCCCCTCTCACTGTTTTCCTCCTCCCTCCTTCTCTTAATTCAGAGTCACTGTCATTTCTCTCCTTCAGTAAAAATCCCAGTTTCAGGGCGGAGGACTGAATGGAAACTGCCTCTCCAAGCTGGTGGCCTTGAAATGCCCCTGGGCCAGCAGCCTCCCTTGGGGCTGATAAAGGTGTTAATCCTTTAATCGAAGCAAATTTCCTTGCCTTAGAACTGCCCTGGGATTCCCCTTGGGTCCTCATCTTTTCCTCTCCCCCACCCCGCAGCAGAGGAACAGCATGTAGGCAGGCCGGTATTTCCCGGTGTGCATAGAATCATAGAATCATAGAATCATAGAATCATAGAGTTGGAAGGGGCCAGACAGGCCATCTAGTCCAACCCCCTGCTCAACGCAGGATCAGCCCTAAGCATCCTAAAGCATCCAAGAAAAGTGTGTATCCAACCTTTGCTTGAAGACTGCCAGTGAAATAGGCCTGTCTGTATTTACACTGCCTGACTGCGTGTCTCTCACTATGGGGAGGGGAGGGGTTGTCCAGAGCCCTGAGGGGCTGATGAGAGTATCTTGAATACTCAATTTACCCACAGGAATGGGGATAGGGCTCTTGGAAGTAAAGAACTTTACGCTCTCTCTTAGCCTCAGATGTCAGAGGGGGAGCATAACATAACATAACATAACATAACATAACATAACATAACATAACAACAACTTTACATTTGTCCTGATTGAACTTCATTTTATTTAGTTGAGCCCACTTCTCAAGCCTATCAAGATCATCCTGTCTTCTTTTGCTGTCTTCTGCTGTGTTTGCTACCCCTCCCAGTTTAGTATTGTCTGAAAATTGAATAAGCACCCCCCCTGGTGCTGGGGGGGGGTCACAACATCTGTCCTGAAAACACCTCATTTGCCATGCGAGTTCTCCTTTGGGAATCCCTGTCAGGTGGCTGAAAGCTGAGCCAGAAAAATGCACTTTGCGTATGACCAGAGGAATTCTCGAACTTTGTTTTTCTTCTAAGAATCTGTCTAGACGGCACCAGCATTACATTGTGCATTAAATTAAGAGCTTTTTTGGATTGTATATCTAGTGCGGTTTGTATTGTATACCTAATCTGAACAACCGGGTTTGATTCCCCACTTCTCCCCATGCGACCAGCTGGGTGACCTTGGGCTAAGTACAGTTCTCTTAGAGCTGTCCTTGCAGAGCAGTTCTCTTAGAACTCTCTCAGCCCCACCTACCTCACTGGGTATCTGTGGTGGGGAGAGGAAGGGAAAGATGTTTGGGACTTCCACGGTGTGAAAAAACACCTTTTCTTCTTTGTTGTGACACAGATCTCCATTCCTACTCGGAGCTGAGGAAGGCAGCTTTGACACTCAAAAGTTTATCCCCTGAAATTCTTGTTGGTCTCTAGAGGGCAAGTTGGTTTTTATACCCCCCTTTTTCACCCCCCAAAGGCCCCAATCTAGCACTTGGTACATGTAAACATGGATATGTGTGCAAAAAAAGAGGGGCCGCACCCAAACAGCCAAAGGCCTGCATGGGAGGCTGGAAGGGAGGAGGTCTCAGGCCAGATGGTGAATTTATTACCCAAAGTGCGACAAACATTGAGAAAACAAGCAGTTGCCCTGGAGATGTCCTGCTACTCAGTGTGAGCTCTTTCGAAGTCACTCATGAGGCCTCTCCACCAGGAAAGATGCTCTGTCCAAATGTGCCGGGCTGTGGACATGTTTGTCATGCATCAGGCTTTCTTGACATCATCGGACAATATGGTCGTGCTGACCTGCCCCTCCCCTCCCCCAATGGCCAATGATGGGCCTGGAGGTGGGTGTGAAGGGGAGGGGCTCTGGGTGGGCGTGTCCACAGCTCTGCTCCCCCCCCCCCCCGCCATATTCTGCACCATCTTCTGGGGTTTCTTGAAGCCTGATGAACGTTTCAGGGGTTTCTCAATGGTAAAAAATGTTGGGAAAGGCTGGTATAGATGGAGCTCTCTGTCTGGGGCAGAGGCCCTCTGTCTCCTTGGTGCTTGGGGGGGGGGCAGTAGGAGGGGTTTTAGAATTCTGGCTCTGCTGCTGGACCACCTGAGGGCCCCTGGGTTTTGGACACAGAGTGTTGGCCTGGATGGGCCATTGGCCTGACCCAACATGGCTTCTCTTACATTCTTATGTCTGGGGCAGGGACGCTCCATCTTCTTGGTGCTTGGGGGGCAACAGTGGGAAGGCTCTGGAGTTCTGACCCCACCGGTGGACCTCCTGGTGACACCAGGGGATTGGCCACTGTGTGATGCAGAGTGTTGGCCTGGATGGGCCACTGGCCTGACCCAACATGGCTTCTCTTGTGTCCTTAAGAGGAGAGGTCCATGCATGGCTATTCTGCACAAGGTCTAGAATTGAACGCTCGGTCTGGGGAGGGATCCTGTCTTCTTGATGCTTGGGGGGCAAGAGTGGGAGGGCTTCTGGAGTTGGACCTCCTGGTGGACCTCCTGGTGACGCTTGGGGCTTGGGGGCTGGCTGGGCCACTGGCTGCCTCCACCGCATCTCCTCTGATGCTCTCAGGGCCGGTGCTGCTCTGAATCCTAGGTGCCTGGAGAGGGGCAACAACCAGGAGGGCTTCTGGACTCCCGGACCTCCCGACGGACCCGGGGGCTTCGGGCACAGGGCGCTGCTCCCGTCCCCCGGCCCTGATCCCAGACGGCTTCCCCCCCGTCTTTTCCCCGGAGTCGCCCCTCCGCAGGGAGGTGCGCGCGTCCGTGGCCTTTCCCTGGCATGTTTGGAGGCGAGTCCGGCGCATGGGGGACGGCCGTGGCCGGCGGCGGAGAGGCGTCTGGGCTGCAGCCCCTCCCCGGCCCGCCCTCTCCTGCTCGGGCCTCCTCCTCCCAGCGAGGGAAAGGGAAAGTGGGAAAGGAAAGGGAAAGGGGGAAAGGCGAGGCAGGGCGCGAGCGAGGGAGCGCGCACGCACCAGCCAGCCAGCCAGCCAGCCAGCGAGCGGGAGGCGACGGCAGGAGGGAGCCCCGCGACAGGCCTCCGCCCCGCCGGCCGCCCTGCCTGCCTGCCTTCCCTTTGTGTGCCGCCGGGCAGCTGCGAGGCTCCAGCCCCGCATTTGAATGTCTGGAGGGGCTGGGCGAGGAACCTTTTCCATGGGCCATCTGTCCGCCGGCCTCCTTCTCCAGCCGCCGCCGCCGCCGCAGCAGCAGCCGCCGCCCTCGAGGGGGAGCCCAGCCCGCGCCGAGGGGTAGCGCCGACCCGACGCGGGGGAGCCAAGCCCAGCCAAGCCAAGCCCAGCTCAGCTCAGCCCAGCTCCAGCCCAGCTCAGCTCAGCCAGCCGGCCGGCCAGGATGGTTTTGGTCCACGTCGGCTATCTTGTTCTTCCAGTGTTTGGCTCTGTGCGCAACAGAGGTATCGCTTTATCTGTGTCTTATTTTTTATTATTATTATTACCGAGGGGGAGAGCGAGAGCAAGCAAGAAAGAAAGCGTATCCCCCCCGCCCCTCTCCACCCCGCCCCGCCCCCCAAGATCTGAATTTGAGGGTGCTTTGGACGGGACCCCCCCCCTCCCACCCCCTCTCCCTTGCGACGGTGCCTCTGCCCGCTTTGTGGGGCCCGAGCAGGACAAGAGGAGGCGTGGACGGCAACGGGCAGAGAAAGGGCAGATGCAAGGCGGAGGGAGGGGGAAGGGGCGGGGGGGGCAGATGAAAGGTCTTCCCCCCTCCCTCCCCAGGAAGGAAGGGAGGGAGGGAGGGCAGCAAGGGAGAGAGAGCAGGGGTGGGGGACAGAGGGGGAGAGAACAGGGCGGAGAGGAATCCGGGGAGAAAAGGGGAAGCAAGCGGGCGATTCTCGCAGGCTACCTGAGAGATTAAAACCAGAGAATCCCCGGGACGTGGCGGGTGGGCGGCAGGAAGGGAAGGGAAGGGAAGGGTTCTGTTGGCGAGGCTTGTGCAGGAGAGCTCACGTCCTTCCCTTTAAAAAGAAGGAAGGAAGGAAGGATCATGCTCTTGAAAAATGAAATAATAATTCTAAAAACCTTGCCCAGAGAGCTCCATTTTAGGTTTGGAGGGCTAGCCCCTCCCCCTTTTCTCCACCTGACAAATATAGACTCCGGCTCGCTCTCTCTGCTCCCTTTCTCTCTCTCTCTCTCTCTCTCTCTTTTTAAGGGGACCCCCGATGGTGGGAAAGCCGGGTAAGGGGGGGGGATTTAGGATCAGGGGCGTTGATTCCGGAGGGCCTGCAAGGCGATGCATTCATATGTGGATTCCCCACCCCCACCGCCATCCTCCCCCCCCTCCCAAAAAAAGCAAACCACCAAACATATGATCTCTTTCCACAGCTGGTCTCTGGTCCCTTCTCCTGTTCACTCCCCCTCCCCCTTAACCTTTTCTTCTCTCCCCCCCTCCCCTTTTGCCCCCTTATAGTAACTCCTCCAGTGAGCTTCAATCCTTTTGAGGGTTTTTTAAAAATTATTATTATTATTATTGCTAAGGGCTGCTTTGGTGGGGTTGTTTGGTACATTGGAGTCCAAGATAAGATGCATTCCTTCCCCTAACCGTCCCCCCCCTCTGCATATCCCCTCGTCTCCCCCCACTTTCCCCCTTGAGGGATTGTAAGCCTTCAAGACGTTCAGTCCAGAGAATCTCTTATTTGCAGCAGTTTTGTTTGTAACCACGGGGGTCAAAGAGGAAGCCAAAAGAAACACCCGTTTTAGAATGACTCCCCCCTCCCCTCTGAACAATATGGGATGTGTATGGCCATTGCATATTTTTTCTCACATTCCCCTGTTCCCATCCACGCCATCTGCTGCCACGAACAATGGAATGGACTTGGACCGATTTCTCCGTGGTTTTTTCCCCCTCTTAATTTGCCTTTCTCTCATTCCTTCTGTTTTCTTTCTGTCAAACGGCAATGCATTTAGGGATCACCCAACCTGTGCCATGCTTTTTTCCCTCAGGCCCATGACTGAAATTGCAGTTTTAACCATTCCTGTGTTTAAAAATAAATAAATAATACATTCCATTTTTTTTCCTGGCATCAGGACCCTTAGAACTCTAACCAAAGCTTTGGAATCCAGGGGAAGAGTCCTAATTTTTCTACTTACCCTGAGTTAAGCCCTCCCCCCCCCCCCCGGGTTCCAGTCTGGACCCCTCCCCTGGGGTAAACATGTTGCATAATTACATCTCAGGGCCCTGTTTTGATCTTGTTTAAGCACAGGTGGGAAATACATGGAAGGTCTTCCCTATCTGAAGAACTTCCAAGTCGCCTGGGGGTCAGAATATTTGGCTCATCTTGCTTTGATATATTCCCCCCCATCCCTCTCTCATTCAATTGCTCGCCCCCCCCCTTTGTCCACATGTCCAGCTCTTCTCCCTCCCCTCCCACCGTACATGTGTAACACAACAGCTTAGCTGGCACATTTGTGTCAATCTCTTTTCTTTTCATGGCGGTCTCTTCCAGTGCGGCGATGGGATGGCGGACATTTTTTTTTTTTTGCATCGATTCAAAAAAGCCAAACAAAACACCACCTTTCAATTATCCCCCCCTCCCCCTAATTTATTTTTTTAATTTGTTTCCTCATCTGTGTAGATCCGTGAGTGGCTACCTCTGCTACTCTGCCCCCTGGCCTCTCGCTTTCTGCCTCTGCATATTGCTCTCATGTTGACACCCCACCCTACTCTTTAACCATTTCCTGTATCCATTGGAGGAAGGCGGAGACCTTTTAAGCCAAGCATCCTCTTTGTAATGTGTTGGGGGTGGGGGGGAGAGAAGCTCCTAGCTGAATGGGCTTGCTGTCATCACCTGCTCAGGTGTTCGGCATGGACCGAAAAGGTGGAGAACTTTGGGATTTAAAAAAAAAAAAACTTAAGGAAAATATCAGTTGCACCATTAAAGATGGTGAGGCATTCACGTTCTCCTTCTCCGGGCTTTTAAAATGTACCGGAGGGTGGCATAAAGAAAGGGGAAGGGGAAAAGCGGGGGGGGGGGGGGGAAACTAGGACAATAGACCTTTACCTAACACACCCACTAAATGCCAAGCAGGTGGGATTTGAACTGTTCAAGCGAGACCTTAAAAGCCCTCTGAGATTTTGCAAGAGAGGATGCTGAAGCTTAAAACTGGAGTCCCAGATCTTCTCATGAAAAGGGGGAGGGGGAGGAAGAAAGAAAAAAGAGACCCCTCCAAAATGGTAGGCGGACTGTATGCTCCAACCTGTTTTCTCTTTAGCTTTCATTGTCGTAGTTTAGAACCAAAAACAACAAAAAAAGGCCATTTTTTTTCCAAAATAGTTCTAGTTTTATAACGCCATTTTTGTACCTTCATCCTGTTTAGCTAAGTACATTTGCAGTGTAAATTCCTGTTAAGTGGATTCATTTTGCTTTTAGTTTTATGGAGGATGCAGTATCCTAAATTTGACTCTCCCCTTGACCAAATCTTTACCCAGCCCCACATTCGTATGGGGGGGGGGTCTTGGTTTCCCTTCCAAATTGCCTTGATTCTTAATGGTTTTTTTAAAAAGATAAAATATTGCAATCGATTTCAGATCATCTGCCAGAAGGGGATGCTGATCTTAGTGGTCATGTTGGGGAGCATTAAAGTAATCAAAGGCCCTGCTCCTAACAGCACCCCGACTCTAAAAAAAAAATATTCCAAGGCTTTGCAAATTTTCTTTAAAAAAAAGAAAAGGATACCGCATCTTTGAGCACCGCATATACACGCATACATGCACCCGTGCGAACACAGATGTATCTCTCTCTCCTGGTCAAAAATTACACCCCTCCCCCCACAGTGGGCCTCCATCTGTTTTCATTGAAAGCTGGACCAAACAAACATTCACAATGGTCCAAATTAAAAAAAAAAACACAACAACACACAACCCCCCAATTTGAAGCTTTTCTTTTGAATTCGACACACACCCCTTCCCAAATCAGGCCAATTCGGAACAACTTTTGGGTGGCCATTTGTGCTTAAAATCCTTCCGGGGAGGGGGAGGGGCAAAGTGGGGGGAAACAAAAAAAAATATTTAAATGACATCCCGGAGGCAGACGCCTACTAGCAAAATGGTTTTCCATTCAACAGGGATCAACATTTTCTGTGCTGGATTTTTTACTTCCTGTTCTTATTTTGTGGGTAAAAAATTTTTTTCTGTATCGAATATCCTTTGGTTGTGTATTTCTCCACCTTTTTTCTTGTACTAAAACTTGACGCATGGTCTGTATTTTTTTACATTTACTTAGTTTTTTTTTTTCCTGATGTAAAATCTCTCTGTAGAGACATAATCCTGCCAAAATGTAACATGCTGTAGCTCTTTTATACATCTAGCCATTGTATGCCGCTTCCGTTCTGTTTTTTGCCTCTTCACGGCATGGTGCGCCTTTTTTTTGTATTGTGTGCATGAAAACATTGTTATACAACACAGTCCCTTTAAATACTAATATACAATCTCTCAATAAAGAAACTAGATTTCCTATATTAACCTAGTGTGCTTTTTCTATTGCTGTCCCCCCATTATATTGTTGTATATCCCCTCCCCGCTGTTTTAGATTATTTCCCCCCCTCCCACTTTCCCACTCCCCACCCCCATTGGAATGAATGGATTTTTTTTTTATTTGATTTTATTTTTGTGTGTGTCACTGATACGGATGGGGAGGGGTGTCCAAATGTTCCCGATCCCATATCTGCCCACAAGCATTATTCAGCCTGTGAACAACCAGTTCCCCTAGATACACATCCTATATTTACCTCTAGATAAAGTGGGTGATTCCCTTCCGCGGAGTCCTGTTTCGACCACAGGGTGCCAAGAGAGAACGATATTTCTAAATACGCATTCAGGATATACATACTGCACACTGACAAGCGTTCTGAAACATTAAATAGAGAGGCAAGCTGTAATTTATTCCTTCCCCTCCACCCCATGTAAAGGTTATATGCCGGTCATCACTCCCGTAAGCCACAGATGTACAGAGATAGAGCAGCATTTCTCCCCCTCTTTCCTTAAAAAAAAAAATCAACTGATTTAATTAGCAAAGAATCACTGATTCTAACAAGACTCTCCTTTCTCCCATTTCACAAGCCCTCCCTGTTGATTTTGCTGAGCTTGCTCATGCAATCTTGTAGGTAGAATTGCTAACAATGACCTTGGAAAAACCGAGGGGTGGTGGGGGGTGTTGTAAAGGAGAGAGCAAGGGGCAAATGGGGCAAGGGGCAAAAGATGCTCCATCCTCCCCTTGTTTTGCAACCCCTGCCTCAAGACCCATCTCATTCCAGTCACCTGGTAAGAACCAGTTGACTAGTTTTTAAATTTTACCTTCACGTGGTCTCCTTCACCGACTGGGGTTGATTGGTCTTTTTTTATTCGTAAAGCAGATGCCAGGAAATTAACTGTCCAGACGTGGAATCTCTCTCCAAAGCTGATTGACACACCTATAGAAATGGAGGGGTGTGTGTGTGTGTGCCGTTATATAATACTTTGAACATGGCTTATCGTGTGGCCTTTGGGCTGTAAGAGATTTAAGAATCCTCTAAGAGGTAGACCCTTTAAAAAAAAAAAAAAAAAAAGCAGCACAATGACATTTAAAAAAAAAATAGGTTAAGCCAAATGGGCAGGAGGGGGCGGAGATTTCCTCTCCTTGCAGCCTGCAAATGGGGGTGGGGGGGGGGGGAGAAAGATTGCAGAATATGTTGAAATAAGGGAGGGCCAATAGTCTTACGAAGGGGGAGAAGAAAGAGAAACGCCAACAGGATAAAAGAAAGAGCTTTGTAGCTTGGAGACCTCCCAGTAGGTAAAAACACCGGGCTTTGGCCCCCTACCCCTTTCCCGAATTTTCATTCCCGTTTTTATCTCTCTTCTCCATGTATCCTGAGTCAGTCGTTTTTTGGCCATCGCAGTCCCCTCCTTGTTTGACCATAACACCAGGCACATTCCTCTTCTTCCTCCTCCTCTTCCTCCTCTTCTGAATGTGGTGTATGCTCTCTAGACCCTTTGTTCTGTGCGCTGTCTCCTGCCCGACCTAGCAGCTTAGCTGTTTGCTGTGACACACGCTCATATCCACACATGACAAAAGAGTCAGGCTTGTGTGTTCATTAGCTTGCATGAAAATGGGGAGGGGAGAGTCTGCATGCCCTTTTGAAGGGGGGGGGGCAGGAAGGAAGGGGGCCCAACCATCCTTTGATGATGTGGTTCTATTATCCCCCCCCTCCCCTCTCCCTCCGATTCTCTGCCCACCACCCTCCCATGATAACCATTTTGCTTTTTTTTTTTCTTATTTGGGGAATGATAAACCATGCTGCAAACAACCCACCCGAAGTGAGGGGGGAGCTAGTTGATTTCAGCTCTGACCAAAGGGAAGTGTGTAATGAAGGTGGGGACCCCAGGCCCTGGTGTTTCCGGGGAGGGGGAGACAGCCCCGTTTTTGTTTAGGGAGAGCCACTCTTTTTTTTACCACGTTGACGGATAACCATCGACCAGGTCTCGTCCCACCTATTAGCGCCTGCATGAATCGAAACCATTTGTTTGCTGTGCCTTTGAGATAGTTTCCTGCTCCAAAAAGACCCCTGAAGCTCCTGGGTTAATGGCAACTCACGCGAACCCATTTGTCATCCAGCTCCTTGCTAGAAGCACGTTCTTCCGGGAGCACAGATGTATCTCTGCCACATTTCGCCATTAAACAACCACAAGTCTTCATTGCCCATAATTCATTCAGTGCATCCCCTGTTGGCTACAGACCAGCTTAAGGCGCTCCACTTTGGAAAGGCCCTCCGCATAAAAAAGGAATCTCCTCCCCCTTTTTCGTTTCATTGACACAGAACTGTTAATGTTTTTGGCGTATGCAAACTCCTGTTCCTGTTCTGGGTGTGAATATTCACACAATGCTCATTTCCGGTGGGTGGTGGGTGGGGTGGGATAATTTTGTATGAATGTGCTGTCCCCCTTCCCTCTATCACCTGTGGGTGCAAATGGTGTTGTTGAAGATAACATGACCACATTCCAATGCAGAACTGTGAGGAAAACTGAGGGCCAGCTACAGAATTTGGAATCCTGGTTTCATATTTTTTTTAAAAGGTGCTAGTCCTCTTGGTTAAAGGTTGAAAATCAGTCAGCTAGAATGGTTCTCTGCTGTCTTTGGGCAGGGTATTTTCTCCCCTGGCTGCAATGCCCTTGTCTTCTTGGTCCTCCTTACAAAACTTTGGTCTCTTCACAAGAACCTAGTCCTTGCCAAGGGTCTTGCAAATTCTTCCCTCCCACCTGCACATAGAAAACAGAACGAATTGTGCTAAATAAATAACAAGACACCTTGACAATTGGTGGAATTGGTTCCCAAGAGAGTCTGGATTTCCCACGTACAAAGCTTAGATATTTTATTTATTTTAAAAAGGTACCGGTGCAGCTGTTGCACGCCATGTGCTAAGGTAAGATCTGCATGCATTGCACTAGTCTGGAACATATCTCATGCACACAACATTGAAAGCACATTCTCGAGAGCATCTTGTGTCAAGTGTATTTGGAAAGGTGATATTCTTAGTGAACTGGGTCTTGAAATTTTTAAATTAGGGACTATATCATTTAAGTGCCTTCTTTAGACTGCGAAAAGCTGGAGTGTTCTTAAGTAAAGGAGAACGTATTTGAGAGATGCTAGGTTAACGGGGGCCTGGATAAAGTACCAATTGGGGGAAGGGGGCTACAGAATGAGGTATCTTTGCAGAATGAGGTATCTTTAACTAACTTCTTTCCATCGACATTTCACTCGGAAACGTGGTGTGGTTCTCATTATATTCGGTGCCGTAAACAGGATTTGGTGTTATTTTGCCGAAATGCACCCTTTGATACAGGGATGGGGTTGTTGTTTGATACAGGGGTGGGGTTATTGTTTGTTTTTTTAAAAGCAAGTTTCTAGTCCTTCAGAGTGGGAAGATAAGCTTGAGTGGGTAATACTTGGCAAAATCATCAGAGCTACGGAATTGGAAAAGCGTTCCACGGATACAGGAATAGTTTCAGTATACGATGATGATGTTAGCCATTTAGCTGAATCCGACTCTTGGCAATTCTACCTTTAGGAAGATTCACCGAATAAGAACTTGGGATGTTAGAGGACAGACTCAAGGCACTTTGATTTCAGAATATTAAAAACCTCTACGGATGGCTAGCAGGAAAATATTTTAAGAGATTGTTCGCTCCCTCCGCCCTGCCGGTTTGTGAAATTATATAGGCAATGTTTTCTTAGTATGGAATTTGGGTTATCTTTCTGCAGGTGTGTTTAATTCCTGCCCCCCCCCCCAGGAGAACAGGCCACAAGCTGGGCTGGAGGGTATCATTAAATGCAGATACCATTTTCTGCAGAATTCCTTGTACTGCCAATGCAGCATTTCCGAACTGTCCTTGCAAACAAAAACGGGGAGTAGTACATTTTAACTCCGCTGGGCCCTGTAGAACAGCTGATGTGGATTTTATGATCTCATTCCAGTCTGTGCTGATCAGTTTTTGTGGCATATAAATCATATACACTTGTTTGCAGCCCTCAAGTCAATGATAGCGTAAGCGGACGTGGGCTTCCTTTGGAGGAAACACAACGTGTTTAGGGTTGCCACCTCTGCATTAGGAAATTCCTGATGCTTTGGAGATGGAGCCTGAGAAGGGCGGGGTTTGGGGAAGGGAAGGCTTTTAGCAGGGTATTATGTCATAGACTCCACCCTTCAAAGCAGCCATTTTCTCCAGAACAACTGGAGATCCGTTGTTGTTGCTGGGAGATCTCCAGGCCCCACCTGGAAGTTGACAACCGGCACAGCTCAGTATGCAACCCCAGGCCCAGAGGTCTGGGGGGGGGGGATTGGGTAGCAAATGTCCTCTGAGAGGGGAAATAGAAGCAATGAACTCTAGGAATGGCTGCAGTAGCCATGGTAACCACTTAGGCCTCTTCCAGGAAGAAAGGTTTTCCTGTAACCTGTTTGGGAAGCTTACCTAGATTTCCGGAGGCCCTGAGGAATCTATTTATAGAATGCATTTTTGGTCCCTCTGTTCCCCAGGGCAGCATACACAGGTCTATAGGGTTACCAAATTTTGAAAAGTGAAAAAGAATGTCTTTCCCAACCATTTCAAACAAGGGATCAATGTGGCCAGTCTTAAGTACCTCTAACTGTTTAGGGCGGCTTGGTCCCTCCTGGTGAGGAATAGGGGTGTATGGGTGCCATATCTGGACTGAAAAACTGGAGATATGGAGATGGAGCCTGGAGAGGAAAGGGACTTCAGTGAGACACAATGGCATGGATTCTGCCTTCCAAAGCACCCATCTTCTGGAAGGGATCTTTGTAGTCTGGAGATGAGCCGTAATTTTCGGGAATCCCAGGTCCCGCTTGGAAGCTGGCATCCCTACTATAGTTTTTAATCTGTGGTTATTGCTACTAAGTAGGGATATTCCTAACCTTTCAACCCCAAAGGAGGATGTTTTCACCATTTAAAAAAATGTATAGCCAGAAGAAGACAAGGGGGAAGAGGACACATCTAAAAAGAGGTCACCTGAGGCCTTCTCTTCTATCTCACCAGGGCCTTCTTTCCTCCATTTCCCCCCTCAACCTTGTGTGGTAGATTAGCAGCTGGACAGAGAGTCAGTCGCTCCAAGTCAACCAGCAAGGTGGGAAGTGGAACGGAGAACTTAGTCTCATTCTGACGGGGTAACCGTTCCCCACACTGGTTGTCAAGCATCTTCCAGCATCCTCCCTGTACTGAGCATGCATGATTGTAAGAACATGAAAGAATCCACCTTCAGGAGGTCTACCAGTGGGGCTAGAACTAGGGTTGGGCACTTCGGCGTCTGAAGTGGCCGCTCATGCCCGAAGCATCCAGCGCCGTGTCGCGAGGGGAGGCATGGGCGTCAATGCGCCAGTCACACCAACCGACACAACGAGGTCCCAGGGCGGTGTGGGGATTTCAACCTGGGTCTCCTGAGTCTTAACACAGCACACAAACCCATGAAGTTGCCAAACAGCAGGGGTGGCTAAACTGTGGCTCTCCAGATGATCACGGACTACAGTTCCCATGAGCCCCTTCGTGCTGTCAGGGGCTTGCGGGAATTGTAGTCCATGGACATCTGGGGAGCCACAGTTTGCCCCCCCTACCATATGCCAGCTCAGAGCACTGAGACCGAGAGTGTCTCCAGAATGTCAGGCAGAATTTCAAGCCACCTCCTGCCTTGTCCTATCAACCGGAGTTGTTGGGGATTGAACCTGGGACCTTCTGTATGCCTAGCAGAGGCTATTCCATAATGACGATGAAGCGGGCATTCACCCGAAAGCTTACATCCAGAATTAAACTTCGTTGGTCTTAAAGGTGCCCCCTGGAGTCAAACTTTGTTCTCTTGCTTCAGACCAACATGGCAACCCACTTGACTCTCTCTCCCATAATGATTAGACGCTCTATCCACAATGCCTCTCTGGCTCTCGCACTCGTCTCCCTCCGCTGCTTGCCTCACTGCACTAGGCAGGTAAAAGAGCATCTCTCACCTCTTCATGAAGAAGAAGAAGAGTTGGTTTTTATACCCTGCTTTTCACTGCTTGAAGGAGTCTCAAAGTGGCTTCTGATTGTGTTCTCTCCCCCTCCTCTCAACAGACACCCTGTGAGGTAGGTGAGGCTGAGAGAGCTCTGACAGGACTGCTCGGTCAGAACAGCCCTATCAGGGCTGTGACTAGCCCAAGGTCATCCAGCTGGCTGTATGTGGAGGAGTGGGGTATCAACCCCGGCTCGCCAGATTAGAAGCCGCCTCTCTTAACCACGAAACCACCTCACACACGCACACCCATCTGGAAAAGGGTATGGATATTTTTCTCTGCAAAACAGCTTGTGTTCTCAGCTCTTTTTCCCCCTGTGAAGTTTATTTCCAGTGACAGAGTCCTGTGTGGCTAAAAATCGTGGTAGGGCAGTGCTAGGGCCGTGGTGGCCATAGTGATAGGATCACTAGTCTCCAGGTCAGGCCTGGAGATCTCCTAGAATCTCAACTGGACAGACATCAGTTCCTCTGGAGAAACTGGCTGCTTTGCAGTTATACCCCACTGAGGTCCTTCGCCTCCCCAAACCCTGCCCTCCCCAGTATTCACCCCCAAATCTCCAAGAATTTCCTCTCCATATATCTGTGTGCTCAAGTTTCCAGCACTATTCTCTTTTGTCTTCTTGGAAAAATTCCAGCTATATGCCTAAGAGTGAGGGAAGGTGGGAATAGAGGAAGGGAATTGACTCTGAACTTACTCTCTGGACAAATGTTTAGATTGATGACTGCATCATGTCCTACTGTCAGGCCCAGGTTGCTCCTATACTCTTTGCAAAATGATTTATTTAGGTTTCTGTGCCGCCCCATCAGAATTCTGCTCAGGATGGCTTATAATTAAGAAGAAGCGTTGGTTCTTATATGCCGCTTTTCTCTACCCAAAGGAGTCTCAAAGTGGCTTACAGTTGCTTTCCCTTTCCTCTCCCCACAACAGACACCCTGTGAGGGAGGTGAGGCTGAGAGAGCCCTGATTCTTCTTCTGAAGAAGAGTTGGTTCTTATATGCCTCTTTACTCTATCTGAAGGAGTCTCAAAGTGGCTTACATTCGCCTTCCCTTTCCTCTCCCCAAAACAGACACCCTGTGAGGTGGGTGAGGCTGAGAGAGCCCTGATATTCCTGCTCAGTCATAACAGTTTTACCAGTGCCGTGGCAAGCCCAAGGTCACCAGCTGGTTGTATGTGGGGGAGTGGGAATCAAACCCGGCTCACCAGATTAGAAACCACTGCCCTGACCACTATGCCAAGTTGGCTGAAACCCTGAAGAACCATTTGCCAGTGAGCAGTACTGACCCTGATGACCCCGTGGCCTGATTCTGTATAAAGCAACTTCATATGTATATTGGGCTCAAATCCAGATTTTAACAGGCAGCCATGATGGCTACCACATTGTCTGCTTGGAAGCTGACATCATTCAATCACTCAGTTTTAACACAGAATTTAGATGCTGCTGATGCTGTTCACACACTGCAATCTACTGGTTTTCCCGTTGGCTTCCCTCCTTCTCTCAGATCTAATTTGTGGCCATTTTTAAAAAACTTGAAATGCAATTGCAAGACCAGCCTGGCTGATGTAGACAGTCAAATCCTTACTGAGCCATACTGTTTTTTACTCATTTTGGGGGTGGATATCCCATCAGTGTGCAAACAGAAATATAGCCCTTCACACCAGTGGGCATGAATGGATACCCACTGACGGATTTGGAAATGGTGCAGTGATCATAACTGTAAAAATCCGCTTGCTTTTTAGTTCATAACAGTAAAAAAAATAAATGAAAAAGGAAATGATCCAGTCGTGCACAAACAGGATGCAAATAAACAGGCTGGAAAACAAAGGCAGAATTGCAGGAATAAGGGCATTTGTTGAACAGGACTCCTGAGTTAACTGCATAGCGGGCTCCTGCCCGTCATACTGGACACTGTAGGGTTTTTATGGCTAATCGAGAGCTACGTTAAGTGTCACGAAGAACCCCAGTTGCAGATTCACCTACAGCTGACGCTGGGAAAAGGAATACCTGAGCAGCACAAAAACGTTCTCGAGCAGAATCAACCAGGGTTCGTCTCCAAGCTGTGAAAATTCCACGTACCAATTTCTGTAGATTAAGCGGCTGTCGAAGGCACAGCCGGGGCATTTTCATTCCCGGTCGGTTGGCTGCTCAGGTCTGTTCAATTTTTAAAGCGGGACGAACTGCCTGTGGTTTGAGAGTCCTCTAAACTGGGTTTTGGGCCGGTGCAGCTGTCCTCTCCCTGGGATGACAAATAGCAACGACCAAAGTTCAGTCTTCTGCATGGCTATTTCAGGTGCCTTTGGTTCCGGGGCTCTTCCGGTTGGGTTTGCCAAGTCGCAACCCAGAGACGGAATCTGTCGCTGTAAAATTAATGCGGAATCAGGTGCTGGAGCCATTTGGGTTCCTGGTGCCCATTCCTAACCTCTGTGTTGCGTCTGCCCCTTTCTTGCAAGCTGTACTAAGCAGGATTCTAGATACTCTTTAGAGCAGGGGTAGTCAAACTGCGGCCCTCCAGATGTCCATGGACTACAATTCCCAGGAGTCCCTGCCAGCTTTCACTGGCAGGGGCTCCTGGGAATTGTAGTCCATGGACATCTGGAGGGCCGCAGTTTGACTACCCCTGCTTTAGAGCATTATTAGATGGGACAACTGTTGGGTTTGAATACAGACGCAGTAGTTCTTCAAAAACAGATTTTATTAGAAGTAACAACCAGCAAACACCAACAATTCCGAACAAGAAACAAGGGCAAAACCTCAAACTTGTATACACTTTTGAATGGCCTGTTGAGAGCCCTGATTGGCCCTTCATAAAGCCTTCCAATTGGTCCGTAACATTCCATAATTCTAGTCTCTCATTGGTTAGCTTCTCAAGTCCTGATTTGCATAGTGGTAGCATTCGCACTATTGTGTCTACATAAATAACCCCAGCTATAGTCCCCTGGCCACCCTACATTCTATACCAGTGGTTCTCAACCTGGGGGTCGGGACCCCTTTGGAGGTCAAACGACCCTTTCACTGGGGTCGTGGCAGGGTGAGCAGCTTGGCGGGGGAGAGGCACCGCCACTGTTGCCGTTCCTCCTGCAGGCAGCACACAACAACCTTGCGGGGTAGACCGAGACAGAGCGTGCGTCTGTCTGGAGCAGCGGAAAAGAGTGAGATCGGCATGGTGGGACAAGAGGCAGAACTAAACTGAGAAACTCCGGAAGAAAACAAAGTATATACAATCGTGAACAATGGATCTTCATGCCATTGGTCAGTTTTGGTTTAATTTCTGTAAAATTAACAGGAGGAACTGTATTAAAGGGTCGTGGCATTAGGAAGGTTGAGAACCACTGGGCTAAACCATCTCCAATTGCAGTAGCAGTAGGAGGAGACCCTTCCTGGCTGTTCCAGGTTCTTTTCAATATTAAGATCTTTTAACTGTTTATGATTCTAAACTCCCTCAGGACCGCTCAAAAGGAGGGGATGGTATAAAAATCCAATCAGTAAATAGAAAGGGAGCCAAAGAAATGGTAACCAGGTTCCTTCTGGGCCACTGGTGGGGGATGGGTCAGTAGGGGTGTCAAATCCAGGTTGGGGAACTCCGGAGTTTTTGGGTGGAGCCTGGGGAGGATAGGGGTTTCCGTGGGCTATGCCCTAGAGTCTACCATTCTCTGTAGACATTTTTTCTGTAGTCTGGAGCTGTAATTCTGAGGGATCCCCAGGTCCCACCTGGAGGCTGGCATCCCTAAATGTAAAGGTAAAGGTATCCCCTGTGCAAGCACTGAGTCATGTCTGACCCTTGGGGTGACGTCCTCTAGCGTTTTCATGGCAGACTCAATATGGGGTGGTTTGTCAGTGCCTTCCCCAGTCATTACCGTTTACCCCCCCCCCCCCCAGCAAGCTGGGTACTCATTTTACCAACCTCGGAAGGATGGAAGGCTGAGTCAACCTTGAGCCGGCTGCTGGGATTGAACTCCCAGCCTCATTGGCAGACAGCTTCAGACAGCATGTCTGTTGCTTTACCACTCTGTGCCACAAGGCTCTTAATCCCCCTAAGTGACTGACCACAATCAGAATGCACTTTACTCTTCAAAGCGATTCACAACATCCTCTCCATACGATCTCCCCAACAACCCTGCAAGGGAGTTTAGGAAGAGTGTGAGTGACTTGGCACCAGGTCACCCAGCATATTTCTGTGGCAGAGCAGAGATTCGTACCTAAACCCTGCCAAAGCCACTGGGTTTGGGGTTCAAGTTTCAGTCGCTTGCGGAAAGCCTGGCCTTGTAGAGGGATAGCTTTCCCCGTCACCGAATGGCACTGATCGGTGAAACCATCAAAATTAAACATCTCCTAGATCAGGGGTAGTCAACCTGTGGTCCTCCAGATGTTCATCGACTACAATTCCCTCCCAAAATTCACCTCCCGAACTTGAAGCTGCAATCAACATTTCCCTAAGCATGCAAGAAAGGGCCATAAGAACCAAGCACCAACACAATCCCTTCTGCCCACCCACTCACCATCTGCCTAAGTTCACAGAATCAGTCCTGACCCACCCAGTAAGGCTGTGGAGAGGATAAAACAGGGGAAGCGAGAGACACAGATGATACCTTGAGCCTCTCTGAGGAAGGGTGATATGAAAATGTCATTGCATAGCTTCCATCTCTGCCTGGCAGTCATATTGGTGGTGGGTACAAAATGTTAAGGCTTCGGGAATAGCTGCTTTGGGGAAAGGAGCTCAGGTGTCAACGGACCATGGTCCGATCCAGCCAAGTGGATCCTTCTCCTCCTGCGTATGCCGCTTTGCTGTCTGAGTACAATCCGCCATGTATTTTTATAGCCTTTCACCATTGCCATTAAAACCAATGGGCCATATTTAGAAGTAAATGTGGTTTTTGAATCAGGCTGCTGTTCTCTGTCTCTTCTCGTTTTGCCTCTTTGTTTTCCCTTGATTCCACCACGCTTCCCTGGAAGGGAGGTGGGATGAAGTGCAGGCTACTTCATGGATGCTTGAGGCTGACCTTGCAGGGGGCAGGGGGTTGGCCTCGACCAGGGCCAGGGGCTTTTTGATCCTGGCCCCTACCTGGTGGAATGAGCTCCTGGACCACATCCAGGTCCTGCTGGAGTTGGCACAGTTCCCCGGGCCTGTCAGAGGCAGCTCTTCCACCAGGCCTTTGGTCGGGGCCAAAGTTAATACCGACTTACCTATTTATTTATGGTCCCACCCACCCCCAGATGCCCTTTAGAAATGTTGCTGTTAGCCATTCAGTCATGCCTGACCCTTGGCGATCCCATGGCACAGCCACCACAGCGATGCTTTTCTGGGTCAGGAAAGGCATACCGTTGTGGCTATTTTCCCCATCCTCTGTGGTTTGACTTCATAGAATCATAGAGTTGGAAGGGACCTCATGGGTCATCTAGTCCAACCCCTGCACTATGCAGGACACTCAACATCCCTGTCACTCATCCACTGTCACCTGCCACCCCCTTGACCCTTCACAGAATCAGCCTCTCCATCAGGTGGCAATCCAGCCTCTGTTTAAAAATCTCCCAAGATGGAGAACCCACCACCTCCCGAGGAAGCCTGTTCCACTGAGGAACCGCTCTGACTGTCAGGAACTTCTTCCAGATGTTTAGATGGAATTTCTTTTGAATTAATTTCATCCCATTCATTCTTGTCTGTCCCTCTGGGGCAAGAGCATGAGACTCCACCGTAAGGGTGGCCAACAGGATCGAGGGGTGCCAGCCTCCAGGTGGGACCTGGAATTCTAGCTCGTCTCCAGTCCACAGAGATCAGCCCCCCTGGAGAAAATGGATGCTTTGGGGGGGGGGTGTTGTACCCAACTGAGCTCTCTGCCCTTCCCAGGCTCCATCCCCACGCAAGTTTCCCAACCTGGACCTAGCAGGTCTACCAGCAATCACGGGACAGGAGGACTTTGTAATGTATGAATAGGGCCTTCGGCTAAACTTCAAGACGATAAGTCTCTGCAGACGCTTCAGGGAAGGGGGGTGGGAGGGAGGCGAGATGAAAGAGCAGCTTCCTGGAGGGGAACTGTCAGCTCTGCCTGGGATTGGGATTCATGAGATCTGCCCGCAGCCGTTTGTAGAGTCATTCGTACGGGCCGCTGGTTTGATGAATTCTGCCTGTAGGTATCTCTTTCAGGGTGGGTAAATTCTGACAAACAGCCTTCTCGGGCAGGATCTAACACTCTGGGTTCTCGTAGAGCTGTGGGTTTCAAAAAAGGTTCTTAGGTTCCCAGCAGTTGTGTCCAAAGCCAAGAACTGCCGATGCCATTTGTGAAGGGAGGGATGCCGGTTTGGTGTAGTGGTTAAATCGTCCGAGGCAAACCCGAGTTCAGATCCCCCACCAGCTCTGAATTTGGCTGGATGACCTTGGAAGAAACGATTTTTCACAGTCTATGTAGTTCAGCCGTGGAAGGGGCTGCCTAAGGAGGTGGGAAGCTCCCCCTCACTGGCAGTCTTCAAGCAGTGTCTGGACAGATCCTTCTCCTGGACGCTTGAGGCTGATCCTGCATTGAGCAGGGGGTGGGACTAGATAGCCTGGATGGCCCCTTCCTACTCTAGGATTCTAGGAGTCTAGTTCAGCCGTGGAAGGGGCTGCCTAAGGAGGTGGGGAGATCCCCCTCACTGGCAGTCTTCAAGCAAAGGTTGGATACACACTTTTCTTGGATGCTTTAGGATGCTTAGGGCTGATCCTGCATTGAGCAGGGGATGGGACTAGATCGCCTGTGTGGCCCCTTCCCACTCTAGGGTTCTATGATAATACTTTTCAAGCTACCTCACCTTGCAGGTATTTTGTGATTATAAGACAGGGGAGGGACTGAGTGAGAAAGGTCGATCAATGTGATGTAGCAGTTGGGGTATCTGATTAAGTTATAGGAGACCCAGGTTCAAATCCCCACTCTACTCTGATAGTTGGCTGGGTAATGCTGGGCTGGACACACCCTCCAGAGCAGCCCTTTTCTCCAGGGGACCTGATCTCTTTACTCTGGAGATGAACTCTAATTCCAGAGGACTCCCAGGTCCCTCCTGGAGGCTGGCATCTGTAGCAACACCGCTGCATTCCGAGAAACTTTGCAAAAATCAGGCCTCTGCCCACCTCTTGCTGGTTGCTGGGGAGGGGGCCTGGAAATCCTAGCGGGGAAATCTCCTTGCCTTTATTATTAACCTCGTGTGAGCAAAGGTCTTGAGCATAAAACCTACAGATCACAGCAGGATAAAGCTAGTATTACAAAGCATGCCAGAACGGACAAGAGGAAAATACACAATAATAAAAGCACAGATATCCTTTAAACACATTGGACTGGATTCAGAAATCTGACACCCCGCAGAAGTTCTGTGTATTCCCCGTGGGTAGTAGCTGGGCGGGGGAACCTCTCCTCTGTGACTCTTAGGGTTGCCAATCTCCAGGTAGTGGCTGGAGGACTCCTGGGATTACAACGGGTCTCCAGGTTCCAGAAATCAAATCCTTTTAGAGTTGCCAGCTCTGGGCTGGGAAATACTTGGAGACTTTGGGGTGGGGGTGGAGCTGGGGGTGGGCAGGATTTGGGGTGGGGGGGACCTCAGTGGAGTATGATGCTATGGAGCCCAACCTCCAAGCAGCCCTTTCCTCCAGGGGAACTGATCTCTGTAGTCTGGAGATGAGCTGTAATTCCAGGGGATCCCCAAGCCCCACCTGGAGGCTGGTATCCCTATACAGAGTCCCCCCTCCAAAGCAGCCCTTTCCTCCAGGGGAACTGATCTCTGTAGTCTGGAGATGAGCTGTAATTCTAGGGGATCCCCAGGTCCCACCTGGAGACTGACATCCCTATATCCCCTGGAAAAGATGGCTGCTTTGTAAGGTAGTCTCTATGGATATATAAGCCACTGAGTTCCCCTCCTTTTTTCAAACCCCTTCCCTCCCCAGACCACACCTCCAAAATCTCCAAGAATTTCCCAGTCCAGAGCCGATAATCCTAGCAAAATCCGCGAATGCTCCTGGACAGATCACCACCACCTCTTCAAGCTGCAAACTCCATCACTGAATTCCTCAATGAGTCCAAGAACTTTGGGGGGGCTGACATGAACCGAATGCCCATCGGCTTCCCTGGGCACGTCGTTGGGGATCCCTGCGGAATGCGCGCCACAGACCCTGCCAATGCCCCTTGCCCGATGTGCCGCTCTTCAACTCCCCCTGGCACATCCCGGCAGAGAGGTGTGTCAAGGGTGCCAGTCTCCAGGGCACTGCTGTAGCTGCGGCGGGCAGGATACGCCCAGAAGCCCCCTCCCAATCCCCCTCTAATTGGCACTCTCGGTTCACAGTTTTCTGGGCCGAGACCAGGCGGGGTTCGTTCCGGGTGACATCTTTGTTGGCTTCTGACTTCCTCTGGGGATCATTAGCTCGGATGAATCAGCTGGCAGCTGCTGGCGGCCTCTCTTCTGCTAGCGACGCGACAGCGGTGCGTTCCCGAGAACAGGAGCAGCCAAGAAATCGGTGCCGCACTTGAGTGGGTCTTCATTTTAATTTCTTTTTTTTTGGGGGGGGGGGATGTGCATCATTTTTCAGAGGTGAAAGGACACTGCAAACGAACACCCGTGGGTGGTGGAGGGGCTTTGGGCTTTGGGATGTCTCTCAAGAAAGAAAATAAGCTTGCCAACCTGCAATGACACCCGATTTCTGGACGTATCTTGTTCCACATTGTGGCCAACCAGTTCCTCTGGACAACGAGCATGGGGACTCTGGGGTTCACAGGAATAATGTTTCTGAATGTGGAGGTTCCCCTCAGTCACCATGTTTAGTTTGAGAGCCAGTTTGGTGTAGTGGTTAGGAGTGCGAACTTCTAATCTAGCATGCCGGGTTCGATTCCCCGCTCCCCCACATGCAGCCAGCTGGGTGACTTTGGGCTTGCCACGGCACTGATAAAACTGTTCTGACCGGGCAGTGATATCAGGGCTCTCTCAGCCTCACCCACCCCACAGGGTGTCTGTTGGGGGGAGAGGAAAGGGAATGCGAATGGAAGCTGCTTTAAGACTCCTTTGGGTAGAGAAAAGCAGCATATAAGAACCAATTCTTCTTCTTAGTAGCCACTGGTAGACCTAACCTCCATGAATCTAGCAAATTACCCTTTAAAGCCGTCTGTTCCTGCGGCCATCACTGTGAGGTAGGTTAGCCTGAGAGAGTTTGTCTGGCCCAAGAACACCTAGCAAACTTCCATGGCACAAGGGGGAATTCAAACTTGGGTCTCCCAGATCCTAGTGGTTAAGAGCGGCCGCCTCTAATCTGGCAAGCCGGGTTTGATTCCCTGCTTCCCCGCAGGCAGCCAGTTGGGTGACGTTGGCATAGTCACAGCCCTGATAGTGCTGTTCTGACTGAGCGGTCCTGTCGGAAGCTCTCTTCACCCCAGCTACACTCACCAAGATTCTGTTGTAGGGAGAGCAAGGGAAGGCGACTGTGAGCCGCTTTGAGACTCCTTTGGGCAGTGAAAAGTGGGGTATAAAAGCCTACTACTCTTCTTCTTGCAAACTTAAATGGACTCCGGGGAATGGTTGAGGACAGGAAGGCCTGGAGGATCATTGTCCATGGGGTCGCGATGGGTCGGACACAACTTCACACCTAACAACAACACTCTTCTTCTCCTTCTCCTTCTCCTTCTCCTTCTCCTTCTCCTTCTCCTTCTCCTTCTCCTTCTCCTTCTCCTTCTCCTTCTCCTTCTCCTTCTCCTTCTCCTTCTCCTCCTCCTCCTCCTCCTCCTCCTCCTCCTCCTCCTCCTTCTCCTTCTCCTTCTCCTTCTCCTTCTTCTTCTTCTTCCCCCCTCGTGATGTAAAAACAGAGCAGACCCAGATCTCAATCCATGTATGAGGAACTGACCACAAACTACTATAGAGTCTGGTCAAGGGCAGAAACTACGGCCAGTTCCGTTCAAACTCACCAATTAAACCCGTTGTGGGCGTAATTTGGTGGCCACAAAAAACGCCGTCACCTAGGAGGCAAGTCATAATCACCTGTGACTTTGCAGATTCTCAGAAAATACACTGATTTTTTTAAATATTACAATTACTTATGGGAACAGCACACGATCCCCATTGCCCTCCCAGGATTTATCAGAGAGCCGTAAACTTTTAAGACGCAAGCGCCGTTAATGCCTCTGAATAGAACTTTTCCCCATGAAAGGGTTTATGGGGGCTGCTTATGAGCTGAATCTGTCTGTTCGGAGACAAGCCGTTCAGCATTTACCAGCAATGTAAAAAGGAGAAAAGAAGGACAGTGTGGGGTGGGGTAGACAGCGATGGGGGGGTTGGGGGAGGGTTGGGGGAGAAGCTCAGTCCAAAGAATCCAGCTTAAACATAATGATTCATAACGCTGCAGACTTTGCAAGGAAATGATAACGCCATTCATGATTAAGCACTGCTTTGATTCCTCCCCCCGCCTGCTAAATATATTCCGTCTTGGTGCACCCCCGGATTTGCAGGAGGATATTTTGACACCTCCCCAGCCCCCGTTTCGGGCAAAAGCCAGATTTCTGTTGGAAGGCCGCTCCCCCACTAAAGCCGTAACATCACCCGACACCCCATGCAGACACCGGGAGACGAACATTCCTGCCGGGAATCGTTTGAAGGGATGAGTAATAAAGGCTTCTCATGGGCGAATTAATACATGGGCTGAAGAGACGCACATTAATGCCAAAGGATTTTGTGAGGGTTTAATGAGAGGGAACGGAAGAACTTTCCAGAGAATTACGGGTTCCTTTCAGGGGGGCTAAGCACAGAGAATTCAGTGCTAGATGCTGAACATGGGAAATGGCCTTCTAATGGATCCCCACCCTTGATCCCACCCGTCAAGGTCAGTATTGTCTGCTCAGACTGGCAGCTGCTCTCCAGGGTCTCAGGCTATCTTTCATGTTACCTCCGACTTGAACCTTTTAACTAGAAATGCACCTGGACCCTTCTGCATGCCAAGCAGGTGCTCTGCCACTGAGCCAAGGTCTCAAATTATGCTCCTTCACATCACCTTCTACCTGATCGTTTTAACTGGACACACCAGGGATTGAACCTGGGCCCTTCTGCACGCCAAGCAGATGCACTACCACTGAGCCAAAGTCTCAAGTTATGCACCTTCACATCACCTACTACCTGATCTTTTTAACTGGACACACCAGGGATTGAACCTGGGCCCTTCTGCACGCCAAGCAGATGCACTACCACTGAGCCAAAGTCTCAAGTTATGCTCCTTCACATCACCTACTACCTGATCTTTTTAACTGGACACACCAGGGATTGAACCTGGGCCCTTCTGCACGCCAAGCAGATGCACTACCACTGAGCCAAAGTCTCAAGTTATGCTCCTTCACATCACCTACTACCTGATCTTTTTAACTGGACACACCAGGGATTGAACCTGGGCCCTTCTGCACGCCAAGCAGATGCACTACCACTGAGCCAAAGTCTCAAGTTATGCTCCTTCACATCACCTACTACCTGATCTTTTTAACTGGACACGCCAGGGATTGAACCTGGGCCCTTCTGCATGCCAAGCACGTGCTCTGCCACTAAGCCAGGGTCACAGGCAGAGGTCTTTCACTTTGCCTACTGCTTGGTCCTTTTGATTTAAGATGCTGGAGATTCAACTTGGGACCGTCTGCATGCCAAGCAGATGCTTGTCCAATGAGCCACAGCTCCCTCCCAAAACAGCAGCCCTGGACTACCTTGGTGGTCTCCCCTCCAAGTATTAACCTGGGTTCACCCTTCTTACCTTTCAGGATCTGAAGAGATTGGGCTAGCCTGATCCATTCGGGTTAGGGTATATTCTGTACCTGGCGATAGATTTCATAACTTTGTCAGCATCTGCCGAGGACATATTTATCCGGCCAATTTTTCAGGAAGGTGTGTGTTGTTCTCCCTGCTCCATTTTCTCCTCACAAGAACCCTCCCAGGTAGGTTAGTCTGGAAGTGTAAACCTGGCCCAATATCATCCAGCAGGGTTCATGGCGAAGTGGGACTCTGAATGTGGGTCTCCCAGATCGTTGTCTAAGTGTCACCACCAGACTGGCTCTCACCAAGGCAGCCTGCTCAGAAAGCACTAAGTACCTTTAGGGGCCGTGGCTCAGTGGAAGAACATCTGCTGGGCATGCAGAAGGTCCCAGGTTCAATCCCCAGAATCTCCAGTTGAAAGGACCAGGCAGGAGGGGATGGGAAAGACCTTGACCTGAGACCCTGGCTCAGTGGAAGAGCCTCTGCTGGGCATGCAGAAGGTCCCAGGTTCAATCCCCAGAATCTCCAGTTGAAAGGACCAGGCAGGAGGGGATGGGAAAGACCTTGACCTGAGACCCTGGCTCAGTGGAAGAGCCTCTGCTGGGCATGCAGAAGGTCCCAGGTTCAATCCCCAGAATCTCCAGTTGAAAGGACCAGGCAGCGGTAAAGTGAAAGACCTCAGTAGCTCCTTGATAAAACATCTGCTTTGCATTCAGAAGACCCAAGCTCCAACCCCTGGCATCTCCAGTTGAAAGGACCAGGCAGGAGGTGATGTGAAGGAACTGACTTGAGTCCCTGGCTCAGAGGTAGAGCCTCTGCTTGGCATGCAGAAGGTCCCAGGTTAATCCCCAGCACCTCCAGTTAGAAAGGCCAAACTTTAGGAGATGTGAAAGACCTCAGTGACTGACCAATACAGCCTAAGCTTGGAATGCAGAAGGTCCCAGGTTCCATCCCTGGCATCTCCAATTAAAGGATCAGGTAGATGGGAAAGACATCAGCCTGAGTCCGTGGAGAGCTGCAGCCAGTCCCAGTAGCTAATAAAGACCTTGATGGACCAAGGTTTCTGATTCTGGATAAGACAGCTTCATGGGTGTTCATGAGTGGAACTCCCTAAACAAGAACTGATTGCAAAAACATTGAAATAGTTTCCACCTTCATTTGGTTTATTTGCCTCCCCCCTAAGTAAATCGAACTAATAAAGAAAATCCCCTGGGATGGGCGTTGGAACGTGGTGGGGCTGGATTGGATGGCCCTCTGTGGTCTCTTCCAGCTCTGGGTGATTTTGTGGAAAGGTTCAGGTGAGCACTAGGGCCCAGAGGCGTTCAGGGGCTTTGTGTTGTCTGTCAAGCTTCTAACAACACTGCCAGGAGTAGCCTTGCACAAAGCAAGATGGTACCTGAAAACGGGGTTGCCAATATCCAGCTGGCACCTGAAGACCACCTGCTATTACAGTTCAGATGACCAAGATCCGTTTCCCTGGAGAAAGTGGCTGCTTTAGACCCTGCTGTCCCTTCTCGGGGTACTGGAAAATCCTGCTGTGCGCTTCTCTACGAAAAGGTCCAAAGTGAAATATAAATAAAAGTATAGGGGGGGAACAGTGAAAACACAGGACCTTAAAAATCCATTAGAAGAAAAAACACAATCAGAATATTACATAACTGAAAAAACACTACTAATTATGAATATTATCAGATTGCAGCAAATGTCTGTCTCTGTCTCTCAGTCTTTCTCTGTCTCCCTGTCTCTATTCCTGTCTCTGTCTCCCTCTCTGTGTCGCTTTCTCTGTCTCTGTCTCTTTGTATCTCTGTCTCTCTCTGTCTCTGTCTCTGTGTGTGTGTCACTCTCTCCCTCTGTGTTTCTGTCTTTGTCTCCCTGTCTTTGTCTCTATCTGTGTGTGTGTGTGTGTGTCTGTCTATGTCTCTGTCTGTCTGTCTGTCTCTCTGTATCTGTGTGTGTGTGTGTCTGTCTCTCTGTGTGTCTCTGTCTCTGTCTCTCTGTGTGTCACTCTCTGTCTGTCTGTCCTAGCAAACCAGTATGTGTTGACTCACAGGATTCGAAAGCTGGGATGTCGTTCTGGTTCAGGATCCCAGTCTGTTGCCCTCTAGCTAAACACAGTTAAGTGGCTCCAAGAGGACAGGGAAGGCACAGTGATCGGGTTGCCAATATCCAGGTAGTGGCTGGAGACCTGCTACCACAAGTGATTTCCAGGTGACGGAGATCAGCTGATGCAAAGGAAATGGCTGCTTTGAAAGACCCTCTACGGTATTATATCCCTTCAAATGTCCTCCCCAAATCCTACTCTCCTCAAGCTCTACCCCCAAATGTCCGAGCATGTCCCAAATCAGAGCTGACAACCCTACACAGGGATGGGGGGAGATGACATTGCACTGCCATTTTCAGTGAAATCACCTCAGAGGCATGAAATCGACTGGACCCTGTAGGATTCAGTCAAAACTCTATGGCAGCCCCAAAGAGTCCTGCCTGAAAGGTGGAGGACTGCGTTTGCATCAGGATGTCACTTCCGGGCATTCACTGAAAAGGGCAGCAATATTTGCTCTGTTGGTGTGAATGACCCTTTCCGGCCTTCAGCGGGCTGACGGTCAACAGAGAGGAAGGCTAGGAGGTCTCCCTCTGAAGCAGGAGGGCTGGTTTTTGCCCAGTGTCCAGCTGAACAAAAGTTTAATCACATACTTAGAAAACTGCTGCTTTGCAGGACATCGGAATGCAACGGAAAAGTTCGGGAAGTACAGCGGTTCAGGTGTTAAGCAGAAATATGTACAGGTGTCCTGTTTGCACAATCAGGACCGAATTCAGCTTTACTTGGTGCAGTTCTCTCTGTCTCTGTCTCTGTCTCTGTCTCTGTCTCTGTCTCTGTCTCTGTCTCTGTCTCTCTGTCTCTCTGTCTCTCTGTCTCTCTGTCTCTCTGTCTCTCTGTCTCTCTCTCTTTCTGGAAAGTGCAGAAGGCCATTGGACCTCGGTACCTGTGACATAATGGCCCTCAGTTAATTTCAAGTCGAAATTGCTTCAAATCTATCACTTCGGCTGCATTCGGGGGCTAACGCGGTTCTTATCTTGTACGGCAGGTTCTTCTACACTATCCTACAAATCTCCAGAGGCTGAGATAAGGAATGGTGTTATTGGTTGAGGAGTGATAGAGAGAGAGAAACGTGACATGTAATGATTGGGAAAGAGCGGAGAGCCAGAAGAGCTGTCCGAAGGTAGCTGCTCTCTGGACCGGAGATGCGGAGATTCCTGGTTCAAATGCATTCCTTGAATTTGCTCAGGAACAGAGCAGGGAGCCTGGCAGAGCCCAGCGGGTCATGGAGGTAGAGACACTGCGATGCAGCGTTTAGGGCATTATTCTAGGACCTGTGAGTCCTAGGTTCAAATCTCGTCAGAAACTCATCAGTCGTGAAATCCCAAACAGTTACACCCCTTCTAAGGCTGCTGAAGTCAAACATAACTCTAGCCTTGGATTGCACCGTGTGCCAGGCCCTCTCTATTCAAATCACCTCCCTTGCAGGGTTGTTGTGAGGACCAGACAGAAGAGGGAGCTCCACGTGGGCTCCTCTGAAGAAAAGAGTGTACTGGAAAGCTGCAGAAGCATCCTATAGGATGGGAATGGCAGCATGAGCATCTCCTTGGCATGGATAGCAGAAAAGGTGGTGGAAGCATGGCACGCCCTAGGCTTGCCAACTTCCAGGCAGGGCTAGAAGATCTCCCAGAGTTACAATTCATCGCCAGACTGCAGAGATCAATTCCCCTAGAGAAAATTGTTGCTTTGAAAAGTGGACTCAGGGTAGGGAAGCCAGCCTCCAGGTGGGACCTGGAGATCCCCTGGATTTACAACTCATCTCCAGATGACAGAGTTGAGTTCCTCTGGAGATAACGGATGCTCTGGAGGTGGCATTGTACCCCCACTAAAGTCCCTGTCCGCTCCAGTCCCTGTCCGCTCCAGTATCCATCCCCAAATCTCTGGGAGTATCCAAACCTGGGTCAGGGGACCATTGTGTCCTGACCACTCTAACTCAATGACATTATATCCCATTGACCTCCCTCTGTAGGGGCCATCCCTGAGTCTCCAGGAATTTCCCAAGAGGAATTGGCAACTGCAGGATGCATGCCAGCATCTCACACTAAGCGCAGCTTTGATCTGCACCCGTTGAGATGAGATGTGATGCTGGGAGGCCCATGCACATGTCCTTCTAGCATTTTTAGAAGAAGAAGAGTTGATTTTTAGACCCTGCTTTTCGCTACCCGAAAGAACCTTCCCTTCCTCTCCCAACAACAGACACCCGGTGAGGTAGGCGGGGCTGAGAGAGCCCTGGCAGAACTGTTCTGCGACCACTGCTCTAACAGAACTGGGACTGGCCCAAGGTCACCCAGCTGGCTACATGTGGAGGAGGAGTGGGGAATCAAACCTGGCTCTCCAGATCTGAGGCCAATGCTCTTAACTACTCCCCCAAACTCTCTTTTGAAAAAGCAAATATCAGTCATACTGGGCCGCAATATGAATCAGAGCTGTGAAGGGGGATGGATCATTTAATCCTGCTCTGCTCCACAGTTTCATCATTTAAGGGAGCTATTAATTATGGGGGGGGGGGGGGAAACTGCCCACTTGAAGATCAAATATTCCAGCCTGCATGGCTGAGGCTTGCCTAATCTGGCTGATTTTATACTTACTTTGTTTATTCCATTGTGGATCCTGCTGAATTCAGACTGATTTGAACTCAGGTCTTCCTCCCTCCCTCCCTCCCCATTGAAACAGAAAAGTATCCTGTACGTGATTAGGAAAGCTCAGAAGGGGGGGGGGAGCCAAACACAACAGGAGCCTCTTTCTTTCTTTTCTTGAACAGGGTGGGAGGGGGCTAGGATTGGAGACTGCAGAGGAGGGGGAATAAATCCAAAAGGCAAACCTCTGCTGAGAGAAGTTAGGGCTTCTGGAGCCTCTGGCGAGAGAAGTTAGGGCTTCCCCTTCAAGGGAAGCCTTGCAACCTGGGAACGAGGAGGCCTTTGAACTGACGCCCTGGCCAATCAGGGCTTTTCTACAGCGTTGGAGGCTCAAAGCAGCATGTTAGTTTGGGACAAGCAGAGAGCTGCCCCTTTAATTATGCCGATTTTTCAAATATCGAGGGTTATATCCACTCCAAGATATCGCGGGGGAAAGGTAGGGTCACTCCGGATCAATCTTGCTTGTTGCAGAGGGAAAATCTAATTCGCCCAAAATCACAATGGAAATTGCATTCAGTGTAAACTGCAGGGACTGAATCGACCTGGGATTGGAATAAAAGCTCCGTGCAGATGGAGGACTCCTTTCCTCCTCGCAAGCAGAAGATCTTCTCTTCCTGAAGAAGAAGAAGTAGGAGGTGGTCAGCCTTAAACAAAGGGATCTATCAGCCATATGCTTGGAAAATTCCCTTCCTCATGACTGCAATCCCAGAGGCCACCACTTGGTGTCACTAGTTAGCAACTATGTGAAGCTTAGCGGTTTGACAGTTTAACAACAACCCTTCAGGGTTGACTTCACCAAATTACTTAATTGCAATTCCAACCAATGGCCAGCCCATTCTGAATGTCTCTTCCCTTGAAAACTGTACGTGGTCGCCATAATTTGACTGTGATCTGTCAGGAATTCATGGGTCCCAGAAATGAGAAGCATGCATACTGGGTAAGAGATATACTTCTGGGCAGCAGTGTCTGTGAATGAGATCTTGGGGTGCTTGTGGACTGTACGCTAAACATGAGCAGACAGTGTGATGTGGCGGTAAAGAAGGCCAATGCAGTTTCAACAGAGGCATCGCATCAAAATCACAAGATGTCCTAGTCCTGTTGTCTACCGCATTGGACAGGCCGCACCTGGAATCCTGTGTGCAGTTCTGGAGGCCTCACTCCAAAAAGGACATGGGCAAAATGGAGAGGGGGCAGAGGAGAGCAACAAGGATGATCTGGGGCCTGGCATCAAGCCCTAGGAGAAAAGCCTGAGGGACTTGGGAATGTCCAGCCTGGAAAAGAGAAGGTTGAGGGGGAATGTGATGGCTCTCTTTTAAGCATGTAGAACGGTCAGGCCAGTGTGTGCCATTTTCAGGGCCATCCTGCACCCCCCCCCCCACAAGTTAAGTGGACCATGCAGTAGCTC
The DNA here is from genome assembly GCF_049243985.1 of Paroedura picta. Taxonomy (NCBI): domain Eukaryota; kingdom Metazoa; phylum Chordata; class Lepidosauria; order Squamata; family Gekkonidae; genus Paroedura; species Paroedura picta. The sequence goes on from NC_135375.1 coordinate 11,650,806, forward strand.
TCCAGGCTACTGTGAGCTCCGTACTGCAGACGGGTGCCATTTCCTGGCCTCCTACCCCCGGAATCCCAGGCAGGTGGGCAGCCTTAAAGGCTGTACTAGTGTCTCTGGGCCTGTCCTACAGCCCAGCCTCTCCCTTCCTCCCTCACTGCCACCCGGTGGGCCAAGATAGCTGCCAGCTCTTCCTGTGGGTGGAAGGAGGGGGCAGAATCAGTTGGGGGCAGGGTTTCCCCTACCTGATGGGTCCTCCAGGGCAATTTATGCTCCAGAGGGCCAATCGGGGAGGCTGTACATCAGGGGTGGTCAACGCTGGCAGGGGCTCATGGGAATTGTAGTCCATGAACATCTGGAGGACCACAGGTTGACTACCCCTGATGTACATCATCCTTTTTGACTTTATCTTGTTTAATGATGTGTCTGGGGCAGGGATGCTCTGTATTCTTGGTGCTTGGGGGCGGGGCACAGAGGGAGGTCTTCTAGAATTCTGGCCCTGCTAGTGGACCTTCTGATGACCCCTGGGTTTTGGCCACTGGGTGACACAGAGTGCCGGACTGGAGGGGCCATTGGCCTGACACAACAGGGCTTCTCTTATGTTCTAACCAGTAGGATACCTCCCCCAACACCAAAAATAAAATAGCATTTAATTTCCTGCCGGCAGATAGTCAGTACATTCCAGGGATGCTTCCGATCACATTCCGTTGCCCAAGTTTTGGACTCGTCCTAAGGAGCGCAAAACTTTTCCAGCATCACAGGAAGGAGAAAGGAAAAGGACCTGGCTGAGATCCAAGACTCAAATGACTGGGAGGGTGAATTAGAGTTCAGCTCACACAAAACCGACAGGATAATGGATAAGCCGGGCTGCGGCCGCCTCTGTCTCTCGCTGGCACAGGTATTGCAGAGGCTCTTATCTCCTCTTTTCAAATATTTCTCCGGCTTGCCTCTGACCTTAGAATGAGATCACCGTTTCGGACAGGCTTTGGGTAATGACAATCCCAGCTCCCCCCCCCTCCTCCAAAAATAATGAAATATAATCACACAATGACAGTGTCCTGGTTGCTCACAGCATGGGACATTTTTAAGGCATTTCCGGGCTCTTTTCCTCTGGATTTTACTGTGAGGAGGGGCGAAATCCACTTGGAAGAGGTTGCTAAAGTGGATTGAAAGTGCATTATTTAGCTTCTTGTCATTCCGCACATGTTAGATCAGCCTTTGGCAACTTTTTATTTCCATTGAGAAACCCCTGAAACATTCCTCAGGCTTTGAGAAAACCCAGAAGTGGTGCAATCGTGCAGAATATGGTTGGGAAGCAGAGCAGTGGACACGCCCACCCAGGGACCCTCCCCTTCCCACCCCCTCCAGGCCCATCATTGGCCATTTTGGGAGGGTGTGGTAGGTCGACATGGCCGTATATGGTCATATCACCCAATAAATATTTAACACATTTTTTTAAAAATATATAAAATTAACTAACTCCCACCCATTTGGGAAACCCTTCCCAGGCTGCCGAGGGACCCCAGGGTCTCATGAAACCCTGGCTGAGAAAGCCTGCATTAGATGATGCACTTTCAATGCACTTTAGAAGTAGATTTTCCTATTCCGCACTGGAAAATCTGATGGCAGAAGCACGTTGAAAGTGCATTATCCAATGAGTGCAGAATGGGTGTGGTCTGACCAGTGCCGTATACAATGGGACTATGACATCTTGTGACATCTTGTGTGCTTCCTTGCAGTCGCTTCAATTCAAGGCACTGGATTCCAGCTGTTTTTCCACTGGCGAGTAGGGCTACCAACCTCCAGGTGGTAGCTGGAGAACTCCCAGGATTGCATATTGATCTTTAGGCAACAGAGATCAAGCCCCCGGAAGAAAACAGCTGCCTTGGAAGGGGGACTATGGCCTTATACCTAGGGTTGCCAGCTCTGGGTTAGGAAATACCTGGAGACTTTGGGGGTGGATCTGGGAGTGGGCGGGATTTGGGTCAAGGAGCAACCTTAATGGAGTATAATGCTTTGGAGACCACCCTCCAAAACAAAGGTTTTATTCTGGGGTACTGATCTCTTTAGTCTGGTCAGACCATACCTGGAGTACTGTGTGCAGTTCTGGAGGCCTCACTTCAAGAAGGACGTAGATAAAATTGAAAGGGTACAGAGGAGAGCGACGAAGATGATCTGGGGCCAAGGGACCAAGCCCTATGAAGATAGGTTGAGGGACTTGGGAATGTTCAGCCTGGAGAAAAGGAGGTTGAGAGGGGACATGATAGCCCTCTTTAAGTATTTGAAAGGTTGTCACTTGGAGGAGGGCAGGATGCTGTTCCCGTTGGCTGCAGAGGAGAGGACGCGTAGTAATGGGTTTAAACTACAACGATATAGGCTAGATATCAGGAAAAAAAATTTCAGTCAGCGTAGTTCAGCCACTTCTTCCTTTCTACCGCCCTCTCTCTTTGCTACTCCCCCCCCTCTAGCACCCATTGTATCAACTACAACGGGCTTTCATTCTAGTAAAACATAAAACATCTCAGTGAGTACACCACAAATGCCAACAAGTTCAGGCCCAACACATTTCAGTCGTCAAAGTCCATATACAGATACGCATGGTTGTGTATAACATTTTGTTTTTTACAATTTTAAACTGTGTGGAGGAGATAAAAAACTTATTTAATCTGTTATGGCTGGTTCTGGTCCTGCAAGGGGTTCATATTGGCAGAACCCTCAGCCAGCAAATGTTTCTTTGGAAAGCTGGAAAGCAGGAAAGCTGATTTTCACAGACTTAAAGAGTCAGTTTGGTGTCGTGGTTAGGAGTGCGGACTTCTATTCTGGCATGCCTGGTTCTATTCCCCGCTCCCCCACATGCAACCACCTGAGTGACCTTGGGCTAGTCACAGCACTGATAAAACTGTTCTGACCGGGCAGTGATATCAGGGCTCTCTCAGCCTCACCCACCTCACAGGGTGTCTGTTGTGGGGAGAGGAAAGGAAAAGCGACTGTAAGCTGCTTTGAGCCTCCTTCGGGTAGGGAACAGCGGCATATAAAAACCAACTCTTCTTCTTCTTCTTAAAAAAGGCTTAAAAGAACAAAATTGTTTTATTGTGAAGAGAAACAACTTTGCGACCGAGAGGGGAGAGAGAGAATTCTCATGGTCTAACTGACTAACTGTTCTCTTGGAGGCTGGGAGGAAGTGTGCTCAAAGGAACAGGAAGTCTCCAACTGCACCAATCAGGGCACAGGAGATGATTTGGTTGGGTGCTCAGGATCTCCAGGAGAAAGAATGAAATAGACCAAGAGTCTAACTCAGTAAAGGCAGGTTCGTTTAGGAAAGGGGTCGTGGGTCAGGCATCTCCAGTGAAAAGGTTTGGGGGATCCTTGGTTAATTCGGCAGAGTTTGCCCAGTCATAGATGTGTGAGATTGAGTGCAGTAAATAAATTTCCCAAGGAGTATATTGCAAAAAAGAGAAACTTAGATTTATTCATGTAGATCTAGTCTACATTCAAGTGACAGTCCAAGGAAGAGAGAGAAACCTAATTTAAAGAGTATTTCCTACATCACAAATAGCCAGCTTGTCCGTCATCACACATGTGGGGGTATGAGGGCATTGTCTGTACAAGAGATGTGTCTCCTTGGAAGGCCATGAGCAGAGAGAGAGAGGACAGAAAGGAAGGGATCAGAAGGCAGCTCCCAGGTTGACAATAAGAGACATCTCATTCAAAGAGATAACACTTATACCAAGGGTGGCCAAACTGTGTCTCTCCAGATGTCCATGGACTGCAATTACCATGAACCCCTGCTCATCCCATGCTGGCAGGGGCTCATGGTAATTGTAGTCCATGAACATCTGAAGAGACACAGTTTGGCCACCCCTGAACACACTTAGTTGCTCATGCCAACACACGTAGGAGGTAGAATCATAGAATCATAGAGTTGGAAGGGGCCAGAGAGGCCATCTAGTCCAACCCCCTGCTCGACGCAGGATTAGCCCTAAGCATCCTAAAGCATCCAAGAAAAGTGTGTATCCAACCTTTGCTTGAAGACTTCCAGTGAGGGGGAGCTCACCACCTCCTTAGGCAGCCTATTCCACTGCTGAATTACTCTGACTGAGAAAAACTTTTTCCTGATATCTAGCCTATATCATTGTACTTGTAGTTTAAACCCATTACTGCGTGTCCTCTCCTCTGCAGCCAACGGGAGCAGCATCCTGGCTTCCTCCAAGTGACAACCTTTCAAATACTTAAGGAGGGCTATCATGTCCCCTCTCAACCTCCTTTTCTCCAGGCTGAACATTCCCAAGTCCCTCAACCTATCTTCATAGGGCTTGGTCCCTTGGCCCCAGATCATCCTCGTGATCTCGTGATCCTCATGATCTGAGACCCTGGAGAGCTATTTGACAGTCAGAGTAGACTTTGATAGACTGAGGTCCCAATTCGGTGTAATGCAGTTTCATGTCTTTCCGTGCTGAGAACAGAAGCACCAATATTGACCCAGATCATCTGGGCCTAGGTGAGGGAATCCACAACAAAAAGGAGAAAATATCCTGACCCAAGTCAAGAACCCACTCCCAAAACGGGTCATAATAAGGAAAATGTGCTCATGTCACTGTCGGGTAAAACATATTGTAAAATTGAATATTAATATTTATTAAAATTAAAAACCCAAGGTTTAAAATATAGCCTCATTAAAATCCAAGTGTACATTCATTTTCCTTATTTTAACTCTTTTTGGGGGTGGATAGGTGAGGGAATCTCTACCCTTCTGTTGCTGAGATTTTTAATTTTGGGAAATTATCCATGTTATCTGCTCCACAATGTTATTTCTTCAGGAAACCCAGAATGGCATAGGGTAGCTTTACGAATCACTTCTGGGTTTTTCCTAGAAATGATATCACAGTGCCAAGGATGCTGATAGTTCTCTAGAAGTCAATGTAAAGAGTGCCACCTAGAATCATAGAATCATAGAGTTGGAAGGGACCTCCTGGGTCATCTAGTCCAACCCCCTGCTCAACGCAGAACACTCACAACCCTCTCGCTCATCCACTGTCACCTGCCACCCCCTTGAACCTTCATAGAATCAGCCTCTCTGATGGCTCTCCAGACTCTGTTTAAAAATGTCCAAAGATGGAGAACCCACCACCTCCCGAGGAAGCCTGTTCCACTGAGGAACCGCTCTAACTGTCAGGAACTTCTTCCGGATGTGTAGATGGAATTTCTTTTGAATTAATTTCATCCCACTGGATCTGATCCGTCCCTCTGGGGCAAGAGAGAACAATTCTGCTCCATCCTCCATATGGCACCCTTTTAAATACTTGAAGATGGTTATCAGATCCCCTCTCAGTCGTCTCCTCTCCAGGCTAAACAGACCAAGCTCCCCCAACCTTTCTTCATACGTCTTGGTCTCCAAACCCCTCACCTGACTTTACTTCTTGGTTTTCTCAGGTTGCCAACTCTGGGTTAAGAAATATCTGGAGACTTTGATGTAGAGTTGGGAGTGGGCGGGATCTGGGGCAGGAAGGAACCTCAGCGGAGTCTAATGCTGTGGAGTCCACTCTCCAAATTAGCCATTTTCTCCAGGGGAACTGAATTCTTTAGCCTGGAGAAGATCTACAATTCCAGGGGACTGGCATCCCTATTCCCGAGGAAGAGACAAGATGAGGCAGAGGATGTTGTGACCCCCACCCCCTCCCATTTCTCAATTCACAACCCTCCCATTGGTTGCCAGGTAGGGCCTGGCAACCCTATGGTGCCATTTCTAATTCCAGAGAAGAGTCTGGCAGAGAAAATGCAAAGAAATGACGCGCAAGCAGTGATCCTGTGGAAACAAGAGCCCAACTGATCTCCACTGATGTCGAAGGTCAGGTGTTTGCCAAGGATTGTAGGTAACCATGTTGATTCTTTAGAAAAAAGATGCGCACACAAACACACAAGAAGAGCTATGCTTTTTTGTGAAAACAAAATTGTCACAGAATTTCAGGTGTCCCATTGCTTATCCTGAGGAAGTGCCACAGACGTCTGATTCGGTCTGTAAGCAGTTATACCATTGTAAGCTCATTGACTTTGGTAAACTTAGCAGGATGTAATTTGGTTTCAGATCCTAAGCAGAGCAGAGCCTTGCTGGATCCATCTAGTCCGGCATCCTGTCTCACACGGTGGCCAACCAGCTCCCTCTCCGTTTTGTCCATGTCCTTTTTGAAGTCCTTTCCCTCACTGGCAGTCTTCAAGCAAAGGTTGGATCCACACTTTTCTTGGATGCTTTAGGATGCTTTGGGCTGATCCTGTGTTGAGCAGGGGGTTGGACTAGATGGCCTCTGCGGCCCCTTCCAACTCTATGATTCTATGATTCTGTGTAGTGAGCCCTCTGGAACTGCACACAGGACTCAAGATGCAGCCTGACCACTGCAGAAGACAGCGGGACTGTGACATCTAGTGATTTTTTAAGCCCTCCCCCTCCCAAACCCCACCCTCTGCAGGCTCCACCCCTAAAACCTCCAGATTTCTCTCAAACCAAAGCTGGTAACCCTCTTTCTTTGCTTGGATTCCTTTGGAAGCTCCTTATAACGTCCTTCAGTTCCTCAGCGGATGTATCCTGCCCCGGACTAGTTGCCTTCACTTTGCAAGCTTCTACCCTTCCGTCACAGCTGCCTGTGCGGCCCCCCAAAGGGACCCTGAAATTCAAGTTGAGCCCTCCCGATAGGCCACAAGGAGGTTGGGCGTGGAGGGGGGGGATAACAAAAGCTGCTTTGTCAGGGAAAGGCCTGTGGGGGCGGCACTGGAACAACGATACACAGAACAAATCTTTGGCTTTGCTAAAAAAAAAAAGAACACAGGCACTGAAAGCTAGCAGAAGATGTCATGATGGCCCCAGGAATTAACAGCTTGGATAGGGGATGAGAGGGATTCACAGAGTACAGCGGCTACTACCCACGGTGACAAAGAGGAACTTCCATGTTCAGGGGTGGAGGAATCCCAGAGGCAGGAGGTAACCTCAGGGAAGGCCTCGGCCTCTGTGCCCTGTCGTTGGCCCTCCAGAGGAGCTGGTAGGACACTGTGTGGGACAAGATGCTGGACTAGGTAGACTATTGGTCTGATCCAACAGGGCTCTTCTTATGTTCTGTGAAAGCCTCAGCCTCTCTTCCCCGTTGTTGGCCCTCCAGAGGAACTGGTTGGACGCTGTGCAAGACAGGAGGCTGGACTAGATGGACCACTGGTCTGATCCAGCAGGGCTCTTCTGATGTTCTTATGGAAGCCTCAACCTCTCTGCCTTGTTGTTGTCCCTCCGGAGGAACTGGTTGGCCGCTGTGTGAGGCGGGATCCTGGACTAGATGGATCCTCCCTGGTCTGACCCAGCAGGGGTTTTGTTATATTCTTATGAAGGCCTCAGCCTCTATGCCCTGTTGGTAGTTGTCCAGATGAACTACTTGGCCACTGTGTGAGACAGGATGTTGGATGTTGGACTAGATGGACCACTGGTCCTATCCAGCAGGCCTCAGCCTCTCTGCCCTGTTGTTGGCTCTACAGAATAAATGTGTTGGTCCCAGTGTGAGACAGGATGCTGGAGTAGATGGACCACTGGACTGACTCAGCAGGGCTCTTCTGATGTTCTTATGGAGGCCTCAGCCTCTATGCCCTGTTCTTGGCTCTCCAGAGGAACTTGTTGGCCACTGTGTATGACAGAAGGTTGGACTTGATGGACCAATGGTCTGATCCAGCAGGGCTCTTTTTATGTTCTTATGAAGGCCTCAACCTCTCTATTCTGTTGTTGTCCCTCTGGAGGAACTGATAAGGCAGGATGCTGGACTAGATGGACCATTGATCTTGCCCAGCAGGGTTCTTCTTATGTTCTTCAAGGGAAGGCCTTAATGTCTATGCCCTGTTGTTGGGTGTCTAGAGAAACAGTTTGGCCACTGTATGAGATGTGTTTTTGAAGGCTGCTAGAAGATAAGCTTCATGGAGGAGTGGGAGCAGAGAAATTATTGGACTCTAGATCCTCCTTCTCTAAACACAGTCTATCTTTCATTAATGGATGGACAGATCATGCCCATGGTGTGGATTTGTATGTGGATGAATATGGCTGAAAGCAGATCTTTGCTCTATGACCTGTAGAACCGGGGTATGAGCTCTATCACAATGTGTTATTCTCCATTCCTATGGGTCTCTAACATACATACATAATCAACCCTCAACCTAAATCACAGAGAAAAAAATCACTTCCTCTAGACATCCATTCTAAAATGATCCTAGAGATGACTCCTGGAATATTCAAAGTTTCCTCTTAGTAGCTCAAGACAATGCATCCTCCTGGACTAAACTGAGATCTAGGTTTCCTGTCTCCTTACCAATGCTGATTTCTCCACGCCTACTATCTTTTTGCATATCACACCTAATCAAATCACACCTGCTACTGTCATTCACCTGCAACAGTCACTTGCCTGCTAATGTCATTTGGCATCTGAAATCCCTCCAAAATATTGGGAGAGATGGAACCTCATCCTCGCTATATCTGAAGAAGTGAGCAGTGCCTCATGAAAGCTCATTCCTTGCCATAAATTTTGTTAGTCTTTCAGGTGCTCCTGGACTCTGACTCTTTTCTATTGCTACAGACAGATTAAAATAACCTGTTTTGATCTAAAAAAGATTAAACCAGGATCTTGGGAGACCTAAACTATTTCAAAGGGTTGTTGTGAAGATGAAAAGAATAAGAGGAGAATCATGAATGCCATGTTAATTTCCCTTGTTTAAGGATAGGATAGCCTCTATCCATCAGGCTGTCCGTGTGATGTATTAATTTGACAGGCGGATAAGATTCTGGGAGATCCAGGTTCGAATCTCCTCTCTGCCATAGAAGTTTGCTTTGTGACCTTAGGCCAGTGGCTCTTTTCCAGCCTGACATACCTCAAAGGGTCGTTGTGAGAAAATGGAGGAGGAGAGAACAATGGGGTATGCTGCAGAGGGCCCCAAGGGGGAGAAGAATGGGGTATTAATACCTAAATAAATTAATATGTGGGGAGTCTAGTCTACACTGCTCATTAACTGCCACCTTGCCCTCTCCGTATCACTGGATATTAATATCATTGTGCTGTTGCTACTGGTGTTTAGTACTACTGGATATTACTACCCTGGATATTACTACCCTTCATTCTACCATGGCTCCACATCTTGGTACTGAATACTACACAGAGGAGCTTCAAATCTACGCCAAATATCGGAAGGGTTCATGTTTCAAATGGTACACACAAAGAGATATTCCCATGTGATGGCTCAATTCGATATAATCAATTATGAATTAAAGTCTTCTATATTCAACTTCAGTTTTCTTAAAGAGTCTCATTCACAATGAAAACGGAGAGCTTGTTGCTTGAAGACACTTTGCTTTAAACAGGAATGAAACGGCAGAAAATTCCTTTCTTTTTCATGGAATTGCAGGAAATCCTTTCTTTTTAAAAAGAAATTGCAGACTGCTAGGGTCACCTGGGAGCCCATTTTTTGGGGGGGAGAAGGACGTTGAAGATCAAACGCTGCTGTGAACATTATTTAATACAAAGATTTTGACTGCGGTGTATCATAAGCGCACTGAGGAAAGTTGGTCGATTGAAATGTCTGTAATTTCATTTAAAAAGGAAAGGTTTTTCTGCAGTTTTATTTCTACAGAAGCAAAGACTATTTAAGAAAATTCAAGTTAAATATATAAGACCATTTCCGCACAGAGGGATAAAACATGAGTGGCTACCTGCTTTCCTGGGATGTTAAATCTCTAGGCTCCAACTCAAGGTTACTAAGCTCCAGGTTGGGCTGGGAGATCTTCCAGAATTATCTCCAGATGACAGAGATCAGTTTGGTGTCGTGGTTAGGAGTGTGGCCTTCTAATCTGGCAAGCTGGGTTCGATTCTGCACTCCCCCACATGCAGCCAGCTGGGTGACCTTTGGGCTCGCCATGGCACTGATAAAGCTGTTCTGACCGAGCAGGAATATCAGGGCTCTCTCAGCCTCACCTCCCTCACAGGGTGTCTGTTGTGGGGAGAGGAAAGGGAAGGCGATTGGAAGCCGCTTTGAGACTCCTTCGGGTAGAGAAAAGTGGCATATAAGAACCAACTCTTCTTCTTCTCCTGGGGAAAAATGGCAACTTTGGAGGTGGACTCTAGCATTTATACCCCACTGAGTTTCTTACCCTTTCCTCCCCAAGCTCGCTCCCCAAGTCTTCAGGAATTTCCCTAATAATTTTTGGCAGCTCTACACTAGGTTGACCACCTCACTGGAGCTGAGAATGCTTCAGAGGAGCAGAGAACACCCACAAAGAGAGATGTCAGGAGAAAGTTACAAGTGGGAGGATAATGGAAGTCCTGACCGGGACTGGACGAACGCCCTGCACTCAGGGCCAGCTGGATACGGCCAACATGTGACGTTGTCATAGGACAACCTCCCCTGCCTGAGCGGATGATACAAGGCTGCTCTCAGGAAAAGTCAAATACGACAGAAAAGACTGTGTGGGGCTATAAATAAACTTATAATTATTAATGTAAAAGCAACTTGCGTTTGTGTTGTGGATTTATCGCTTGAAGCATCAAAAAGTGGATCGACGTTTCACCTCCAAGCCTTCATTGGTATGAATACATTCACCAGGTCCATCAAAATTCATTCTAGGAATATGCATCACATCATATGAATATAGAAAATGACTGGCTAACGAAAAGCCAGTTCAAGAAAACCCAATAGTGTGTTAAATTGTGGCTGTTAATTCACCATCCTTTTTTTCCCCAAAAGGCATCTAAATTTAACGTTGGCGCTAAAGAACCAAAGGCAGGAATAATCTGTGAAATAATGAGGCAAAGTGAATATTTATTGATTTATAACATTTCTAGCTCGCCTTCCTCCTTGGACTCAAGGCAAGTTACAAGTTTTTTAAAAAACGTCCCCAAAACAGCACAAATCCAAAATCCCTCCTACCTTCCGCAGTTGTCTAACAAGGGTGCACTAGATAGTTTATTTATTTATATTTATATACCGCCCTCCCCGAATGCTTAGGGCGGTTTACAGGGAACAGGAAAAAGATACAGATAACATATGGTAACAACATGTGATAACAGCCTGGTGTTATGTATGGTGGGACTTGAGGGGGATCCATTGATCTTGCTAACCTGGCCTCAACCAAAGACCTGGTGGAAGAGCTCCATTTTACAGGCCCTGAGGAACTGAACCAGCTCCGTCAGAGCCCTGAGTTCTCCTGGAAGCTCATTCCACCAGGTCTGGGCCAGGACCAATAAGGCCCTGTCCCGGGTCAAGGCCAGGCGTATCTCTCTGTGACCAGGGATCACTAACAGATTAGTACCCACAGAGCGAACATAAACAGACAAGTGGCCACATAAATACAAGGGAATTGTGTAGACAATTTAACATAAATTTCAAAAAGCATACCAAACACAACTTAAATTCCCTGAGATAATCTAGCTCAGTGGTCCCCAACCTTTCTGAGGCTGGGGACCGGCAGGGCAACTGCCCCGCCCGCCCATTGTAAAAGTGCAGTGCATGCGCGATTTCGGCCGCACATGGCGCATGTGCACATGCACGGCCCGGCCGCGCATGCGCATTGCGCAGCGCGGTCCTGATTCCCTCTCCCCGCCCTCCCGCAGTAAGAAGCTTCCCGGGCCGCAAGCTTGCGGCCTGGGAAGTTTTTTACTGCGGGGGGCAGGGAGAGGGAGGCGCGGCCCGGCGCCATGGCCTTCGCGGCCCGGCACCGGGCCACGGCCCGCAGGTTGGAGACCACTGATCTAGCTGTCAATTCACAATCTGAACCCTCCCATCGATGTAGCAATTTCCACTTTTTGATTCTTCAGGCAATAAATCCTGAACGCAAATTGCTTTTGTATTAATAAGGATCAGTTGATTTATAGCCGTACAGGTTATTTTTTTGTTGTATGTAGCTTGAAACGGTGTAGTCCTTATTCAGTTTGTTTCTTGTCAGGAAAAGTCAGCTTCAGGCAGCTGAGTCAGTTCCAGTCGAGTCCACAGCTTCGATTATTCGGCTATGTCGGAAAATAGAACCCAGGCGGGTCTGTCAAACATCTCAGTTGCAAAGTCCGTGGCGGGTGACCAAATCCCAGAGTGTTTTCAGGATTATAGAGTGATGTCAGCTTGGTGTACTGGCTAAGAACAGCGGCTTCTAATCTGGAGAGTCGGATTTGATTCCCTGCTCCTCCATATGCATCCAGTTGCGTGACCTTGGGCTAGTCACAGTTCTGATAGTGCTGTTCTCACAGAGCAGTTCTATCATAGGTCTCTCGGCCTCACCTCCCTCACAGGGTGTCTGATGTGGGGAGAGGAAGGGAAGGCGATTGCAAGCCGTTTTGAGACTCCTTCGGGTATAGAAAAGCGGGGTATAAAATCAACCTCTTCTTCTCTGAATGCATTTCACCCACACTTCCTGACTTCCTTATTTATTTATTTTTTTGCTCCAAGGTAGGTTTGGCACCTCTGGGTGGGGAAATTGCTGGAGAGTTTGGAGGTGGAGCTTGGGCAGGCTGGGTTGAGAAAGGAGAGGGAACCCATCAGGCTACAAGTCACTGAGACCCCCCTCCAAAGCAGCCATTTCCTCCGGGGGAACTGGATCTCTGTTGTCTGGAGATCGACTGCAATAGCAGGAGTGCTCCAGGCCCCTGCTGGAGGTTGGCAGCCCTGCGCTATGGAGTTGGGATGAAGGCTGCCATCCACGTGATGGCTGGAGATCTCCTGAGATGCCAACTGATCTCCAAGTGACAGAGACTGGTTCTCGGGGAGGGGGGGTGACAGCCTTGTAAGATAGACTCTATGGCAGTGGTCCCCAACCACCGGGCCGCGGCTCCCTCTCTCCCCCCCCCCCTGCAGTAAGAAACTTCCCAGGCCACAAGCTTGAGGCCCGGCAAGCTTCCTACTGTGGGAGGGGGGGAGGGGGAAGCAGGGCCGCGCATGCGCAATGTGCATACGCGGCCTGGCCGTGCATGCGTGCATGCACCATGCGCAGCCAGAAACACGCATTCGTGCCACACATGTACATTTTGGCCGCGCATGGTGCATGCGCGCATGCACAGCTGGGCAATCACCCTCCCTGCTGCCGCCGGTCCCCAGCCTGAAAAAGGTTGGGGACCACTGCTCTATGATATTCTGCCCTGATGAAGTCCCTGGCTTCCCCAAGCCCCACATTCCACAGGTTCCAACCGACAAATCTCCAAGTATTTCCCACTCTTTGGACTAAAACTTCCCCATACCTGTGAGCCAAAGGCCAATATATATATTGTTTAAATTTTGTGAACAAGAATAGATCCTAGTGAAGGACTTCACCAGCAAATACTAAGTGGGAAAAACAACCACTGATGAAAAAACCTTTGAAAACGGTTTAAATCTGGAGGCCGTTTTGGTTGTTCTATGACAATTAAAAGAAGAGATAAGACATTTCTATTTCTATTTATGGTTGAATTGTTTAAATGTTTATTATAGCCTAGGGTAGGTACTTTCTTTTGTTATCAGGGGATAATGCCATGCAACCCATCCTATCATGGGCAGTAGGTTCCAGACGTTCAAAAGGAAATACTACTTTACACAGAGAGTGATTAAAATGTGGGATTCACTGCCAGAGGATGTAGTGATGGCCACAGGAATAAACACCTTGATAAGGAGATTAGATAGGTTCATGGAAGATAAATCTGTCAATGGCTACTAGCCAAGGTGACTGAGGGGAACCTCCACATTCAGAGGCATTAAACCTTTGAATCTCAGGTCTAGGAGGCAAATTGGGGATAGGACCTTCACAACTACATGCCCACCACAATGACCCCAATTCCATGCGCGCCTTTCCTCAGCCATGGTGCACACTACCCCTGATCAAAATGACAACTCCCTTTCTCTCTTTGTGCATCTCACTCTTTGGCCTTTCGGGATCTTGCAAAATGTAGCCCTCTTGCAAAACGACTCATTTGGTTTACTGCTGTCCTCAGGCCTTGACGGAGTGCTGGATCTTCTTTCCCTTTCCCCGTCTCTGCCGGGCTACGGCACGTGAGAGTCTCCAGTGGGGCTCAAATCGTTCCGAGGCCACCGTTCTGTCATCCGTCACACGTTAAGCAGGCGCTGTTTTGGTGGCTGTCACAGGAAGCCCTGCCAGTCGGCTGGAGCTAATTAGCATTCCATGTGCTGCACATGGGGAACCGGGGAGGCCGCTGACAGCTGTGCAAACCGGCATGGAAAAATCCCACGCCTCCGGAAGGCCCTTCATTTGAAGGGCAAAAGCCGCTCAGAGCATGGCTGGAACCGAAGAGCCAAAATCATGTCAACTACGAGGGAGGGAGTGTTACAACTCTCGGATTTCCTCCTCCTGCAGCTATGCTCTAGTCTAGAGCCTTTGCTAAGAGACACATTGGAATCCTGTTTGCACAGTGCTCTGTTTTCCTACAGGGTCGTCATAAGTCACCTGTGGCTAGGGAAGGGCATGAACCGGCTCTTATGGTTCGTGGTTCGCTCAGTGATGTTCGTGGAAGGGCAACAGTGGGCACGGACATTCTCCGAACTTTCACGCTGTTTTCACAGCAGTTCGTCAATGGATACAGTTCCCGACAGAGTGTCTCCATTCAATTAAAACGTTCACAAAACTCCAAAGCAAGGGAAGATGCAATTCCCCAACCTTGAAAACACCGATAGGAGAACTCTGAAACTTAATAGGCAGTGCTGGCTTCAAATAACAGAGATCTCATTTTTGCTTCCAGGCTACATCCCTAGTGCCCCCCCCCCACACACAAACAAATACAAACACACATTTCTTTCCTGGTGTTACATCTACTGCAAATTCAGAACACACTATATTGCCATGTTATTGTTGTTGTTAGTTGCAAAGTCGTGCCCGACCCATCACGACCCCATGGACAATGATCCTCCAGGCCTTCCTGTCCTCTACCATTCCCCAGAGTCCATTTAAGTTTGCACCAAGTGACTCCATCCAGCCACCTCATTCTCTTTCGTCCTCTTCTTCTTTTGCCCTCGATCGCTCCCAGCATTAGGCTCTTCTCCAGGGAGTCTTTCCTTCTCACGAGGTGGCCAAAGTATTTGAGCTTCATCTTCAGGATCTGAACTATATTGCCTACGCTGGCAGGGGCTCATGGGAATTGTAGTCCGTGGACATCTGGAGGGTCACAGGTTAGCTACCTCTGATCTAGAGCTTAGTTGTCCTCCCAGACGATTTCCAGTCCCCACTTTGGAGTGGTGGTGATTAGGGGCCTTTATATGGGTTACCAACCTCCAGCTGGGAACTGGAGCTCTCCTGCTATTACAGTGACGACCGTGATCAGTTCCCCTGGAAGAAATGGCTGCTTTGGAGGGTGGCCCGTCCAGCATCACACCCTGTGAGGCCCCTCCCCACCCCATGCTCCACCCTCACAAGACCCCACCCCCAAACCTACAGGACTATCCCAACCCAGAGCTGGCTACCTGAACCCTCATGCCACCGATTTTAAACTAGAAAATGACGGCCACCAGCTACCAGAAGTTCAGAAGGCTGCATCTGCAAGGACTCGGGCGTTTCGAAACTAATTGTAGCTTTCTAGGGTTTTAAAACGGATTTTAATCGCTCTTATTTGTTGGCTGGTTTTGTTGAATCTTACGTGGCTGGCAAGCTGCCCCGAGGATCTCTTTGGACACCGGGCAGGGTATAATTTAGTTAGTGCTGATAATTGTTGGGTTGTAGCACTTCCCCGGGGCGTGGACGTGCGCTTTTATCTCAGCCGGCTGGGGATTACGTGGGCGCAAGTGGGCACCAAGGCCATGCTTAAGACACTGTGTGCTGTTGCAGGCGCCACTGCGTAAAGAGATATTGAAGGGCTGAAGAACTCTAGGAAAGAGCAACAGAGGGCAAAAGTGTATAAACCCAGACCTCAACAGATCTGGGAAGCTAAGCAGGGTCTGCTCTGGTTACGATGGGAGATCATCAAGGCCTTCCATGGTTGCTACACAGAGGCAAGCAATGGCCAACCACCTCTGCTTATCCCTTGCCTAGAAAAACCTACATAGAATGATAAGAGTTGGAAGGGACCTCCTGGGTCATCTAGTCCAACCCTCTGCACTGTGCAGGACACTCACAACCCTATCGCTCACCCACTTCTTGCTTCTTGTGACTAAGTTATCCCGTTTAGAGGGAACTGGATCTCCAGCATGGTAGCATAAAGTGTTTGAGAATTCGGAATATCTAGGGTTTCTTTTTTGTTACGTTTTAACAAAAGGATAACTAAGGAGCTTTGGGGAGGGGGCACAACATCAAGGGAGAAATTTGTTTTAAAATGCAGCCTCCTGTACGTACAGGCAGTTCTTGCTGGGAGTGACAAAAGGGGTAGCTCTAGGAATCGCTGGGAACTCTGTGGTTTTACCATAGTTTCCCTAAATGGTCTCACCGCATGGTTTTACCATAGAGTTTTGAAAAATGCATCGAGCTTCCCCAGAAGTGACAAGCAACAGCAACAAATGTGGAGGGATGACGATGTAGACACCACGACATCACTTCTCAGTGTGCATACGGAAGTGAAGCCGTGGCTTCCGCGACCCTCTAGCAATTCCACCATGTCTCTAGGGTCTCTACCCCTGAGAGCAGGAGAACCAATAGAGACGGCAAGGTGGCAACATGGTTTCCCCTCCTCACACTCCCCATCTCCGTCCAGAGGATTGCCAGATGATGCGCCCTGCAGAGATCAGCCCCCTGGCATAAGCTCTTGTCATGTCCAAAGAAGACCATGGCCGAACCCAAGGGTTGGTGTGTCGCCATCTGCGGCGGTCACTGTCAAAACCGAGAAACCTGGACGGAGAGCAACAGTAATCCCGTCCACTGTTCTTGCAATGTGACGACTCTCCTCTCCCTGCTCCAAGCCCGATGCTTGAGGGGGAGAGCTTCCCAGGCCGTTCTCACCCTTATCGGAGCCTTTTCCGAAGGGGAGGGGGGGCTGGAGGAATGGAGGAATGCCTCTTCAGTGGGGAGCCCGAGACGGCTGCATCGTGTCGGCTTCCTGATAAGCGCCGGAGTGATTTGGAGTCGTGGGTTCCCCGGGGACTGGATCGGCCTTCCCATTGGAGCCACCGAGAGCAGGAAGACAAATGAAGACCTCTTGGCAGTGACTTACTGAGTCAATCTGTTGCTGTCGCTTTGGAAGCCAGAAGTTGCTGGCGTGACTCTGCGGTCGGGGAGGGAGATGGAGAAAGAGAACCGGCCGCTTCCTACGCACACACATACACAGTGCTCAGAATCCAAAGAGAGAGCCCTGATATTACTGGAGAAGAAGAAGAAGAGTTGGTTCTTATATGCCACTTTTCTCTACCCGAAGGAGTCTCAAAGTGGCTTACAGTCACCTTCCCTTCCTCTCCCCACAACAGACACCCTGTGAGGTGGGTGAGGCTGAGAGAGCCCTGAGATTACTGAAGAAGAAGAAGAGTTGGTTCTTATATGCTGCTTTTCTCTCCCCAAAGGAGTCTCAAAGCGGCTTACATTTGCCTTCACTTCCTTTCCCCACAATAGACACCCTGTGAGGGAGGAGAGGCTGAGAGAGCCCTGAGATTACTGAAGAAGAAGAGTTGGTTCTTACATGCTGCTTTTCTGTACCTGAAGTCTCAATAAGGCTTAGAGTCGCCTTCCCTTCCTCTCCCCGCAACAGGCCCCTCGTGAGGCAGGTGGGGCTGAGAGAGCTGTGAGAGAACTGGGTTCCCCAGCAGGGTCCCAAGGTCCCCCAGCAGGCTTCATATGGGGGAATAGTGGGGAATCAAACCTGGCTCTCCAGTTCATACACTGTGACACCTAACCACTACACCACACTGTCTCTGAATGCACCAACCTGGCCTTCACTGAGCTAGAGCCATTAAACAGACAGATTAACATCCAACTGTTTGCTAAATTTGATTGGTTTTCAAACTATATTATTTTTTGTTGAAACTGTATCGGTGGCTTCCTTGTGCAGTCTAACCTAGTAACTGTTGGCGTTGTCCAATATTTCTGTGTCTTCAGATAGGTTTCTATGTCCAGATTGGTTTGGCATGTTTAGCTCTTTTGTTTTTTAAATCTATACCGGGAGGGCATCGAAATTCACAAACACAATACATTTTCAACAAAAATGAGAGTCTGAAAATGAAATGAAACCTGGCTGCCAGCCCTATAAGGTACCAGAATAAAACACTGTGGGACTCTAGAAACACCTTACAATGGTTCACCAGATAATACAGGCAAGACCTTAACTAATGGATTTTCTAATGAACTGCTCCCAGACACATGAAAAACACTTCTTAATAGACTTTCTAATGAACTCTATCAAGGCACAAGAAAAACCCTTCCTGGTTCCAGAATATCCCCTGGGAAACTCTCAGATAAGGCAGGAATGAGAGACATTGGTCGCACACACACAGACACACCAGAGAAGCAAATAAAATGTCCAGCAACTGTTGACACTTTGGTACAGAGAGATTCCCAACTTGCTGTGTCCTATCACTGAAAATGCCAGCCACAGTTACTGGCGAAATGTCAGGAACTAAAATTATCCAGACCATAGCCACATGGTCCCAAACACCCACAATAAGTGTTCTGAGGGAGGGCCAGGAGCTCAGCAGAAGAGCCTCTGCTGAACATGCAGAAGGTCCCAGGTTCAATTCCTGGCAAGTCCAGTTTAAAGTACCAGGCCTCGGGCGATACAGTGGACCAAGGTGCAAGGCAGTTAACGTGTGTGTCCGTGAGGCTTTCTGGCTATTCATCTTGTCGCTAATACCTGTAACTTCAAAAAAAAAAATTGCATGCAGAACAGAGACGTATAACAAGATAAACAGGATGGCTTTTCAATGAAAAACAACTTTCTTCAGTGGGAAATCCTCCAATTAGTCAAATACAATGGGTCTCTATCCAACAGCTTATTTTAAACCAGTAATAATATATCTGTATTTACACGTTTCTCCCCACACTTCTTAGAACCAGTGGCCGTTTATATATTATTACTGAAAACAGACATTACCAGAATGCCATTCTGCTACAAGCGCCGGCAAATAAAGGAATAAGAAAAGAAAGACCATATAAGGAGAGACTATTCTTGTTTTTGATAGTTTGAAGTTTATTGTATTGCCTTTGGGTAGGTTTCTTTTTCTGAGATTGCAGAATAGAGACAGCCCGTGGCTAGAGTTGTGGCCAGTGCTTATGGTTGCCATTTTCCAGGTAAGGCCAAGGGACCAAGCCCTATGAAGATAGGTTGAGGGACTTGGGAATGTTCAGCCTGGAGAAAAGGAGGTTGAGAGGGGACATGATAGCCCTCTTTAAGTATTTGAAAGGTTGTCACTTGGAGGAGGGCAGGATGCTGTTTCTACTGGCTGCAGAGGAGAGGATACGCAGTAATGGGTTTAAACTTCAAATACAACGATATAGGCTAGATATCAGGAAAAAGTTTTTCACAGTCAGAGTAGTTCAGCAGTGGAATAGGCTGCCTAAGGAGGTGGTGAGCTCCCCCTCACTGGCAGTCTTCAAGCAAAGGTGGGATACACACTTTTCTTGGATGCTTTAGGATGCTTAGGGCTGATCCTGCGTTGAGCAGGAGGTTGGACTAGATGGCCTGTATGGCCCCTTCCAACTCTATGATTCTATGATTCTATGACTCTATGATTCTATCTCCTAAAGTGACAATTGCTCTCCAGACAAAATAAATCATTCGGGGCCATTCTGGGAGTGGTGGGCTTTAAATCTAATCGACCAATCAACCAATCAATCAGTCAGCTCCCCTCTAGGGAACTGCTGCTTTGGAGGGGTTACAACACCATTACAACACTGTTTCTCAGTTTTAAAAAAGCACTCTTGCAGAGCAGTGTTATAACGTTATAACGTTATATAACGTTATATATATATATAACGTTATAACGTTATAACCTAGGGTTTTTTTAAAATTACATTCAGGACACTTTGGGGAGAAGGAGGGGAGGCTATCAAGGGCACAGAATGGGGAGGTTATGGGGCACAGCGAAAGCAAAGCTACAAGCAGGCAACATTCTGCAAAAAGCACATTTTTGGAAAAGGGGAAGGGAGCAAAGCATGATGGGAGGCTGCCTCTGTTGGACTCAGGGCGAAAAGCATTTCGCAAATTTCCACCTGGGAAAGGAGGGGAGGAAAGCACAAATGCGGAAAGGCTAGAATCGACTGGCAGCATCCAAAGGAAATCCACAACGAGGCTTAAACAAGGTATGTCTCTTAATACGGAAATGATCCCCCTCTTCTCCCCTACGGGGGCTTGCTTATATGCTGGGAATGTAGCTAAGGAAAGCCAAAAGGAAAATCAGAATGAACTATTGAAGTCCACTGGTTGTTGTGGGCTTTCCAGGCGGTGTAGCTGTGATCTATATGGGCTGCCATATGGACGATGGAGCAGGGTAGTTCTCTCTTGCCCCAGAGGGATGGAACAGAACCAATGGGATGAAATTAATTCAAAAGAAATCCCGTCTAAACCTCCAGAAAAATGTTCCTGACCATTAGAGCAGTTTCTCCATATTTAGAGATTTTTTAAACAGAAGCTGGAGAGCCATCTGATGGAGAGGCTGATTCTGTGAAGGTTCAAGGGGGTGGCAGGTGACAGTGGATGAGCAATAGGGTTGTGAGTGTCCTGACAAGTGCAGGGGGTTGGACTAGATGACCCAGGAGGTACCTTCCAACTCTATGATTCTATGAATTGTGATTCTATCTGATAGTTTTAGTCCCTGAAGTCTGCCAGTGACAGTGGCAGGAATTTTCAAGTGTGTTTCGGCACGGAGAGATTCCTGTCTTGCTGTGTCCTACCAACCGACGATATGTCAGGGTCTAAAATGACCAGACCACAGCCACACAGCCCGGAGACCACACAACAACCAGAAAACCACAATGTCTGTCCTTCCCCACTCACAATGGGCACTTGGGTCAATAGGTCATCTTTTTGGGTGGCTCTGTCTGCTCTCTGATTCAAAACCAGCCCCTCTGTCATCGTAACCCTCTCCCCATGCTGTTTTTCTCAAGGCGAAAATTCTTTGGATAATAATCTGCTGGCTGCAATAACACACTGCCCAGAGCAGATAGCCCAGCCGCTGAAACATCCTCTAAAATATCATGAATTACAAATCCACACGTTTTTCTTCCCAGAGGCCCACTTGAGAATTGCTCGGCCGTTGCTACAAACCTCAGAATGCTGTCGGGGATGCAAAGGGAACATGCAAAAGTCCTGGGGCTGCCATGAGCCTCCAAGGAATGTCAGCAGGTTGACATCTGGCCATGGAGCTGGACTGTTTGCACACCCTGAGAAAGCCCCTTTCTCCTCGGTGGGTCATTTTGAGGGGGAGTTTCTGACTTTCTCTCCCACCCCCTTGAAGAAAAAAAATTTATCCGAGGAAAGATTTTGGTTGGACATAGGGTTGCAATCTCTGGGTTAGATAATTCCTGGAGATTTTTTTTGGGGGGGGGGGGGGGGTGGACTGGAAGGGTTTTGGGGGGAGGGGGACCTCCCTGTGGTATGATGCCATACAGCCCCCGTTCAAAGCAGCCACTTTCTCTAGAGGAACTGATCTCTGTAGTCTGGGATCAGCTGTCGTTCTGGGATATCTTGAGGCCTTGCCTGGAACAGTCCACATGAATCTGCCTTGTACTGAATCAGTCCTTTGGTCCATCTAGTTTTGTGTTGTCATCTCAGACTGGCTGCACCTGTCCAGTGTTCCAGATGGTGGCCTTTCCCTTCCCCTACTGCTTGTTAACTGTGGGATGGAACTGGGGATTGAACCAGGGACCTTCTGCATGCCAAGCAGATGTTCTACCACTGAGCTACAGCCCCTCCCACGAAAGGCACTTCAACAATGAACCTGCTTTACTCCAAGGAGGCAGGTGGACTCTCCCTCACTGGTAGCCTTCCAGAAGAGACTGGAGAACCATCTGTCAGGGATACTGTAGTCTGGGATTTCCCTCATTGAATCGGGAGGTTGGACTAGCTGACCTCTAAGCCCCCTTCCAGCCCTAGCAATAATACACGTTTATGACTTGGGATTCTTAAAAATCATTGTCTCTCTCCAGTATTTTGCCTGTACAATGAACCAATAGGACACTGGTGAGTAGGGATGGGCATGAACTAGATGATGAACTACATTTTGGGTGGTTCAAGGTTCCTGAAGCGATGCTCGCAAACTGAAAAGCCTCCACAAGCTTCCATGATGCAGTTTGTGGCAGTTCATGAAGCAGAAACCAGGGGTTTAAATGGCTCTGAGCCATCTAACTCCCTGCTTTCTGCTCTTCGTGAAAAACAGCTGAGATGCACTCAGAAGCATTTAATCCCCTGCTTTCCACTTCCCGCTGCTTTTTGCAGTTAGCAGAAAGCAGAGGGTTAAATGGCTGGGAGGTGTTCTCCCCTCCTTTCTGCTCCCCCGTGAAAACCCATGGCAAGCAGAGGGTGAAATGGCTCAGAACCATTCAAACCCCTGCTTTCAGCTCCCCACCACTTTTCATACGGAGCAGAAAGCAGGGGCTTTAATGGCTCGTGAAAAGGTTCAGTTCGCAAACTGGCGTAGCTGTTCATGGTCCGGTTCGTTGTTCATCCCATTCCTATTGGTGAGTTGGCTTAGTAGTACTTTGGAAAGAGGGTAGAGTGCGAACAGAGTCATGGCAAAAATCTGTTGCAGGCCTGTTGGGCCCCATTGTTCATCTGAGCACAGCTCTACGTCCTAATTTGGGGATTGGGAGCAACCAGAGAGACAGAGAGCTTCTGAATCCATTCTGTCTCTTTCTCCATAATCAACCCAGCAGGTATTGGGAAGGCAGGCTGGCGTGCTACATATCGTTCCCCGCTTTTCCGCATTTGTTCGCGGTGGGCGAGGAAAATTAATCTCAGCCGCATAAGCAGTGGCTGCAACACTCCAGTGGATGCAATATATGGCTGCCCAGATAAGGACATAAATCTCATAATGAAGAGGCATGTTTTTTCCGCCTCCTTAGCTCTTTCTCCCCTTCCACCCCCATCTCACCCCAGCAATTGTGATCCCAAAGCCATGAAATTGAGGAGGAGGTTTTTTGTTTGTTAGTTTAATTTCACATGTCTCCTGTAGGACTCATCCTAGAATTTAGGATTTGGTGATCTCTCTGTCTGGCTCTAATTCAGGAAAAAGCCAGCCTGAGTCTTCAGATCTTGCACTGTTGCAGAGCAGTTTTAAGTCATCTCTTTTAAATTGTAGCTCAGAGTCAGAGTTGATGTTTTGCGTGCAGAAATGGCCAGGATCAATCTCTCGTCAAAACAGGCGCTTCCAATGACTGCAGATGCAAAGAGATCTCTTTTGCATCATAGAAAGCTTTATATCATACCCCTGATTTCCTAAGAGCATACTGAACTGTCTTCGACTGAATATAAGAGAGGTCCCCAACATGGTACTCACTAATGCCTTTTCTGGCACCCGCCAAGTGTTTTTAGACAGTGGGCAAGGTCTGTTGGGCATCCTGTTATGCAAAGCTGCTGCTTCAAATTTTGGAGATTATGGGCGTATCTTGAGAATGTTACGCTTCAGGACAGAAAGTCTGCTAATGATCCCTGACCCCAGAGAGGTAAAGTTAGTCTCAGCAAGAACCAGGACTTTCTTGGCCACAGCAGTACACTTTTCTGAGCGAGATCAGGGCCCTGAAGGACTTAAAGCAGTTCCACAGCGCCCGCAAAATAGAGTTGTTCCACCAGGCCTACAGCTGGGGCTGAGAGTGAGACAGTTTGGTGTAGTGGTTAGGAGTGTGGACTTCTAATCTGGCATGCCAGGTTCGATTCTGCGCTCCCCCACATGCAGCCAGCTGGGTGACCTTGGGCTCGCCACGGCACTGATAAAGCTGTTCTGACTGGGCAGTGATATCAGGGCGCTCTCAACCTCACCCACCTCACAGGGTGTCTGTTGTGGGGAGAGGAATGGGAAGGTGACTGTAAGCCGCTTTGAGACTCCTTCGGGCAGAGAAAAGCGGCATACAAGAACCAACTCTTCTTCTTCAGTAATATCAGGGCTCTCTCAGCCTCACTTCCCTCACAGGGTGTCTGTTGTGGGGAGAGGAAAGGGAAGGCGACTGGAAGCCACTTTGAGACTCCTTTGGGTAGAGAAAAGCAGCATATAAGAACCAACTCTTCTTCTTCTTCAGTAATCTCAGGGCTCTCTCAGCCTCCCCTCCCTCACAGGGTGTCTGTTGTGGGGAGAGGAAAGGGAAGGTGACAGTAAGCCGCTTTGAGCCTCCTTCAGGTAGAGAAAAGTGGCATATAAGAACCAACTCTTCTTCTTCTTCAGTAATATCAGGGCTCTCTCAGCCTCACCTCCCTCACAGGGTGTCTGTTGTGGGGAGAGGAAAGGGAAGGCGACTGTAAGCTGCTTTGAGCCTCCTTCGGGTAGAGAAAAGTGGCATATAAGAACCAACTCTTCTTCTTCTTCATCGATGTATCTGGCCTCTCTCCGCACATCTGGACATACACATCTGGACATATCAGGTTACGTTGAACTGCCATAGGAACATCTCTCCTTAATCCCCTCCCACTTTTGAGAAAGGGCGTTATACTTCCTGGCTTAATTAACAGCGCCTGTAAATTGCCGGTCTTAATAATTTTTACGATTTCAATTTAATTGAATATTATGTTATGTTTTATAAATGTATCTTATCTGTTGTAAACCGTCCTGAGTCCCAGAGAAAGGGCAGTAGAGAAATTAAACTAAAAAATATTCCAACAGGGATTCTCGTACCTTATGCGGAAAGCATCTACATAAGGGAGGGGGGGCTGGTACCGCACATATGCACACACATGGAAAAAGATTCCTTCTCCCCCACTCCTTCCTTGCCTCTCCTCCTTACCACTCACTTTCTTGAGTGGTACCACTTGCTTCCTTGTCCCTCCCCACTCCCCACTCCCATACTCCCCCCACCCCCACCCTCTCTCCCCTTACCTGTCACTCCCCAGTCTTGTCCCTGGTCCCTCCCTCCTCTCAGACACACATAAACACACACTGAGAGACTCATACATATTTTCCCCTTCCTCCCCCCTCCTTACCTTTGGGGTGGCCACACTGCCGCTGCCCCACTTTCCAGCTCAGTCCTGCCCTTGAAGAGTCCTAGGCAGCAGCCCAGCTCTGCTAGTGGCAGCCACCATCTACTAGCTCCCTAACCGGGACAATGGATGTCGTGTCCGTATCATCTCCGTTTGAGGGAACGCGCTAGTAGATGTGTTCCGCATCAATAAATTAGGTGATCTGATAGGCCTCAACCTAAGATTCCAGAGAGCTGCTGCCAGTTTGAGTAGGCAATACCGACCTTGAACATACAAGATCTGTAGCATTATTCAGCAGCATATGAAGAATGGCTTGCAGGGGGCATCGGAGGAGATGTGTAGTTAGCATCATTAGAATAGGAATTTGCTGGTATTTTTCAAATCATCTCCTCCTGTGTCCTAAATCCATTCTGCACACATTGGATAATGGATTTCCTATATGCTTTTGCAGCTTGATTTTCTTGTGTGGGGTAGTAAAATATACTTCTGAAGCACACTGAAAGTGAATTATCTAATGTGTGCAGGATGGGCCCTGATTCATTCAGTTTGAGTACATTTCCTCTCTGATTGCCTCCCCGTGAAGAAGAACAGAACAAATTTAGAGCCTGGAGGCACCTTTAAGACCAGCAAAGTTTTAATCAGGGTACGAGTTTTGAATAAAACTTTGTTGGTCTTAAAGGGGCCACTGGACTCTAAATTTGTTCTGCTGCTTCTGACCAACACAGCTACCTACATGAAGAACAGTTGTTCAGTTAGGACTCTCTCTCTCTCTCTCTCTCTCTCTCTTTCTCTCTCTCTCTCTCTTTGAGAGCCAGCGTGGTGTAGTGGTTAAAAGCAGTGGACTGTAGTCTGGAGAACTGAGTTTGACTCCCCCCTCCTGTTATGCAGTCATCTGAGTGGTGTTGGCCCACTCCCAGTTCTCTTAGAGCTGTTCTTGCAGAGCAATTCTCTTTGAGCCCTCTCAGCTCCACCTACCATACAGGGTGTCTGCTGTGGAGAGGAAGGGAAAGGTGTTTGTAAGATGCTTTGGTACTCCTTTGAGTAGTGGAAAATCTAAAAAAACAGTTCTAGTTCCAGCTCTCCTTCTCCTCCTCCTCCTCCTCCTCCTCCTCCTCTTCCTCTTCCTCTTCCTCTTCCAAGAGTCCAATTCAGTAGAAGGTAGCGTCATGTCTAGGGCTTTGGGGAAGGACCATGGTTCAATGGCAGAGCATATACTTGGTTATGCAGAAGGTCCCAGGTTCAATCTCCAGCATCTCCAGTTAAAAGGAACAGGCAGTAGATGATGGGAAAGACCTCAGCCTGAAACCCTGGAGAGCTACTGCCAGTCAGAGTTGCCAGTACTCATCTCAGTGAATTCATGGCCTGGTTCTGGAGAAGGTGGTTTCAGGCAGGTTCATGCCTAATCAGGCAGGAGACCTCTCTTACAATACAATGAACCAAGCCTACACTTGAAAGGAAAGCAACGTCTGTTCCTAGGGAAATGGCCTTAAAAAGAGACCTGGCAGCTGATAGGCATTTGTTCTTAACTCACGACCTCACCAATTAAAACTGGCTCATCAGTCTTTTATTCTAATGGTTAAGTTGTCCACAGCTTACATCCAGGGCCGAAGCAGAAGAAGGGAATGGAGCAGATTGCGGAGGAGGGAAGCCAGACCAGCATTAACGTCTGTCGGCCCTGATACGGAGGTCCTAATTTAGGCTTAACCGAGACTTAATGGAGGTTGAGTCCAGATTATCTAAAGGTCAGAGAGATTAGGACCACCCAGAAGGAATGGAACCGCTTGGGAGGGATAAGGCAACACGACAGAGTTTGCATATCTCTGTTTGTTTAGTGCTGTCCAGCAGCTGCCAACTTATAGTAACCCAATGGAAAAAAGAAATCACAAGGCAATGTTGTGTAGTAGCCCCCTCTGTATTATTAATGAAAGTCGAAATAAAGAGTCAACCAGAACAGGATCCTAGGTGAAATAACCTGCTTTCTGTCTGTCTTCATCAGTGGTTGCTCTTCCAAGGTAGCTCTCTTATAATAGATGACTCTATTTTTTGACTTTCATTAATAATACGGAGAGGACTACTGCACAATATTGCCCTGTGATTTCTTTTCTTCTTCTGAGTTTATATTGAGAAATCCACGGTTCTGTACTTGACTTACAGAGACCTGCTACGACATTCTGGTTCCCAGAGGTACATCTATGCCGCCCTCCCTGAAGATTCAGGGCCGTTTACATGAAACAAGAAAATAACTCCATTAATAGTAATAACAAGGTGATAACAACAGCAACATTAACATAGTAACAACAATAACATTAAAGAATGGTGGAAACTACAAAGAACATCAGCTCAGCTCATACTGAGGCCCAGTGTCTTGTGTGGATTTGATGACCCTGGTGGTCCCTTCCAACTCTATGATTCTACAAATCTGTTCCCCTGGAGGAAACAGCTGGCAGGAAGGGAGGACTCTATGGCATGTTATTCCCTCTAAGCCTCATCATCTCCAGGCACCACCATCAAATCTCCAGGAATTTCCCAACCCAGAGTTGGCAGGAGACTCAGGTCACCTGACCTTCCATTGCCTTAGCAACCGGTAAAGCCTAGTGTTGCCGGGATATTCTTGGAGATTTGGGGGCAGAGCCTTGGGAGGGTGCAGTTTGTGAAATGGAGGACCCTCAGCAAGGAAAATTGCCACAGAGTCTACCCTTTCAAACAGGAACTCCTAACCAGGGGCCTGTGTATCTCCTGGGGGTCCATGGGAGTTCTGAAGTGGTGTAGTAAGGGCAGCTCCTACTCTTCTTTCCGGCCTACATTAGCCAGAGCCACTATAGTAGTAGTAAATGCTGGGAGAAGGAGGGATCAGGGTGTGGGTAATGATGTCACTTCTGGAGGCATGGCAAGGGGCGTGGCCAGCTGACATCACTTCCAGGGCTCCTCAGAGTCTGAAAATTATTTTAGGGGCTCCTCCACAATCAAAAGGTTGAAAAAAAAAACTGCTCTAGGAGAACTGATCACTGTAGTAAGGGAGATCCTGATGGAACAGCTACGCCTCCCGCCTCCCACTTGTTGCTCTGTAGTGACATCACTTCCAGGAATAAGCCAGAAGTGCCAATCGGTAGCTCTAGGAATCGGCAGAAACTTTATGGTTTCTGTGGAGGTTGCCTGGCAACCCTCGTATGTGCAGCTGCCCACTGGCTCCATCCATCCAGCAGGATGTTGGGTTGCTTTGCCTTCCTCTTCCCCCTTCCTCTGACCAGTGAGTTGCTCTTCTCCTGCAGGCGCTCCTTTTCAAAGGTCTCAGCATCCTCACGCTACCTCCTGCCGGCACTTCCACCTGGGCCCCCAGCCTCAGATGTCCGCTGACTTCCCCCTGCCTCACGCTGTCCAGCCGCATGTGGCAACCGCTCACCAGCACAGTGGCCCGCTCCACCAGCCCCTGCCGCCTCTGCCTGCCCTGCCATTCCAGGATGTGACGGGACCCTCTTTCCTACCTCAGGCCCTACACCAGCAATACCTCCTACAGCAGCAGCTCCTCGAGGCCCAGCACCGGAGGCTCATGCCTCATCCCAGGTGAGTGTCGGAGGGCGCCAGGTGTCCCATGTAATAATTGAGCCTGTTTATGCATAGAGCCTCTTGTGGCGCAGAGTGGTAAGGCAGCCGCCTGAAAGCTTTGCCCATGAGGTTGGGAGTTCAATCCCAGCAGCCGGCTCAAGGTTGACTCAGCCTTCCATCCTTCCGAGGTCGGTAAAATGAGTACCCAGCTTGCTCTTGCTGGAGGGTAAATGGTAATGACTGGGGAAGGCACTGACAAACCACCCCGTATTGAGTCTGCCATGAAAACACTAGAGGGCGTCACCCCAAGGGTCAGACATGACTCAGTGCTTGCACAGGGGATACCTTTACCTTTACCTTTTATGCATAGGCTAATGAGGACTACAGTCATCAGCCCCCACCCAGTGTTTCCCACCACTAGTCTGAGCGGAAATGACATCAGTCCTCTCCCGGAAGTGACATCACTCCTTGGTAGGAATCGCGGGAAATTCTGTGGTTTTACCATAGAGTGCCAAAAGTGCCCAGGTGTCATGAAGCTGGCATCCCTTATAATAATTGAGCCTGTTTCGTGTTATGCGTAGGATAAAGGGACTACGATTGTTGGACCCCAGCCAGTGTTTCTCACTGCTGCTCTGAGTGGAAATGACATCAGTCCTTTCCCAGAAGTGACATCACTCCTTTCTAAGGAATCACTAAAAATTCTATAGGTTTTCCATAGAGTTTTGGCCAATTCCTAGAGGGGGTGAGGTCACTTCCAGGTTTTCCAGGAAGTGATGTCACACTCCTGGTCACTGCACCCCTGATGTTCCTGTTCTGCCCATTTCTGCCCATTTCTCACACACAGGCACTAGCTACTTCCGGCTTGAATGGCCAGCAAAGCGGCCAAAGCGTGCTGAAGCACACAAGGGGTCTTTCAGGGGTCTTTGCCAAAGCCTGAAAGATCCTCATGCCTGAGGGGCAGTAGAGAACAGCTACTAAAACAACAATCTGGGAGGGTGTCCATAATGCAGGGGTAGTCAACCGGTGGTCCTCCAGATGTCCATGGACTACAATTCCCATGAGCCCCTGCCAGCATTTGCTGGCAGGGGCTCATGGGAATTGTAGTCCATGGACATCTGGAGGACCACAGGTTGACTACCCCTGCCGTAATGGACTGCACTTTTAAAAGGTTAGCCATATAAACAGGTGTGGAGGACTGTGAAGAGTTTAATTCTCCATTCGTGCGCATCGCACAACCTCTGGGGTTCCTTGAAGCCTGAAGAATGTTCTCAACATTTAAAAACGTTGCAAAAGTCTGATATAGATCCTGTGGGCAGCTGGCCTGAGACCCATCTCTCTGCAGTGCCCTCCCAGGGTTTCTGGGGACTGCATGGGCCAGATGAATCCATGGCCTGACTCAGCAAGACCACTTCTCCCGTCCACTTCCTCCTCCTTCACCCAGCCTCTGAATGGACCGATGCGGATGTTTTGCTTGGCGGTCACAACATGGCTGTCGTCTCGCCTCGTCATTTCCCTCCTTTTCCTTCCTCGCCCCCTGCAGGCGGAATCAGGAGCGGGTGTCTATCCAAACGCATCGGTTACATCCGAGCTTCGAATTTGGCCATCAACTCCAGACGCCGCAGCCAATGGGGCCTCAGCCCAGATACCTAGCGGAAGGAACGGACTGGTAAGCCATTTCTCAGTTAGAGGCATCAGGTCCAAACACATCTCCCCAGGGCCTTCCTTGGCCCCATTCACAAGTGACAATGGATGCATGGTTAGTGTACAGGCGACCCTTGATTGTGTGCTGTGGAACTCTTATGTTGCAGGCAAGATATGTGCCGAAAAAAGGGGAGAGACAAGGTTTCTGGTAACCCCCCCCCCCCCCGGTAGTGCCTGGAGAAATCTCATTTTTAAAGCTGACCTCCAGATGACAAGAGATCAGTTCCTCTGGAGAAGCTGGAGATTCAGGAGAATTCTGTGCCAACAGGATCGTTTTGGGTGTCTCAGATCAGGATAGATGCAGATCCATGCATTGCAGAAGCCCTAAGTGTTTTGGGGAGCTTCCCTGTGTCAAATCGTTTAATTCTTGGCAAGAGGCATACCGTGGCCGTAAGCTGGCTTTGTTGCGGCTCCACTGAACTGATGGCGCTGTTAGAGAATCTTTGCTTCCGTTTAAATCCTTGACGAACGCCTGACGATATTGCACTTTAACATTGTCTAATTCATCAGAAAATTATAACATCCATTCCTATTGCACAGCTAATCGCAGCAATTACGTGAGCCCATAAAGATATTTTACCCAAACATAAGCCGATGACAAGCGAGGAGATATTTCGAATAAGACGCTCCCAATGAATCGAGCTTCCCAAATGTATAGTTCATTGAGCTCATCTCCTAACTGTGACAAACTGTCCTGCTCAATAAGGGGATAGATCCTTGCTTGGTTAATTACGTTATAATTTCAAACACCTCACCAAGTTAGCTATACTTGGCAGTCTTCAAACAGCAGCTGGACAGATCCTTATCCTGGTTGCTTGAGGCTGATCCTGCATTGAGCAGGGGATGGGACTAGATGGCCTCTGTGGCCCCTTCCCACTCTAGGATTCTAGGAGTCTAGTTCAGCAGTGGAAAGGGCTGCCTAAGGAGGTGATGGGCTCCCCCACATTGACCATCTTCAAGCATCGGCTGGACAGATGCTTCTCCTGGATGCTTGAGGCTGATCCTGTATTGAGCAGGGGGTGGGACTTCATGGCCTGTATGGCCCCTTCCAAGTCTGTGATTGGACTAGATGCCCTATATTGCCCCGTCCAACTCTATGACAAAGGAAGGTAATTTGCAATTCCTAGCAACACAGAGTGACAACTTGACTCAGTATGTTCAGCAGTGTCCAAAGAGCAAGAGGGAATCCATTATTTGTCTGGGTTTCTCCTTTCCAGGGACCTCAGCGTCGATGCCGGCTTGACTCACAATCAGTTCCAAGTGAGGTCCGTTCCACAACATTATCAGCATTACTTAGCAACGCAAAGGATACACCACTTCCCCCGAAGCACATCCTCGACGCAAATGGTGAGTGAAGCCCAAATCCTATCTGGGGTCTGTCCATCACTCGGAAAAACTTTTCCAGGCGCTATTCAGCACACAATAGATAATGCACTTTGAATGCAATTTCAAAGTAGATTTTCCTGTTCTGCACAGGAAAACCTAGCTGCCAAAGTACATTGAAAGTACATTATCCTATGTGTGCAGAATGGGCCCAGGTTACTTTAGGTGCCCACCCGAGACAGGCAAACTCCTGGCAGTTGATGCCGATGGCTGCCGATGCTCACCTGGTCTTTGATAGAGAGACCAGTCAGCTGCTTCAGAAAGAAGCCGACAAATAGCAAGCAGTCCCCGTAAAGAGCCTTCTTCATTAAATCTGAGCCAGAACGACTTCCAGATATCAGCTCATTTTCAAAATAACGAATTTTCTTCAGTGGCTCAATGGAAAATGAGGTTACATCCGGAACTCGTTCTGGCTCAGATTTAATAAAGAAGATGTTTGTCTGGTCATCAGGCAGAAGCAGGCCAGCGGAAGGGGGAGGGTGATCTTCCTCTCTGTGCAATGACATCACTTCCTGTGCAACCCAGAAGTGCCGGTGTAGCCTTGGAGCAATGCAGGCAAGCGATAGAGAGTCAGCATGGTGTGAGGCCTTCGCTTCTGGGTTGTGCTGGAAGTGACATCATCACACAGTGAGGAAGATCGGTCCCCCCTTGCACCCCACAGTAACAACTCAGTAAGTATGTCCTGCATAGTGCAGGGGTTGGACTGGATGACCCATGAGGTCCCTTCCAACTCTATATTCTATGATTCTATGATTCTAACACGCCTCCCCACAATTTTCTGCTGTTTCCAGGCCAGTTCCAGTTCCAGTGTCCTAACTCTCCAGTACTCTTAATCAGGGTTAGTCAACCTGTGGTCCTCCAGATGTCCATGGACTACAATTCCCATGAGCCCTTGCCAGCGTTTGCTCTAATTCTTCATGGGGGCAATCATGAACATTCCTGTAGGGGAGAAATCCTACACAAGAAGACTAGGGGGTTGGCCATTGCTTGCCTCTGCTTAGTGACCCTAGAGGTCCTTGGTGGTCTCCCACCAAGAACTAACTGGGACCACCTTAGATTCAAGTGCAGGGGTAGTCAAACTGCGGCCCTCCAGATGTCCATGGACTACAATTCCCATGAGCCCCTGTCGATAACCCATTTTTCTTCACTTTGAGTGTCACACTTGCTTTTGTCGGATGTTTTAATTAAAAGTTTCTCCACCTTGCAGGTCATCCACGAAATCAGAAACTACCCCTATCCTCAGCTTCAACTTCTTGCTCTTCAGGGATTGAATCCAAATAGACACACGTCTGCCGTGAGGGAGAGTTATGAAGTAAGTCCACTTGCGTCAATCTGTAAGCAGCTTTGAGACATCTTCAGGTAGAGAAGAGCAGTATATAAGAACCAACTCTTCTTCTTCTTCTTCTTCTTCTTCTTCTTCTTCTTCTTCTTCTTCTTCTTCTTCTTCTTCTTCTTCTTCTTCTTCTTCTTCTTCTTCAAACATGACCCTTTCCCGAGGGACATGTGTAGACGGGTTTCTTAATTCAGGATGGTGTGTGTACTTTTGTGTGTATGTAGCAAGGATTAATTTTAACCCAACAGTGAACAGGCCTTATTGACTACCATTGTGTTTTGTCCATCCTGTCTGAGAGATAATATAAACAGATCTGCAGAACCACCTCTTCCTTTATGTTTCTTCCAAGAGCACTTAAAGCTAGAGATCGAAATCTGATTAGGATCCCTGACTCCCCCCCCCCTCCCAAATCAAACTGGTCTCTACCAGGGATCCAGGGTCTTTTCAGTCCTGGCCCCAGCTTGGTGGAATGCTTTGCCGATGAGATCAGAGCCCTCTGTGATCTTAAGCAGTTCCACAGGGCTTGCAATATGGAGTTGTTCCGCCAGGCACGATTCCACCAAGACAACTCTATTAAAGAGCTGACATCCTTACACAGTGCCCTCTCTTATTTCAGAAGGATGCAGAACTAGTCAAACCGTGTTATATTTTTTGTTGTGGGGAGAGGAAAAGGAAGGCAACTGTAAGCTGATTTGAGACTCCTTTGGGTAGAGAAAAGCGGCATATAAGAACCAACTCTTCTTCTTCTTCTTCTTCTTCTTCTTCTTCAGTAATCTCAGGGCTCTCTCAGCCTCCCCTCCCTCACGGGGTGACTGTTGTGGGGAGAGGAAGGGGAAGGCGATTGGAAGCCGCTTTGAGACTCCTTTGGGTAGAGAAAAGCAGCATCTAAGAACCAACTCCTAAGGACTGTGAAAAGAAAGGACGGAGAAAGAAAGAATTAAAAATAACACCAAGTCCTCTAGTTTGAAGTGAAGGAGAAATGACAGTCTCGTCAATAAACAAACAAAACCCAGGAGGAAAAGAAATCCGGGGGAGGGGCTGAGATATTTGGGGTTGGAAAGATTTTGTTTCAAAGAATGAGCAGGCAGCCATGAAAAGACTTCAAGAAGACAGATGAAGAGCAAGAAAAGGAGGCAAGGACAGGCCAGCAAAAGCAAAACATGGTAATGAACAGCCAAGGACTGTACAAGGGAAGAATTCTGCTAACAGTTTTATTGAAGGTGCCTGGGGAATATCTCAAAACAAAGTTGTTGCTTGCCAGGGACTCAACCAGGAACTTTCCAGGGCTGATTCTGCACTTACTTTATTCCATTGTGGAGCCTGCTGAATTCAGATCAATTTGAACTTGGGTCTTCTTCTATCCCCCCCCCCCATTGAAACAGAAAGAGTTCAGCACATGATTAGGAAAGCTCGGAAGGGGAGTGGGGAGCCAAGTGCAGCAGGAGCCTCGTTCTTTTCTTGCAGTTCTGCAAGAGCTCTCTCAGCTCCATCTACCTCACAGGTTGTCTGTTGTGAGGCGAGGAAGAGAAGGCGATTGTAAGCCGGTGTAAAAAGTGGGGTATAAAACCTAACTCTTCTTCTTCTTCCGTTCCAGTGGCTGATCTCGGAAAAGGTCCCCAATTCACCCCTTGTTTTGTTTTTCTCTTTCAGGAGCTGTTGCAACTGGAAGACAGGCTAGGAAGTGTGAACAGGGGGGCCGTGCAGAACACCATCGAACGGTTTACTTTCCCTCACAAGTACAAGAAGGTAAAGGCCAGAACAGCACATCTGGCTTCTGGCCCTGGCTGGGCCCCACTGGAGAGGTAGACAGGACTGTGGCCCGATACAACAGGCTGGTCACCATTGGGATGCACAATTCTCATCCCTGTCTACACAATCTTCCTGACTCAGGTTAACGGAGAGGACCCTTCTGTTTTAGATTAAGGTCTGAGAGAAATCCTGGATCCAGAGCCCTACTCTATGACGTTTCCTGAGGGAATTTGTGCCAATCTCACTTAACTGAAGAGTCAGCATGGTGTAGTGGGGTTAAGAGTGGCAGCTTTTAATTTGATTCTCCATACCTCCGCCTGCAGACAGCTGGCTGATCTTGGGATGAGTCACAGTCCAGATAGTGCTGTTCTCACAGAGCAGTCCTCCTGTCAGAGCTCTCTCAGCCCCACCTCCCTCACAGGGTGTCTGCTGTGGGGAGAGGAAGGGAAGGCAAATGTAAGCTGCTTTGAGACTCCTTTGGGTAGTGAAAACTGGGATATAAAAACCAACTCTTCTTCTTCTTCAGACTGAGGACAGAGGGCCACTGCAAAGTGGAAAGGGGAAAGGGGGAAGGAGAAAGGCTACGGCCCTGATCCATGGGGGGAAAGGCACTGTGAAGGGCCCCTGAAAATGCGGGGCTCGTAGCACATGCTACATATTATACCCTGGTGGCCATGCTGTTCTTCCCTTCTGGCACAGCCTGACAGGCATCCATCAACCTCTCCCGCCTCACATCAACAGGCACGGCACTAATGAGGCTCAGCATCCCTCCCTGTATGGGATTTTATTTAGTTGGGCAGGTCAGACCACACCTGGAGTACTGTGTGCAGTTCTGGAGGCCTCACTTCAAGAAGGACGTCGATAAAATTGAAAGGGTACAGAGGAGAGCGACGAAGATGATCTGGGGCCAAGAGACCAAGCCCTATGAAGATAGGTTGAGGGACTTGGGAATGTTCAGCCTGGAGAAAAGGAGGTTGAGAGGGGACATGATAGCCCTCTTTAAGTATTTGAAAGGTTGTCACTTGGAGGAGGGCAGGATGCTATTTCTGTTGGCTGCAGAGGAGAGGACACGCAGTAATGGGTTTAAACTTCAAGTACAACGATATAGGCTAGATATCAGGGAAATAATCTTTCATAGTCAGAGTAGTTCAGCAGTGGAATAGGCTGCCTAAGGAGGTGGTGAGCTCCCCCTCACTGGCAGTCTTCAAGCAAAGGTTAGATACACACTTTTCTTGGATGCTTTAGGATGCTTTGGGCTGATCCTGCGTTGAGCAGGGGGTTGGACTAGATGGTCTGTATGGCCCCTTCCAGCTCTATGATTCTATGATTCTACACAGGGAAGCCCACAGTTCTTGCCTGTTTCGACAGCCGTGCTCTGGGCCAGCTGGCCCCTTGCTAATGCACCGGTGTCTTTTGCTCCTGCCCACAGAGGAGACCGCAAGAGAGCAAAGCAGAGAAAGAAGAGGGGGAGGAGTCGGACACGGACGAGAAGTGCACCATCTGTCTCTCGATGCTGGAAGACGGCGAGGACGTGAGGTATAAAGCATCCCCTGTAGGGTTGCAAGGTGGGGCCTGGATTTCTCCTGGAATTACACCTGATCTCCGGGCTATGGGGGTCAGTTGCCCTGGGGGAAACAGCGGCTTAAGAGGGTGCCTACTCCAGATTGGGCCATACCTGGAAATTTTGGAGGTGGAACCAAGGAAGGGCAGGGCTTGGGGAGACGAAGGACTTCAGTGGGGTCGAGACTCATGCAGTTCCCCCTACAATGCAGCTGTTTTCTCCAGGGGAACTGATCTCGGTCATCTGGAAATCGATTGTAATAGCAGGAGAACTGCAGGACCCAGGAGGTCCCTCCCAGCTCTATGATTCTATGATTCTATGATTCTATGATTCTATGATTCTATGATTCTATGATTCCATGATTCTATGATTCTATGATTCTATGATTCTATGATTCTATGATTCTATGATTCTATGATTCTAGGAGCCACTTGGAGAGTAGCAACCCTGTCAGTTCTCAGGGAGGAATGGCGGTTTTCAAGGGTGGAGTTTAGCAAGGGGGGGGGGCAAACTATGGCTCTCCAGATGGCCATGAACTACAATTCCCATGACTAACCGGGTCTTTCTGCTTCCCTCCCCTAGGAGGTTGCCGTGCATGCACCTTTTCCACCAAGTGTGCGTGGACCAGTGGCTAGCGACCAGCAAGAAATGCCCCATCTGCCGCGTGGACATTGAAACCCAGCTGGGCTCGGACAGCTGAAACCCGCCCGGTTGCCAGAGGTGTCCTCTCTTTAATTGGTCCTGGCCCGGGGCGCGCGACGTCCCACGCAGCAGAATTTTGCCTTCTGAGCCATTCGATTTATTTTGTTTGTTTTGAAGAAAGCCCTGCAACCTCCTTTGCAGCTTATTTAAAAAAGAGAGAGAAGAAGAGAAACACAAATCGCAAAAAGGAAACGAGGACGACGAAGACGATTTGGTGGTTATAATGCCTAGAGGTAGGAAGAGATCCCGGCAGCCCCGAGGGCGGAGAGATGCGCGGGGACGCAGCTGGAACGCCCTGCGGGGAGAGTTGGTTGCGTGGACGGCGGCGCATAGTGTTCTAGTGACGGCTTCTCAATTCCTGCTTCTCACAAGGATAGTATATATATACCTCTCGAAACAAGTAGAAATGCATTAGGGGTTCTTTAGCTGTTTCAATGGATGGCTACTGGAGCATGTGCGCTTAGAGGTGTTGTCTTGGTGGCCCGTCATCTCGTGGTGGATGTGTCGCTGTTATCGAATGCACACCAAACGTTTTGTTGGGGGGGCGGGGAGGGGGTCGGGGGGAAATATTTGTTTTTTTCGCATAAAGATCCCTTGCTTCAGTACCTGGCTGGAGACGTAGCAAGAGAATGCACGACCGAGAGAGAGAGGGAATAGAAATTCTTCCATTGCTTAGGTGAAAAGAGGGGTGGGGCGGGACCTTGTTTACATTTCGATGGGGGTCGGGAATGATTCTTTTTTTTCCCCTTCTCCCTCAGCAGCGTTTACTAGCTTAGAATCAAGGTTGCAGAGAGAGCCTTTAAAAAGGAAACGTTGGGAAGGGAGAATGGGAAGTCAACGGGGGAAGGGGGGATTTCCGGAAACGTCTTTCTCCCTTAGGCGCGGCGCCGGAGGCATGACCCGAGGGTACAGTGTTCGATTATCGCTTGCTTCCTTCCACTATGTCTGAACAGGCGCGCCCCAAGAAAAAGGGTAGGCAATGTTTCCATGAGCAGTTTTCAAATGCTTCCTGAAGCTCATGAGTCTCGGAATAATTAGGTTGCCGGCTTTCTTATATTTGGACCAAAAACCCTTCCCCCAACTGGGTTCCCCAAACTTTTTGAGCCTGTGGCCTTCACTGCGATTTTGTGGTGGGCTAAGCTGCCAAATGGAGGCCGTGGGAGATGGAGCCAGCCACAAAATGGCCGCTGCGGCGAAGATCCTCAAGCTGCGATGGCAGCTACTGCTGGACCAATGTTTTAAAAAAAAAGATGCACAGCCAATCAAATCTCCAGGGGCCAATCAGAAGCCTTCCTGAGCAAAAGGCCTACCTGGCCCCACCCACTCTTTCAGAATTCTTGGTGGTTATCAGAAAAGGGGTCATCGGGTAGCCTACCTACGGGGGTGGGATTGGGGACCCCTTTGATCAAATGAGACCAAGGTAGGATTAATTTGATACTTCTTCCACTGTTGGCTTGACACAAAATGGCCGGTTCCCCCATTTGCTTTTTGGAAGCAGGGTTGGCCCAACCCCATGTAGGGACTGAAGATTTTCCAAAATCACCATCCGTCTCCAGACAGCAGGGATCAGTTCCCCTGGAGAATATGGCTGCTTTAGAGGGGGGGACTCCATGGCCTTATGTCCTGCTGGAGCCCCCGTCCTCCCCAATTTCCTCTCACTTTGGGCTCCACCCCTTGAAATCTCCATAGGTTTCCCTACCAGGAGCTGGCAACCTTATTTTGAAGAAAGGGTGATTTTGAAAGCTGGTTTGCAGGGACATTCAGAGATTGTGGGGAGGAAGCAAGCGTTATCTGGGGAGGTGGATGTGGGTGGGGGGAGGTGATGACCCCCCCCCTTTGTCCTAGCAGAAGGCCCTGTGTGCTCACAGCCTTTGGTCAAGGCTAACTGGACAGAAAGCGAGTCTGAAAGGCTACAAGAAATGGATTCTGCCTTCTCTTGAAAACACGAAAAGCACAAGTCCCATTCGCACACATACAAAAGTCCAGAATGGGACCCCAAGACCGCCTCTGCCTGTCCTCCTTTCTACCTTAAATTCCTAAACTGGTGCAAAAAGCATAGTAGGAAACAATCTCTTAGATCCTGTCTAACCTTCCCATCTCGGCCTCCAAAGGAGTGGAAGAGGGGCAGAGATCACCCCCTCCTCCTGCTTTATATCCAGCTCTTTGTATTTATTTTGTAAAACGATGAACTCTTTGTAGCTTTCAGGACGGTTTCGAAGGAGCATGCATGACCCGGGGGTGGGGGTGGGGAAGGGGACATTCAGCTGGAAAGCCATCCTGAAACTTTTTGGAGCTGCTTGAAAAAAAAAACAAAATCGCCATATATCCGATAGAGCCCCATTGGTGCAGTCGAAACATAATACGGCACAGCACATACTCGATTCCAAACAGCAAAATGTACAGGGGATTGGATATTTTTGGCACAAGGAAACCTAGAATGTGCTACAGTTGTGCCCTCATCTAACCGATGTGACGTCAAACCATAATCCAGCATTTGCCATACAGAGGTGATTTTACTGTGAAAACACATGTGATAAATATATATATATAAATTCTGAAACTGGATTTTGAAACCCATCAAGTGCATTGACGGTCGAGGGTGAGACATGTCTTGGAATGAACATTTCCCCTCTATTATTACTATTATTAATTAGATTTCTGTCCTGCTGCTCCCGGCCAAGCCGTTGG
Organism: Paroedura picta; assembly: GCF_049243985.1. NCBI lineage: Eukaryota > Metazoa > Chordata > Lepidosauria > Squamata > Gekkonidae > Paroedura > Paroedura picta. The sequence continues at coordinate 11,690,458 of NC_135375.1, forward strand.
GGTTGCTCAGTTGAACATTCACTCAAACTTCCCCACATGGGTGATGCGCAAAATTCCTGATCGATACCAGAATCTGTATGTGCAAAGTTTTGCAAGTAAAACTGTCATCCCGTTGATCAGCCGCTTGGAAAGGGAAGGGCGCCACCGGAAATGCCAAACAGCTGATTTGGGGGTGGGGAATTCCAGCTTATTTTACTGCACACGTGGCACAGCCTCCTTTGGTTTTTCAACTTCTCATTCTCCTCCTGCTTGTGTTCCTGTCGCTTCGTGGTTTGGGAGGGAGGTCTAGTCTGCAAGTGTCTGGCTCCCTCTAGAGGTCGATTCAGTATTACATTACTTTATATCCAGCATGAAAACCTGCAGTTTGAATCCGCAGGGATATATGGAGGACTTAAAGCCACGTACTAGTGCATTGTCCACTAGAGGGAGTAAACCGTGTGTGGAACAGGGGGGAGAAAACTCCAAAGAAAGAGGAATGCGCGGGCAAGGAAAATAAGAATTTGGAAAAGTTCCTTTAGTGCTCATGCTCTGTTGGATGGGGGATTATGGATTTAAACTGGTTTGATCGATGTGACTTCCCCTTGTGTAAAGTAGTCGTGCATGTGTATTTGCATGCTGGGAATTCTTGGTCAGAAATTTTTCTGATCCCTTCCTGGAACTATTAGATTGCAGGATAGCTGATTGGTTGCCGTGATTGTGCCAGTCTGCAGCTAACATGCATCCACAGGTTCAGACACCACCCACCTAGTTTGCTTTGTGTATTTACCTGCGAGAGCAGCCAAAGTTCAATTTATGCGATTGTTGTTGCACTGAGAGTGGTCAGCATGGAAGAGTTGTCCGTTCCTCAAAGTAGACATTTGTATCGAATGCTGAGCAGACACGCAAAAAGACTATCTAGACGAAAAGATCCATCAAGTGGCAAGGGACTCGTCAAAAGCTTTCTCTTGGAAGCACATAGTTCCATGCGTGCTAGACAGTCTCCGCCTCATTGCATGTTTCCTCTTCTGCTAAAAATTCCATTTGCCCAAGAGCTCATTGAAAACTCTTGATACTCACCTTTCTAAGCCTTCCCTGCCTGACAGCCCCTGAAGGAATCAACATTAACCAGCAGGATTCCACTGAGTTTCA